>NC_134405.1:252524769-253124769 GCF_038048845.1 Mixophyes fleayi
GAAGGAACTGAGGTAAAGAAACCAGCTGCTACAAGTGGTGAAAGTGACCAAGACAGGTAGGAGAGAGCAGGACTGTTCTGAATCTGGTGGGGCAGTCCTGAATTTTGGTGACTGTCTCACTTAGTCTGGATTTGGTCTGACTGCAAGGAGGTATGTCCCGCTTCACAACGTACTGCTTGTGAAGGCAGAGCTGTGTGCTTCTAACAGTAGTACCTGTGTATTTGTCTAAAATGATAACCATGTTACATAATAGGGGTCCTGCTGTCTTAAATACCCTGGGCCCCCAAGCCTTAATCCAGCTCTGGTTAGGGGAAGGGAACTGATAGCTGCTCCCAGTTCCTGGACAGGACACTGCCTGCAGAGCAAGCCGAGGAGCTCTAAGTATCACAAGATTTGGTAATCTCATGAGACAAAGAGCTTCACTGCTCACTCTACAGGAAGTTCCCACCCTTATGGATGTCAGCAGCATTAGAAGCATAGATAAGTACAGTGGGCTGGAGGTGTCATAATGTGCCTGGGGGGATGGCGTGATGTGACTGGGAGGATGTGATAAATATAATGTTTTATTATAATGTATATATCAATGCCCCATGTTGGCCAGAGCCAACATGGGGCATTGATTTTGGGCTGATTTTTAGTCCCAGTGTGGCCTTGGGTGAACTTATTGAGATTTAAATGGCTATGGTGGCCTTAGTGGGTAAGACACCCACAACAAAATTATGTGGCATACATAGGACTCTAAATCTTAACTCTGAGGTACAGAAATTTGCACACCTGGCCTTCATGCCACACTCATTAAGGAATAAGTATTGGTGTCATTTTGCCAATGTACACAGGGCTACCAAAGGTACCAGCATTCTTTGCTCCAGGTATAGACCCAGATTTAGCCTTCACTGCCAGTGGCAAAATGCATGCTGACCCCACTGAACAAACAATGGGAAAAGTCCAATATAAAATTGCAGACAGGTTGGGCCATTATTGTTCCAACAGGACAAAAGCAAGAGGGAAGGCAAATCAGTTTGAGTTCTTTGGAGTGATGTTCCAATCTTCTAGAGCACTGTCTCAGCCACCAAGCCATACAGTTCTCAGGGGCCAAGTTCGATGTCCTCCTACTTTTTGCAGGTACACAAGGTAACAAGATCCACAGAGATTTGAAGATCTTCACACACCAACACAATCCTGGACCAGTCCATCAGAAGCCATAACTCCTAGTCAGTCTGTTTGTAGTTAAACACAGACAACCCCACTGAGCGGCTGAACTTCCCCTTTTAAGCTTGCTCTGGTACCTATGGTGGCTGGCCACAATGGGGTTGATCCCATATAGGGCTATTGATCTGGGTACCTGCTTATCGGAGGGTGGCTCCAAAGCCTTTCTCCAAGTCTTTGGGTTGCAGCCGGCACCCTGCAGAGAGTGGCTCTGGGAAGTCTTTTATCACTATTGGACCATCCTCATAATTAATTAAAAATTTTACTTTTTTTACCCTAAGATTTACCCTATTTGTATTGGAGCCTAATTTATTTTGTAACTAATTTAAAACAGTAAATATCAATTTCAGGTGTCACATGTATACATTATAGTCATTTTTTCCACTGGTTTTGGCTAATGTAAATTCAATGTTTCATATAAACTTTCCTATTGAAAGTTATGTTTGACACCCAATCTCCATACTTCCAAGGACATTTCAAGCTCAAGACATCTATTAAAGGTAAAATGACTCTCTGGCCACCAAGGAAGGCACCCTAATATGCACTCTCCACATTTTAAAGCATATTTGGATATGTTGTGGCAAAAATGTATTTCTGGGACTAGCCATCATCCTCATACACCTAAATGATGTCACAAAACATAGAATACATAAAAGACTACATTTGCGCAGCATGTCAACATGTTTGTTGGTAACTCTTATTGGTTAGTTAATGTAATAAAATAATAAACATCAATATAATGTAATATGAAATATTACTTTAAACATTACTTTTAAGAATATCATATTGTGTGAACCCAAAAAAAACACGTTACTTTTAAGCTACTTTTTGGTTTTATCTATGTATGTAATGTACTAATACAGGTGGTTTACAACATGGCACAGTGAAAATCTACATCTTCTTTTTATATTGTTACATATGCCTAGACAATGCTATTTATGCTTTTTAAAGCCATAAACAACAGCAAACCCAAAATACAGATTAAAAGGTGGGTCTACAGTTAACTAACATTTGAGTACAGCAGTAATGCCAAAATAAGGATGTCAATAAATAAAAGAACGTATTGTGAGTTTTTCTTTTGCTCAAAAGAACTATAAAGGCAGAAAAATGTCAGCAATGTACTTTCCATTCATTTATAGGCAGAATGTGATATCAGCTGCAGGGCACCACCTGTGGCTACTTTCACTTTCACCCCCCAAGCCTAATGGTACAAGCAATGGAAGACTGCAAGGATCCTATGGATCTTTTGTAGTAAAAATAGCAGACTAACTCTGTCAATCAAGACTTCGATGTGATAAATCTAATGTTTTTTACAACATTTCCCATGCTCACATAAATGATAGTGTGACAATTATGGCATAAGACCCTAAAGAGCTCGGTCTTGCATCAGTAAGTAAAGAATGGTCTTTATACAAAATGCAATTTAAACTCAAGACTTACAACCCTTTCTGCCTATAGGAGTAGAGGGAAGATATAGACAATGGTTGGTCTAGGCTGCCTAAAATACAGATACACAGGTATAATGGAAATTGCAGTCCAGGCTTCAAAAGTTTATTTTCAGATTGAAGCTGGTCACAAAATATTAATTAATGATAAATGTATAGTGCTAAGGACTACATAGCAATAGTTGTTACCGGCCTACTGGATTTCACGGCCATCTTTGATGGTAATTGCAGTCCCACATGCTTGGCAAAAATTTGACCGACATACCTAATTTATCCAAAATTGCCATGTTTTGGCATGTAGTCTTTGTTACAATTGATTTTTCTTTTGTACCTGGACCACTTTGCCAAAGAGCAGGACTGATCATCATAACAGTGTTTCGAAAACCTGTTGAAGAGTAATAAAGCCATTTAGATGAAATTCTAAACAGTAAATTAACCCTCTAGACTCCTAAAACTTTTATCCACTTTGAAAAATTATTTTCAATAAGCTAATTACAATTTTTATTGTACAATTCAATTGTTCTTTCATGATTTCTCAGTGTTCGAAATTGTTTCTTTTTTAGTAAATCTAGTAGACTCTTGTATTGGCATATTACATTGACTCAGAGCATGAATAACCTAATATGTTGACTGCATTATTATGATTAAGTTTGGATAATTTTGTTACATCAGCATCATTTTCATTTCAAAGCAGCACTTAAATCCTCATCAAAGAATTATCAATCTAAGTAATCTTCAAGACTAGCTGAAATGATAGTAATTATGGATTATGACATTCATGAATCCATTAACCTTAACTATGTAGTTGCAATCTTTTTTGATCCTCGCAGTGATGACCCTGTTTCTCAACTGATTGAAAGACGACGCATCATATGAAAGGACTCAAGTCACCCCATAAAATGAAAGTATTTGCAACTGTTTTTAAAATAATTGGTCTTGTATTTAACATTAAGCAGATCAGGCGCCATGCACGTAGCAAAGGTAGCAATTTACCTTCATTATATGAAAATCAAGATAGAGAACCTCAGGATTCCTTTGGGCTAATTACAAGGTGTTAATAGTAGCAATATAATGGCAGCAATTTTCGTACTTTGCCCACACATATAATCTACTTGAGTGCCTTGTAGGATTGCCTCTGAGTTTATATAAAGCCAAGTTAGTCTTAGAATATGTTCAGTAATTTAAATTTTACATCATGTCTCCATTTACTGTCTGTTTTCTGTGATATGTGATTGTTAGTTAAAATGTAATGGCCAAAGGCAAGTCATGACAAGACATGTATGGTCTCTTGCATCTTTTTCTTTACTGGTAACTTGCATTCCAAAAATGTCTCACTACAGACAACTAAGAAAGTTACAACCAATGATTATACCAATGTCCAAACATTTATTTTTGCTATGTAAATGTCCTGGCTAACTTTAAAAATACCAAGCTGATATTAAAGAGATACTAAAAACCGTGTTCTTTTCCTATTTCTTGATAATCCTCAGAAATATCTTGGGTTTTGCTTTAGTTATTATCTGTTACTTTATTTTTACTTATCATATCTATCAAATAGATTCATGCACACGGGCACAGAATATTTTGTGCTAACCATTTATATTAAAAATGTGGTTAGGCCACCACTACAGTTCTGTGTTTATGTTAATGGTATTTCTCTGTGGAACCTTCACCTCCTTCTAAATATTGTAATGTAATGGTCAATTGTACAATTATCTTGGTTAGCCCCCACCTCCCATCTCTCCTTAGCCATCTTCCATCTTTTATTTTCCTAACCAATTTCAGTTACATTCCCTTGCTAAGTTACAAAGTCTCAATTATATTTGAGAAAATGAGTTGTGCAGTCTCTACATTGGCTCTACATGCATAATTATTGATCCAGTTGCCTGGCAAGGTCAACCAATGTCTTATAACCAATAGGACTTGGCAGGTGCTGCCTCACTCCCAGCTGGTTGCCAGGCAACGGCAACCAAGGTCTCCTGCTGCTGTTCCCGGCATTTAGCCAGATGCTAGACAGCAGCAGCTACATAGCAATGTCTGCATTTGTTTAGGTGATGCATGTTAGGGCTTGTTTGGGCTCTCCCTCTCATTGGTTCCCCAGCAAATAAAGACCCCTACCCCTATCATCAGTATTAGTTTAGGCTTGACTAGTGTGCTCTGAATACGCTGTTTGAGTGGACCTGCTGGTGTGACGTGGACCATTAGTTGAGTTTGCTCTTTTTTTCCTGCCCTTCACTGCTGCTTTTTTTCTGAATTTGCTTTTGACCTCTTCCTGCCCTGACTTCAGCCTGATTATTGGATTTTGCCCTAAAGTATGCCAGTTCTGACCTCAGCTGTTTTAACCAGCATTACTATTGAACACACCCAGTCCTGACCTTAGCTTTGTTTATAGACTTTGCTATTGATTTCAGACCGCTCTGATATTTGACCTGTGGTTTGGACTGTATTTTGCTCTCTCTTACAATCTATTACCTCTTTCCGTGTCCACCCTAGGCAGCAATATCAGATTTAGTAAGCCCCTACTACCATGAGTTGAGATCTAGGGCCAACTGAGTACTCTGGAACAGATTGCGTTTTTTGGAAAGAGGGCTACTATAGGTGAAGACCTTGTGAAAAAGTTCTAGGGGTTTATTATCTCTGTCTGATATTCCTGTAACAGTTCCACCTTGTGATTTTATTTTGCAAAAAATAGAGGCCTAAGTTCTTCTTATTTCTCTTTTTTTATATTAATTTTCAATAAAATCAGTTAAAGTGGCCATACCACTCTAATTCCAAAGTAAAATACAACATTTTCCACTGTCAATTGAAAAGTGTTTTCAAATTATCATACAACAAGGATAAAAGAATATAGGTAGTGTTATATAAAATATATAGAAGAGCTTTTAAATACTTTAGGTCTTTTTATGAATAGTGTCTGTAAAATATCCTTTTAAGGGCAGTTACATTACTCTATATTAGGAAATATAGGGATAAATATACAAAATATAATTAAACAAAGTATCTGTGTTTAATAAGCAATATAATAAACTATAAAAGAGTTTCTAGTTATGACAAATATTCAGTGTCCTGCTATGGCCATTTTAAATTTTTGGAGCTATAATAACAGATAGCAGGAACTGAAATGGTTTTAATATCTTTGGCTACATAATCAGAGAAGAGTTTCAAATAGTTAAGATCAGACTGGTAATCTGTACTAAAGAGGAAGAAGAAAGAAATAGAATCAGTAGTTCCTCAGGCTGAGTATAGACTCCTAGTAGCTGCTACCAGGTGAACCTGGAAGCACTGAGCAAAGTGCTTGACCTGTGCTTGACCTGTCTGCCACAGTGAAGTTAGGTACTCATTTATGACCTGCAGACCTATTTTTTCACTATGCAAGGCTAAGAAACACCCTGCAACAAAGACTGGTCAACCACCACTTAGTGTAACATAGAATGACAACTGACACCCCATTCACATTGCCTATAAAACCTGGGTATTTGCCGGGACAAGCCTCGATAACCCAGGTCGAGGTTCAGTGTGAAAGGGGATCAGTGCAAAATCCCGGATCTGATGACCTGGTAATTAGACCCGGACTTTTGCAAGGTTATTCCTGTGTCAACCCCAGGTCACTTGCAGTGTGAACGGTGCGACCCAAGTTTTTTAACCCGGGTCTCACATAAAGAAGCTGATTGGGGGATTAGGGACGCTGCAGGATGACATTATTTCAATGCTGCAGAAAAGAGAGCTAGGACAAAGTATGGCATACTGGCTTGAGGAAGAGGTGCGTGAGCTGCTGGCGATTAGAGAAGAGGAGGAAATAAAAAAACAGATCACAGGCACTGTAAAGGATGTAACAGTGTACTATAATATAGCAAAAATACTCAAACAGCGTGGGATAAAGCACAGCCAGCAACAGGTGGTAAATAAATTCACTTCAAAAACAATACTCCAAAGTGCATGACCACAACAGGAGAAAGAGTGGAGCTGCCCATATGGAATGGCCATTTTATGGCCAACGTAACGTGGTGTTCGGCAGGGCCGCCATCAGATATCATGGGGCCCGGTACAAATGACGCTGGCCGGACACCCCCTGATGAGCGCCCCCTACCCGATGAGCGCCCCCTCCCTGATGAGTGCCCCCCTCGACAGAAAATCTTGGGGAAAAAATGTAAAATATACTTACAGTTACAGAGATGTTGCAGCTGCTCCCTCGTCTTCTGCGGCGGCAGGAACAGTGGTGTGACGTTAGGTCACACCACACAATCAGTGTGAAGGGAACATCACATGATCTCAGGGGCGGAGCAATGATTCCCCTGCGATCATGATTGGCCGCTTCCTGGCTGTCACAGGCAGATCACATGATCGCAGGGGAATGATTCCTCCACCCCTGCGATCACATTCTGCTGCCTGGCTGTCAAGCTGACAGCCAGGCTGAAGACATCAACAGACAGCAGCGCAGACCAGCGGAGACTGGAAGACAGCGGGCCCCCTGGTAAGTATGTGTAGTGCCGCCGCCGGGCCCCCTGGTGAGACCGGGCCCGGTACAACAGTACCCCCTGTACCCCCCTGATGGCGGCCCTGGTGTTCGGCAACTCTGCCTTGGCAATCCCATAGCACTGACATCATCAAGCTGCCATGATGCTCACAGTCCAACACGTTAAAGCAGTCAGTCAAGCGTTCCATCACTAAGGATTAGCAACGTTTCGCTGGAAGAACATGGTCATTTGAAGTGTTCAAATGTGAACGAAGAAACCATGAATATGTCAGCAGAGGAATTGTCAGACTCACAACGTTTGCCAGCTGCACAACCGTCACCAGACACACAAGCGTTGCAAGAGATACAACTGTTGCCAGCGACAGAACCTTTGCCTTCGACGCAGACCCCAGCATTACATTCAAACAGTAAGTTTATTATTTTTAACATTTTTAAAGTAAATGACATAGATATATGAAAGTTTAACATTACTAAACTAAAAACTAAACAAAACTACAAAACTCCAAAAGTAAACATAAAAACATATTGTTGCAGCGTGAAGCTAGTGTGCAGGAGGGAGGAGGCCTCAAGCACATATCAGCTTGCAACACTGCTATTTCATTTTGCTGCAATATTTATTTATCCTTGGTGGCCCTAATGCATTTCCTTTCTTTTTCCCATTTGTAGTTTACAATGTTCCTAAAAGGAAGAAGAAGCTAAATAAGATGGAACAAGCAATAAAAGCCCGCTCCCTGCGCTCAGCCAATGATCGCCGCCTCTCCTCCACTCTGATCACCTCTTCCCACTCTAGAATCCAAGACTTCTCCCGTGCTGCCCCCCTTCACTGGAACGACCTCCCTCGCTCCATTCGTCTCTCACACAATCTGTGCTCCTTCAAGCGGGCTCTTAAAACTCACCTGTTCCTTAAGGCCTACCAATTTGGGTAGGGGAGTGTACACAACATAAAACTAACATATAAAAGAAAAATAAATTCTCTTGGAGTTTTTACCATTATTACCTGTGTATATATATATATATATATATATATATATATATATATATACACACACACATATACATAGAGCTGGCAGCATTATGTTGTTCTTCCATCCAAAAAATGAACTATATTGTTCTTCTGTGTTTATTTATTATAGTTATGTACTGAGTGTTGATATAAACATTATATTAGGGCTTGTTTGTATAATAGCTGCTATCTGTGTATTTGTTGAATTTAAAGGTACATCTGGCTGTCATTGGCCACTTTATTTTTTGTCTATAATTATCATCTGTCTTTATTGAATGTGTTAGTTAATATATATAAATGTATCTATGAACTGATAAACTGGTCATACACATTTTGTAGTACAATGATCAATACATTAGTTGGTTGCACTGGTTATCATTTGATGAATCATTATAAGGGTAGCCTCTCACACAATTTTTGTTATACAAATAGGTTTTTATCAAGGTACATAAATGTGCTAATTATTTGGTAATACCAGTTGTCTTTGAATTGTTTAACATTATTACTTTTGTTTTGTAGCATCGGAAAATATATTTCTGTCTGGTTGAATGATAAAAAAAGAACTAATACAATTTCTTCACAAACGTATTGAAAAGAGGTTGGACAGAAATGATAAAAAAACAATAATATTGCTTCTGGTAAAAAAAGAAGAAAAAAGAATTTATTGTAGTAAAAAAAAAGAAATAAAAAAATACTTCAACCTAAAATGTAAATGAAATCAAGGACAAAGGGAAAAAAACAATTATTAGAGCACATGTTACAACTATACTCTACTTGAAACATAATTTTCTTCATTTAATTTGTACAATAACGGAAATCAATAAAGTTTGTTTATTTAATTTGTATGCGAAAGGAAGTCCAATGAGTATGCCAATTAAGACATTCTCTAGAGAAATTCATATGGGGCAGATTAACAATATGAGTTAAAAGAAAAAAAAATGAACTTAATACAAGAATGCTCTTGGCATTTCTAAATTTACTTGGCACTCTGGTTTTAATTTTTTTCTCTTGTGTCATTTTGCAAAATAGTTATTGAGATTGGACAAAACTGTTCTTTCTTAAGTTGTATGATGAACAAGTCGCTACATCTAGACAGAACGACTCCATGATATGAGCTGAAATGTAATTACAATAATGACTTCATTGAATTCTTTTGTTTATGTTGATTCTGAATATTTAGGTTCCGTGGTTTTAACTCAGGAAAGAATAAAAACAGTTCTAATTGGACTGAAGCCATTGGTAAACAGCCACCTTCTTGTCTACAATAAACTTAAGAGGTGTGTCATTAACCTTTCTTTTTTAACCTTTCATTCAATTAAATGTTCCCTGTTTTGGACACTATTAATAAAGAATAGAAATAAGAATTTTTACATAGTTTATTTATGGTTTTGGATTAATAACATGTATAAATTAAACTAATTTCTCATTGAAATAAAACATTATATTAAATGATGAATTATACATACATAACTGCTGCATATATATATATATATATATATATATAGTGCTATCTAATTTTATATCTAGTTAATTAAAAACTATATTTTATGCATGCATTAGCTTTAATGTATCATGTTGCAAAGCTACTCGGTGTGTTATAAAATTATTACATAAGTGTCATTATTTTTAAACCATGTAAGTGGACTAATAATACATTTCAGAGTTTAATGAAATATATTTTGTATACATGTTAGTATTCAGATTATAACTTTAATATTGCAATAGTCGTGAACATACATAACCAGACTGTCATGAGTTTGTGCTATATTCTGGCAATGATTCGAAAGAAGAGACAAGACAGCTCTAAGGACTGGATGTGCAACATAAATCTGAGAGCGGGGTCAAGGATGACAGCTAGGCAGCCGGCTTGGGGAACAGTGTAGATAGTGAATGTGTCACCCATGAGGGAGACTGGAGGAGTGGTTGTGGCACAAGGAACGGGGAAGATGATGAGCTTTATTTTGGACAGATTGAGTTTAGGTAGCATTAGGACAGTCTGGTGGAGATGGCAGAAAGGCAGTTGGACATATGGGACATATGGGATAAGAGAGAAGGAGAGGGATCAGGGGAAAAGAGGTAGAATTATGTGTCATTAGCATAGAGGTTATAGTTGAGGCCGAAGGAGCATATAAGTTCACACAGAGAATAGTATAAAAAAAGAAAGTAAATGGCCAAGAGCGGAACCTGTATGATTTGTTGTTAAAAATTTTATTTGTGTGATTTGTATCAGGGCCTGATTAAGGGTTTCGGTCATTTTAGGCTAAAACACCCATAGTGCCCGCAAACAATGTTTACATTTGTATTCAGCAATAAACAGAATATCATACTGTACATACACCCCAAATTTATGCACAAAGGGAGCTATATATTGTCGTTCAGCATATCATATAAAGCATATATCTGGAACTCATTAATGAATATTCAGGCGTATAGGAATACTCCTTAATATTAATATTCAAGAGCAGTTTCCAGCATTAAAATTTAGACAGACTTCGCCATTCGTTCTTACCTGTTCTCTCAGCTTTGACTACCCGATAATCTCTCTTGCTTGTTCTAGCAACTTTGTTGTCGGCAAGCAGCTCTTTGGTTTCCTCCTGCCGGGGTAAGTACTGTCGGGTTTTCCATGGGCGGAAAACTGACTACCACCGCAGAGATCATGCCCCCCTAAAAGCTGCTCTATTTTTTTAATTATCCCCTCAGCCATTTACATCAACCCCCTGCAGCTATTTTCTCCACTCCCTCAGCCATTTTCATTACTCCCAGTCAGTCATTCTCATCAGCCCCTCAGCCATTTTTATCACTCCCCTTCAGCCATTTTCATCACCCCCATTTAATCATTTTCGTCACCCCCCTTCAGCCATACCATATCCATCACCTGCCACATCAGCAATTTTTGCCCTCCCCCTTTCCTTGCCCTCCCCCTCTCTCCCTTATGGTCGGTAGGTGAGTGAAGGAGTAGGTGGGTATGGGGTGATGAATCTGGAGAGAAGAGCTTTCTTGACAGATGGTGTCAATTTTACCATGAGCAGTGAGGGTAGAAGAAAAAAGTGTTGGAGGTGGGGGTGGGCAAATTGACTGTAGCAAAGAGGCAACAGGAATTGGTTGAGTAGGTGGATATTAGGGATCTAAAGTATATTTGCTTGGTGGTGGGCTGGTTGAAGAACAAGGGTTGGGTTTGGATCATCAGAGATGATCCCATTACTAAATGCAGGGAATGTAGCATTAGGACAGGACAAGGTGGAAATAGGAGAGAGGAGTGGTTCAAGTGATGCTGATAAAAGGATCGGGTGTTGTTGCATGCGCGTGAATGCATTTGGGGCTGCTGGAGGCAAATAGATGGAAAGATGGTTGTGGTAAGAGACGGCATAGACAGAGTTTGAGCAGCTGGAAATGGTGCAGTGATGGGGAGAACATGAGATCCATGGTGTGTCCATTGCAATGGGTGGAAGTTTGGGATGTTACATCCATTGGGAGAGACCACAGTAAGAGTGAGGAGTTTAGAGGTGACAGTGCCAGTAGGGTTGTCAATGCGTATGTTGCAATCCCAAAAAAAATTCTTAACTGAGTGCTTATTAACACATGTGCCCTGTGAAAATGGAAAAATGCAACAAAACTGCCCCAACAATTTCACTAATATATTGTGCCCACAGAAAATCAGCTTTATCAACAAATTTTATTAAGTAGATCCTCAAGTGACATATTACCCAAAAGTATTCTCTTGTATAATGAGAGGCAACTGTCAAGTTCTCTGTCTATTGTCAAACTGAGGCTTTTACATACAGTTATTGATCAACGACATGAAGCATTTAATATAGTTACATAGTCAAATCTAACAGACAAATGCAACCTGAAGCAGCTTTACAATGTGTACTAGGTAAAATAAAACACGTACATGAGTTTATTGAAAATGAAAAGGTGTCACCAAATAAAATATAGTTTATCTCTCATCCTCAGTCATATATTACTATTTGTGTCTTTATGTTATAAAAACATTGTGTGTCAGGCAGAGCCGGATTTAGACCTCATGGGGCCCTAGGCAAGATATTGGTTGGGGGCCCCCTTCCCTGAAACAATCCATAGCACTATGTTTTTTAGCATACCATATACCCCTATAGTTGAGTAGAAAGAAAGCCCCAAATAATACGCCCCAAATAATATGACCACACCTCCTTTGACGGTGCGCCGTCAAAGGAGGTGTGGTTATATTATTTGGGGCGTGGCTTGGCTTGCATCGTTGGGGGCGTACCTAGCAGCAACACACAACGTACCTAATAACGACCTAGCAGTTGCCACTTTTGTCCCTCCATCATCACACTGTGCCCCTTCATTGTTACTTCTGCCCCTTCACAATATCACATGTGCCCCTTCCAGCGCTAATAGACAGTGAAATAATTGAGTACAATATGTATATGACAAACCTATTGGGCTTTACTTATTATAAAATCCCATTACAGGAAAACAAATGTGGATGCAAGATACAAAGGAAAGCAAAATCAATAGTAGAGTCCAAGATACAAATGAATAATCACTATCAGAATACACAATAAACACAAAGGTGCACAATATGGGTTGGCGCAAAAAATATGGAAATTGGAAAAAAAAGAAAAAGAAAAAGAAACAATAGAAAAAATAGAACTGTCCTGAACCACTGAAAAATTCCTAAATGTTTATATCCAGGGGTATGGGAAAATGTTCCAAAATAGCAAGGGATAGGAAGATGAGAAATGCCCAGAGTACTTACAGGGTTGTTCAGCCCAAATTTCAGAACCTCATTGTGGATGTCCCAGAGGAAGGGTGGCTGATCCTTGGCGTGTGTTGAAAAGCAAAATTCCACTCTCCAACAGGAAGTAGTGTGTGTTACACGGTGGAACGCACGCTGTTTCCCTGTTTCCTGTTAGCTAATAATGTGCCAACCGGTCTCGTCACTTCTGTGACTGTGACTCCCCCACCACCAGCCGGGCCCCCTGGGGACTGCTGGGCCCTAGGCAAGTTCCTAGGTTGCCTAATGGTAAATCCGGCCCTGGTGTTAGGGGTAGAGCTAAAACTTTTTGCCACAATACAGATATTTTAGTCATAAGAGAACAACAGGAAGTGAATATTAACAAGCAATATATAATATACCAATTAATTAGAAAGAAACATAAGAGTTATCACTATATCACAACAAGCACAAGTTCTAGCCCCTCCAGGAAAATAGATGAGCGCATACATGTATGCTACTAACTAACTTACCAGATTTCTGGAAATACAACTGTATGTTTTGCTTTTTAATCAATGTGCAAAATCTCAAGTAACAAATGGAACTCAAGTTACTGATAGTCACATATATTTTCACTACTATTTAAGTAAAAACAACTGTACAAAACTTAAAGACTCTTACATTACTCAACACACAATTGCATAATTCAGAGTTGTTACGGTTACTAAGACTGGAGAGTAACTTTCTTGGCAGGGAAAAAAACATGGACACCCCAATTGCACTCAATTTGTTTGGTCATAAAAACATGATTTTTGGGTGTCAAATATAATAAAATACCTTGATGATGCATTCAAATTCTGAAGTCTATGACGGTACCTATTCCAGGTTAAAGGTTTTCAGGGGCAACAAAAAGGACTGTGCTAGTGACACAGACGACTGACTACTCATGAAGACACAGCAGATATAAAACAGCTATTAAAATCTTTACAACCGTATTAATGAAAACATTCAGTCAATTTACTATTTTCACCAGCCTGTAAAGTTAGATATAGTAGGAACTGACTTTTTTCCACCTCAATATTATAGTTGGTGTGCCTTTTGAACATCAAAGCTCTTCTACGGGAAGCAAATTATTTATGATAATTAAGCTATATGTGTTAAAAGCTCTGCCAAGTAAAATAAACAAATTTGTTAGATTGTTTCGAGGGAAGCCATAAAGACATGTTTGCTCTCCTGGCTTTGAGGGGTATTGATTGAACTTGAATCCAAAAGTACTATGAACCACCGTGACAAGCCAAAAGTCTCTATTTTATACAGTATTTTTACAGTATCATTTGAAAGAACATTTTATCCATCAAAAAAAGTAAGTAATGGTCTAATTAATATTATGTTACTAGCTACTATCAATATTTTGTGCATACACTGTAAAAGCCAGGGAACACTTTTTTGGTTTTAGAAGGTCTTATACTGTATGTTATGAACTTGTGTAGCAAATATTAAATTAATGGATAATGTGACCTATCATATTCCACTGCTTATATGTATAGGATAAATATTTGTTATAACATCCCAGTATAATTTTTATTGTCATGTAATTTAATAATTATTGAAATATAGAAGCTGCAACAGTTGGAAAATAACTTTACAATACAAAACCAAAATTCAGGAGGGAGACGCAGCAGCTCAGCATTGGGACATTCACTATATAGCAATGACATTAACATACTCGCTGGAGCCCTGGGGTCAATTCCCAGTGTCAGCTACTTTTGACCTTGGACATATCACTTTGTCTTCCTATGTCCTAGGAATCAAATAGCTAGAATGCCTCAAGGGAGCATGATGACTGTGACACATTTACACAGTAGTACTTTAAACTGTATGTGCTATATAAAATAAGTGTACATAAATAATATATGAATGTATTACATATATGGAAACATTTTAGGAAACTATGGGTTATATTTACTAAATTGCAGGTATGAAAAAGTGGAGATGTTGCCTATAGCAACCAATCAGATTCCAGTTGTGGTTATGAGTTTGATTACCGGCCATGGCCTTATCTGTGTGGAGTTTGTATGTTCTCCCTGTGTTTGCGTGGGTTTCCTCCGGGTGCTCTGGTTTCCTCCCACACTCCAACAACTTACTAGTATATTAATTGGTGCTATTAAAAATTGACCTTACCCTCTATCGGTTGTTGTGTGTATGTTAGAGAATTTAGATTGTAAGCTTCAATTAGGCAGGGACTGATATGAGCGAGTTCTATGTGCAGCGCTGCGGAATTAGTAGCGCTATATAAATGGATGATCATGATGATGATGATTTAGTACATTGTACAAAATGACAGCTAGAATCTGATTTATTGATTGCTATAGGCAATATCTCCACTTTTTCAAACCCACAGTTTAGTAAATATACCCCTATGTGTTACATTTTGTTTTTTGTAGAAAAAATATTTTATTAAATTGACAGTGAGAGAAAAAAATTACAATCAAACTATATAGAAGTAGATAATTGCACAATTTCATTACAAAACAGGGATAACACAAAAAAAAAGTAGACACTGACAAAATTTATACAGATGTGGGGAAACAAGGAAAGGATATGGGGAAACAAAGAAAGGCAGCAAATCTCCAGTAGGAAAAGAGATTGAAAATAAAATTATACTATTCGATACATGATGAAAATAATTTTAAAATGTATTATCAGTGTTAAAATAGTTAAGTCAGGGAAGCCAAGTTATATTAAATGATGTAGATGAATTATTTTAAAAATATGTGATGTGTTCCATGTTACTTTCACAATTATTTGTTAATGTAATAATAAAATAAACCCTGTCTACAACTTAAGAACTCCAGAATGTTATTTTTGAAAGCCAAAAGTTTTGTTTTTCAGTAGGACATAAAAAAAAGAACTAACGACTGGGGATTGACCAACTCTATAGCATCTCTCACTCATCATCTCTGCTGTTTTTAACCAACTATCCATGTACTGGTATACAAATCAATAAGGAAGTGAAGAATGTTAGTAACTGCACAGTGAAATGAATGCTTTTAACCTGTTTACTAGTTCCAGATGTGCACAAGTGCCATGCTGCGACTTGATGAGCCTTGTTATCTAAAGAGCACTTATGGAGACAAGGAATTCTCTTCTGCTCTGTAAATAGGAAAACGGTGGAAAAAAAAAAGGTTTTACAGTTTAATAAAGATTCAGTATTATTTTGAATACAAGGAGAAAACTGTTACAAAGTTTCAGAGTTCTATGGTATTTTGAGTGGTCTCTTTCTGAAGTCTAATCTCTCCAAGTGGCTACTGATTACTGAAAAAAGTCTTTGTGCTGCAAATGTAGGCATGTATACAGCAAGCTAGAGTTTGGCAAGTTACATAAAGGTTGAGCTTAAGCGAATGTCAGAGTTAATTGTAATAATTTTACTGGTTAATCTGCAATTTTATCTTTTGCTAGTGATTCTAAAGTCAATGTTTGTTTTCCATAAATATATATTATATATTGTTGTAATAGTTCTTTATTCTTTTTTAGCTGGAGATAGGTGCGTATGATTGATAAATATTGCTTGCCTTCCATTTTAAACAGCCAGATAGGGATAATTAATATATATCAAAAAGCAAAAAACACTAAAAAAATAGCACATAAAATAATACTGGTTCCAACATAGGGCCATAAAAAACAACAACAAACATTCTGTAGGAGGCAGTAAGGGGGATGATAACAGGTAGTATTGAACCTGTGGAAATGTTCATTTCCTTCTCGAAAGGTGCAAATAAGTCTTGACCAGGATAACAGCATTATTGTGGGATCATGGGATCATGTTACAATCTACATAAAATGTTATGACATAAAGATAAGGATGACCTAAATAAAATTACAATCTAAACTAGAGCACACTGCCAATCCTGTTGTCCATCACATACTTAAAGAATCCTTTATGTAACTACAGTTAGTATCCACTAATATCATTACTGTATCTCCTTGCTACTTACCCAGTATGCACTTTTTCTAGTCTTTGAAGAGTTATATCTAAATACTTTATATGGGTGAGAATGATTGACAAGGGTTCTCTTTTCTCAGTTAGGCCCACTGAGTGCTTGTTTAAAGGTGCTTGTTTTGCTGGCACATTTTGCCAGCAAAATTTAATTTGGCTTTAAAAGTTTGCATTGTTACCTTAACTACATAACACATCAGACAGCTGGCAGCTGACAGCTGTGATTGTATAACTGGAACTTTGGACCTTAGCAAAATGATCTGCTCCAATGAAAAATGCGCTGCACATGAAATATTGCTAAAAAGTTCAGCTGGATAAGCTGTACTTATTATCCCACAATGCAATAATTTCTTCTCTTATTATTTGCGCCATTTCAAACAGACCAAGCAGGTGTTCATGCTAGTCCCTCATGCCCTCATGAACTTCCCATAGAACATGCCCTG
Source organism: Mixophyes fleayi (assembly GCF_038048845.1). NCBI lineage: Eukaryota > Metazoa > Chordata > Amphibia > Anura > Limnodynastidae > Mixophyes > Mixophyes fleayi. Next base: position 252,542,037 of record NC_134405.1, read on the forward strand.
GTGAGAGACATTAATACTACACAGTGCCAAGATATTAAAGAAGAGAACAGATCAGCTTTTGGGGACCCAGGCAGGGGCTGGCTGGCTGGTAAATTTTAGCCCTGGGGGGTAAGAGTCGGCTCAAAGCCTATTAGGAACATTTTGAAGGAAAGAAAATGCAGGTAGTCCAATGCCCCAGCCCAAGGTAGCTTCTATGGGACCTCCCCAGGGGGCAGATCCCCCTGGCCCCCAGCCCAGCCAGCCTCTTAAAATAGGTGGTATCACCGTACAACATATTCATGGTAAGCACAATTTTCTTTTAATATTTACTCCACACAAAACTTCGTTTTTTGATTGGGTTTTGTTTTTCTTTAAGTGAACAGACATAAATTATTATTTTCAAAAATAAATTTTATACATATATATATATATATATTGTAGTTACTGAAAACTAAGCAGTACACAAAGATGCATGCTAAATATGAACATTTAAATGGACATAGTAACTGGCTGTGGCAATTTAAGGTCCAACCCGAAAAATCTGGCTTGAATTATTCGTACAGCACAGTTATGTGCATATCATGTTGATTTTTGCAGGCCTTAGCTTTTAACACAGCATTACAGATAACGCTTTTCCCGTTCATTTATAGCCTCCCACCCTCTTGACCTTTAGATATTTTTTAACTGCATGCAGAATTCAAAGAGAAGATGCCATCAGTATGTAACCAAAGCAGAAGATATTCATAATTGTGGAGGCCAGTAGTTCAGCTTCAGTACGTGTAGCAGGGCTAAATAAACAATTTAGATAGAACTGTAAGCCATTTTAAATATACTGAGGCTTGGACGGTATGCTTTTAAAGTCGTCTCACAAATACTGTAAAAGTTCAAGGATAGGTTCAGTTCAACCATTTCATGTTCTAATTTAACTCATGTTTTCTTAACATATTTTTTATGCAAATTAAACAGATGTAAAATACTGGTGGATGCCATACAAATTAAGCCGAGTAAATATGTGGGTCAGGAAGACTTACCGAGTTACTGTAAAGCAATTAAATGTTGAAAATCTCATAACACTTTCATTTTACAAAGTAATTTAAAGGGAAGTATATATATATATATATATATATATATATATATATATATACATATATATATATATATATATATATATATATTACCTATGAAGGAGATATTTAAATCCGTGGTCCGGGTATGTACCAGAGATCCAGGGCCTGCTCTGTGCAACCATATTTTATGAGGATCAAGAGATTGCAAAGTAGATTTGCCCCCCCCCACCCCCCCCCCCATCCCCCCTTTTGCTGAACCTCTTCACCCAAAACAGGACTGTTTTAAAAATTATGAGCTTGAAAGGTTTGCCTGATTAGGTGGTAATGCAGCTGTAATTAAGCTGTAAGGGTGTTTATTCCATATATGCATGGCCAGCAGAACACAATATTCTCACTAGGAGGGTGCCGCGTACACCTGGCCGTCCTGCCATCCTTTTCCGCACCGAGAGAAAAAAACATTTGGCCCAAGGGCCTTCTCCCTTAACTTCCAACCCTCCACCCTAAACAGACCAGGGATCTGAATAGGTGCACCAAGCCATCTCGCTACAGGAGAAAGGGGTATGCGCAATGAAGCCCCAAAAAGATTTCACTGTGCATGTACATATTGCCGGCAGGGATACATATCTCCCAACATTCAGAATCCCAAAAGTGGGTGTTATGGCTAGCAGCTATTGTCATAAGCTTGTAGAACTAGCGGTAGAGGTCTTCGCCTATAGCAGCCGCCTTTCCCGTATAGCTTAATGCACTCATAGGTACTTGGATTCCTCCAGGTCTTAACTCTAATGTACTGCAAGCTTATGTGCAATACTACAGCTGGAAGTAGGAGGTAGTAGACAGGATGATAGCGGGTTTTCAGAGGTAAGCCGAGTTCACAGGTCCGCAGCGAGGTAGTGTGGTCAGGGACAGGCAGAGGGTCAGGGCTGGCAGCAGGAAGGAAGAACCAAGAAACAGAAGCAAAGGTCAGGGCTAACAGAGTTCATGCAGAATCCAGAATACAGGTCAGGGGTCACAACAGGAGGTCAATAAACAAATTCAGCAGAGAATTCACAGGACACAGAAATAAAGCAGGTCAGCAATCCTAACAGAAAACAATGTTATAACTGGCAGGGAGGCTAAGCCCTCCCTGACTTAAATACTCATATTTAGGGTACGACAGATTAAATTAGCCACAGGAAGCTAATTGATTAATAAAATATTACTTGCGCACACGCCCGGCTACCCTCATGCCGGGACGTGGCACATACATACTGAGCTTCCCAGCCGTTGCCCTGGTGACGGCTGGGACGGATGCGGAAATGACGTCCCAGTCATCATGGTGAAGATCAGGACGTGGCTGAGCACAAGACAGTGAGCCACAACGGCTTGAGGCACCGCCACATCTTGTGTCAGTGGGACAAAACAAGCCCCACCCCCACCCAAATGCTGTCCAGTTAAGCCCCCAAACTGACAGATTGTCATAATTGGTTAAAATCCCCCCACATTCCCATTAAGCCCCGCCCATTTTGTGGGTTGAGAATCGGGATGTGCCGCCAAAATAGGGACAGTTGGGAGGTATGGGGAGTACACCAGACATCTCAGGGTTTTTCAGACCTACAAATGTCCCTGATATTTCTACAATGGTAAAAACAAGGTCTAAATATGCATCTAGGCATACGTAATTCAGAATGTGCAGTAATATACTTGTCATATGGTATGCAGAAACCTCTAATATCTATTCACTTTTTTTGTTATATTATAAAAAAAATTGAAACAAACAGTATTTTCTAAAATAAACAAAACAAAGAAGGAAACAGGAAAAGGGGCATAGTGTGCTAGTGGGCAAAACAGTGTGATGACTTGCCTGGGTTATGTGCTTAGAAAAGTACAACCTTATTTCCAGGATTTCTAAGGCGTTCTGCAATGTTCTACATTAGTTGGATGCAGCCTACTGAAACATCTAAGCACAATGATACCTGTAGTGTAACTCTTGCAGGGCCCAGCCCTGGTTTCTTTTTGATTTCCTGTGTTGGCCACAATAATCACATGGAGTCCCTGGACAATGGCTATAATGTTACTTTGTGTCAAATTCAGGAAGCCTTTTTTTAGGTTAATTAGGGAATTGGAAGTGACACATGTTGTTGGGATACATTTGGTGTCATTTAACTCATCCCTTAGCTTGTAAGGCTTGCAACACTCCCTAAGGAGTTTTGAAATACAGTTAAAATAGAAGATCACACATTGTGTTAAAAAACTAACAACAAACAAGCAGTTTATATGTTTTGTCAGCTGCAGACTTTTGTGTCTTTAATAAAATCAGTATTTGTCTTAAATGTTTGTGAATAGTGTAGCACAATTTACATTGTGCTGCTACATAAAGCTATGTGATATCAGCTCCCATATTTGTTGTACCATCGATAATAAATTTAGATAAGAACTAAGATAGGTATGACAGACTCAATGGCTAAAACAATGGCTTTTTTAGAAAAGTAAAGCTAGCTGGGAGCAATATTGCAAGGTCCACTGTGCACAACATTAAATGACAGAAGTAATCCACTAAGACAAAATTCGACGAGAAACTTTCTATATTCAGCATTGCAATGGTCCATTGGCATGAGCTTTAGAAAATGTATATTTCCACTGTATACTTGTGATTGTTATGGTTGGTATCAGTGGTGTGGGTATTTAAATATCTGCAAGTACAGAATACTGTGTATTTTGATTTCCTCTTCATCCAAATATATTCTTATATTTATGGTACTAGCACCAGATGGGGAGATGAAGGTTTGGAGCCCATGATTGCCTGTGACATGTTCCTCAATCACTTCGATTACAGAGGATTCACTTTCCAAAAAAACAAAATTTATACCATTCTTTTCCCAAATAGACTTATGGGTAACTAGAAATTGGGAAGGTGTCAGATGGGCGGCCCACTGGTTTAGTGTTTAGCACTTCTGCCTCACAACACTGGAGTCATGAGTTCAATTTCCGACCATGTCCTTATCTTTATGGAGTTTCTATGTTCTCCACTAGTAAGTTAATTGACAAAAGAAGAAAAGAAAACCAATAGGCGCTAGTTAAGAATAACAAATCAATAAAAAAGAGGAAAAGACAAGTAGCAGCGCTGGTGAATCTTTAAAATAACATATTTATTACATATAAAATATTCATGAACACACAGCGGGTCAATAAAGCAGCACCTATAAACAATAAAATTATAAGAGTTGACTAAAAGCGCTAATATTGACAGCTAAAGAGACCCAATGTACAATGATGACCTATAATACAGGAGAATGTCCAGCAAAGAGCCCCTATGTACAAACATATTGTGAGTGCACCCACAGAATTGCGACCTTAGTAAGGAATGAGTCCAGCAATTGTGAGCTGTATATATGGAGCCCGAGCACATTGTGTATGCCAAAACGTCTCCTCTTCAACAAACAAACATCTGCTGTACCTTACAGAGACTGATGAATATTCCTGGTATCGTCCTTGGAGTCTGTAATTGAATCTTTAGGGATAAATGTAGCTGTAAGCGTATAGTGCAAAGAAGATATAATACTCCAATTTGTTGTAATGCATTAGTAAACAAACGTGTATACATGGAGAAGAAAATAAGGTGGATCTGTGCTCGCCGGTGTCCCTTTGACGCGTTCTCCGCCCCTTCAATGGGCGGTTTTATCAGACCTCTGATGAAACCGCCCATTAAAAAAAAAGAACATTCCTCTCAACTGCCCTGTACACAATCTCTAGCTTTATACTATAGTGCAGAGTGTAAAACAAATAACACCAAATAATTATAACAAACAATATATATCGCCATTGTACTGTTTTGAATTTCTTTTGCTTTGCAATTGAAAAGCAGCAGAATATTAATTATATGGAGGAAAGAAAACAGGTGTTTGGTAATTGAGGATGATGACAACAAAACCATTATAATAGGTATATATAAGTAACTTCCATTTGTTCTGCGTACTATCTGGTACAGAATTGGATTCAAAACCGTAGAAACATGGTTTGACACTGTTAGTATTATATTCAGAAGTCACATTACTATGTAAGAAAGTATAATATTCACAAAGCAAAATAGTGATATGACAATGTAATTAATAAATGCTATTAATGTAAAATGTCATAAAATACAAACCACCTCACATGACATATCTTTACATCAGGCCTGCAGTACACACTCATATGAAGCCTATCTGTGCATGTGTGTACATTTGATTAGGTCACATCTTCATGCACTAGAGGCTGTGGGTTTAAGATGTGTACAAATCTAAATAATGGCTCACTTTGGTATGCATGTGCATTATGGAAATGTGAATATTTATGACACAGAAATCAACGTACTCCAAACTCTAAATGAGATCCTATATGCTTTTAGGGTTCACCTACTCCTCATCTTGCAATTGTTAATTCCAGTTCACTTTCAACACCTTAATATATCAACATCAGTAGCCTGAACTGAAATGACAAATAATGAATGGTGAAAGAAGTAGTTTGTGTGATCTGACACCATGTGACGATATACTTGCATTCTAACTGGTTCCATTAATACAACATTTTCCTGAATATGTTACGTTTTCACAAATTGGTTAATGGACTCTCATCCAGCCAATATAAAATAAAGTGCAACCGAGTGCCAAAGCTATTTTCTCACCCCTACTGTTAATTTAATAAAGGGAAAGTCAAGAGTATTGGTTATTTGTGAGGTAGGATCTTCACAATATTTATTACAGTTATGCATTTACAGCTAGACTTACTAAATTGTAGTAAGTCTACGGTGGCGTAGTGGTTAGCACTTCTGCCTTACAGAACTAGGTCATGAGTTCAATTCCCGACCATGGCCTTATCTGTGTGGAGTTTGTATGTTCTCCCCGTGTTTGTGTCGGTTTCCTCCGGGTGCTCCGGTTTCCTCCCACACTCCAAAAACATACTGGTAGGTTAATTGTCTGCTAACAAATTGACATTATTCTGTCTTTGTCTGCCCATGTGTGTGTGTGTGTTAGGAAATTTAGACTGTAAGCCCCAATGGGGCAGGGACTGATGTGAGTGAGTTGTCTGTACAGCGCTGCGGAATTAGTGGCACTATATAAATAAATGGTGATGATAATGATGATTATGATATCTACCGAGTTTATAAATTTAGGATTAACTTTACTACTGTACTGGAGTTTAAAAATTCTGTATGAGATCAGCATTATTCACTCGTTCTCATTGTGAACTGCAATTTACTGTAAATATTTTGTTTATGTTCTGAAACAGCCGGGTACATAAGAGCGTAAAGTGGGTTAGTATTGGGGAGACATTTTCAAGTATTGTAAACATCAGCCTGGACATGGAAAATTCTTAGTATCACATCAGTTGCAGGCAATATGCTAACATAAAACCGTGTGACTCTTAAAATGGAAACATGAGGGTAGTCGGTTATTGAACAACAAAGAAAGTCAAAGATCTTGTGGACTTTAATTATCCCATAAGACTTCGAAGATCTGAATAATGATAGGTTGCTGCCGCAGATGAAACCAATTATGGTATTAGAAATAGCTTCTTATACAATTTATTACTAACCTTTGGAAAGCGATGAGATAAGGTTGAAAGTCTTTTTTTATGTAACACAGTTAATTTATTATCTGAGCTGCAAATGTATACTAACATTTAATATAACTGATAGACCCAAGTGAGCAATAACAGTGATATATTTATAGGAGGTTTTTTTTAAAAAAAGCATAGCTTAGAAAATATTTTCACGCAACTCTATAGAAAGGTTTTCAATCTTGGTTTTTAAATATATTATACAGTAAGCTGTAACAACACCATTCAGGCCCAGATTGGCAATTTGGCAAATGTGGCACTTGCCAATATGTTTGGAATAATTGAATATATTGGTGGGACGATACTGAGTTGCTCAGCCTCAGTCAGCTTACCAGATCTACTTTAAACAAAATAGTCTTGTGTCAGATCCCCTGAGCTCTATTCCCTTGCTCCCTACTGCTTTCTTAGGTCAGTGGTGCCTGTAGACAGACTCAGTAGTGAACTACCCAGTGATCCATTTCTGACATCATTACACTGCTGCTTTGAGTGCCAGGGCTGTTTTAGAGTCCTGGAACTGTTATAGATATTTGAAAATGTATAAAAGATACTGGAATATCTTAGGCCTCAGATGGAGTCATTTGCAACATGCTACTTCGCACAATAGCCAAATTTTGTCAAAGACACAGGGGCAAGCTGAACCGGTCCCAAAGAGGGCTATCTTAGGCTGGGCAAATGGGCCACCAGCATTTTTTGTCCTTTAAAATAAGCTGCTGAATTGAGTCTTGCCCCCCGGGCTGAACATTGCAAGGCCTCCCCTGCAAAGACATCATGGGTTATATGTATCGAGCTACGATTTACCTATTTCATTTTCTTGGGCAATTTTGAACTCATCTATGTATGAAAGGGTGAGGTGATAGTAAATTGCAAGTAAAGTGTTTTTGGCAAATATGCTATGATCAAAAACTCTACAAATTGCTCTCCCGATGTTTAGCCACTCTAACAATACAAGTCATCATATGTATGCTATATGATTAACCAATGTCTTGGGGGCCATAGATTGCACACACATTGGGCTGAGACCACCTTGTCAAAGGGATGAAGCCTATACCAACAGACATCATTCCTACTCTATGAATGTGCAGGTGGTCTGTGATGCAAACATGGCTCTTGCCATGATGTCTACATCCTGCGCCGGTGAGCCCACTATCACAAATTTCTGAATGGTGAAATGCCAGAGGGATGGCTACAGGGTATGTGTGATAATAATAATGTGTTTTTTTTGTTTTTGCTTGTGATTTAATTAAGTATTTGTATTTATATGTCATTCTAGGTGACTCAGGTATGGGTGTCAATTCTGGTTAATGACACCTCTGTTTAATCCACAGATTCCTGAACAACGCAGGTATAATGAGGCGCACACACTAGAGGGGTGATAGAATGTACCTTTAGCCTTTTGAAGACCAGATTCAGATACCTTGATAAATCTGGTGGTGTTCTTCTTTATGCCCCAGGTAAGGTGGCTGATATCATGTTGTCGTGTTGTCTGCTGCATAATTTGGCACTAAACCAGTGTTACCCCTACCACCAGCAGTAGACAAAGTAGATGACCTAATTCCAGCAACTGATATGGGTAATATAGAAGGGGCAGAAGCTGGTCAGAGAAAGGATCATTCAGAAATTTTTTTCAGATGAGTAGAGTATTTTATTAATTGTAATTGTTTAGTAATTACCATTCCAATGTATAGTTTTACATTTTTTATATATTATTGTAGATTCTTCATCATAAGCACAGGACAATGTGAGTGAAACCTCTTGCACCAATTAAATTGTATGTGTATAATTACAAGTGTAACATTGGTGTAACAGTTCACAGACAATTACTAAATAAACATATTTAGGTACATCACCACTGGTAATACATGTGTGCAAGGCAGCTTTTTACAGAAATGTATGTAAACATAAAGAAAGCAATACTTACATGTGCAAGTTCACACTCTTATGAGTATTAGCAAAAAAAACAACACAAAAAGGCACTTTGGATTTTAATAACACCATTAATTAACATTTTGTATGTTTAACTTTTTTACGGCTTGTGGATCGCCGTCTTCCACCCCTGATCTAGACACTACTACATTGTGGTGTAGCGGACAAGGAAGTATTTGGTGATGTACTGATGCTGCTGGCACCTGAAGATGAGGGCACAGGTAGGCGTGACATAAATTGTCCACAGGCAGCTACAAAATTGTCAGAGAGTTCTCTAACTGTTAATTGCAGTGTTCCTTTGGATGACGTTAGCATCTATCCTTTCATAAGATGTGCACATTCTGAGTTGTGTGTCGTGTCTGTTGCGCAAATATTTAAAACCTCTGCCCTGCTGCTGTTGTATGCCCCTCATTGAGTCCTGATGGAACTAGAGCAAATTTACCGGTACCTCATGAAACTGCTGGGTTGACTCTGCTAAATTAGGAGCAGTTGCTGGTTCTACTTGGCTGGGCTGTGGTGTTTGCCAAATGCTTATTGGTGCAGCCTCCGCACACTCCTCATCTTCTGAAAACTTCTCAACACAATCCAAAATTATGTCATGTGGAGCTGATAGGTCTGGTGCCTCTGTTTGTGCAGTGTCAACATTGGACTTGGTTGGTAGATAGCCTTGTGATGTTCCTTGGTAAATTAAACAAAACCAAAAATGAATACACATTACCAGAACAAAAGCATTTACAGGTGTTTCCTGTTACAGGAAAATGTGTAATGACAGTGTTCTGATATATATTTTTTAAATACATAGGTATATTTACCTTTTAAGAAGTCATCATCATCGTGGCAAGCGGCTGCTGGTGCTGTCTGCGTTTGAGAGGAACCTGTGTGTCTTAAATTTGGAGATGTTCAATACTAATATATTTTGCTGGCCAAAAAAACAGCCTGTAAAAAAATATATGACACCCATATGTCATTATCTAATATGTGTTAGGCTTCTACAGGCTTCTACATCCAATGTGCAAAAATGTCAAACATTGACATGATGCAAGATTATTATTTGACCATAAAGGGATAAAATATTTAAATCTAGACATTACTCACCAGTATTAGGTTGGGATAGAGGCCTGTCCATGTCCCAGACATTGAGCCCTTCAATTATCTTTCTGGGGATGTGTTGATTAAACTTCTCCTCTCCTCCTCCTTTCCTCTGACATCTTCTCTTTCACTCACCTTTTAATGTCAGAGATCCGTTTGCAGCAATTCTCAATGGACCTTTTGATGGGCCAAACTGCATTAACAGCATCACAGACTGCTGTTCATAGCTGCTTTTTCCTGGAAAAGGCAGTTTTAGCAGCTAGAGTGCCCAAAAGCTGCTCATACACAGGGGTAAAATTATGCACTATGCTAACACACAGTTCTCCTCAAAACTAAAGCACACATTGTTCCAAGATGTAGTCTTCCCAAAAGATGCTGAAGACCCTGCCTCTTCAAAAAGCTCCTGCTCCTTCTCAGCTAGTTGTTTCTCTCTCTCCTGCTCGCCACTCTCCCTAGACTCTCACCTTTCCTTCCTCTCACCATCCTAACCACCAAACAAAACACAAGTGTAAAACAGAAAACCAAAAAAGAAACTGATTAATTGGCAAACTGCACCCTATTCTCCAAAATTAGGCAAATAAATCACACCCAATGGAGAATCGAGCAAACCCCTTCCCAATTTAAAAAACAGAACTGTCATAATTTCAAAGGAGAAACAATAACCCTGGGATTACACTCATCAAATTTCCCCTTAGCTTTCACTGAGTGACCGCCCAACCAAGGTGGATCCCCTAAAATTGGGCTAGGCAACAGGAACCCTGGATAATATAATGTGGATAGAAAAATATGCTCAAATATTCAATGTTAAAAAATAAGTATTAATTTATTAGTAAATAATGTATTTATTTGGATCATAAAACTAACAAAACATGCACTTTACTAAACTCACACAAAGAAGCACAGAGGCGGAAGTGGCTTTAACGGTGACATACAACTGATAATTCATCGTTCCCCCTAGTCACCCTAAAACAACTCCACACAGGCCTACTATATACTTGGCAGTAGTCAAGCCCAAGTCTCCGAAGTCTCCTTGCCTTGAGATGGCCACACTGACAAGTGAGTTCTCAAATGAACACTACTTGTGATCCCACAGTTGCTCACTCCATTCAATTGCCTCAGCCCAGTTCAAACCATAATCCACAGACAGCACCATGTGTAATCTCAATGACCTCCAAGTTTAGGATTAATATAGTTTTATGATTCCCACACCATATAGGGAGGGTATGAGAACTTATGACCACCTTGTTCTACCCTTGGGTTTCCACTGACTTGACTTCATGTTTTTGGCCAGGGGACACAATACCTAGTAAACAGAGAGTGCAATAGTGTCTAATTGTCTAATTGAAACTTTAACCCCTTAAGAGGACAATGACCACTTTTCTCTCCCTAAGCAACATCCATTTCCGACTCTACAGTACCGTAAATAAATAATTTTTAAAAATCAGCCTAATATACAGAATATTTACATCGATTAGACATAACTTTAAAACCACGGATAAGTGAAGTGAATAACATTGATTATCTCATTACAATGGCTGGATATATAAGGCAGCAAGTAAACAGTCAGGTCTTGAAGTTGATGTGTTGGAAGCAGGAAAAATGGGCAAGCGTAAGGATCTGAGCGACTTTGACAAGGACCAAATTGTGATGACTAGACGACTGGGTCAAAGCATCACCAAATGGCAGGTCTTGTGTGGTGTTCCTGGTATGCATTGGTTAGTACAACAGGGCAATGGGCATTCAAGGCTCATTGATCTGCGTGGAGAGCGAAGGCTAACCTGTCTGGTCCAAACCCAAAGAAGAGCTACTGTAGCACAAATTGCAAAGTTAATGTTGGCAATGATAGAAAGGTGTCAGAATACACAGTGCATTACAGCATGCTGTGTATGGGGCAGCGTAGCCACAGACTGGTCAGAGTACCCATGATGACCCCTGTCCTCTGCAAAAAGCACCTGCAATGGGCATGTGAGCACCAGAACTAAACCATGGAGTAATGGAAGAAGGTGTCCTGGTCAGATGAATCATGTTTTCCTTTACATCATGTGATCAGCCAGGTGCGTGTGTGTCATTTACCTGCGAAAGAGGTGGCACTATGGGAAGAAGACAAGCTGGAGGAGGCAGCATGATGCTCTGGGCAATGTTCTGATGGAAAACCTTGGGTGCTGGCATTCACATATATGTTACTTATTCATGTGGATGATACGTACCACCTACCTAACATTGTGGCAGAACAAGTACACCCTTTCATGGCAATGGCATTTCCTGATGACAGTGGATTTTTTTCAGCAGGATAATGCACCCTATAACACTGTCACAATTGTTCAGCAATGGTTTGAGGAACATGACAAAGTATTCAAGATGTTGACTTGTCCTCCAAATACCCTAGCTCTCAGTATGAGATCGAGTATCTGTAGGATGTGCTGGAAAATAAGTCTGAGCAATGGGGCCCCACCTCACAACTTACAGGTCTTAAAGTATCTGCTCTTAATGTATTGGTGCCAGTTACCACAGGACACCTTCAGTGGTCTTGTGGAGTCCATGACGGGGCTGAGCTGTTTTGGCGGCACAAGGAACCTACACAACATTAGGCAGGTGGTTTTAATGTTGTGGCTGATCAATGTGTGTATGTATGTACGTACGTATATATGTATATATATATATATATATATATATATATATATATATACATTATGATTGGAAAGACTTTGGCGTGAGTTGGTCAGCTTAAACATATATTGCAATATGTGGAACTAACATTCCCTGTTTTTAATATAGAACAGTATTTAGTACAGCATTAATTATGTGTTTGGAGAGTGCAGAGTATCCCTGTTTTTTTGTCTATACAATGTGGGCAGCCCCCTCTTGCACCCCAGTCTGTACATGGTGAGTGCAGAGGATCTATGTCTGATTCTGTCTATATATGTATATATATATATATATATATATATATATATATATATATATATATACTATATATATATATATATATATATATATATATACATATATATATATATATATATATATATATATATATATATATATATAGATTTGATTGTGCACCACCTCCTCAACTTTCTTCAGTATTAGACAGCCTCTGTTGGTTTCCACTTTCACCCTCTTCTATAGGTGCTACAAGAAAGGGCTACAAGAACCAGCATGCCTCTTCCCATAGTTTACCAGCCCTATGTTGAAATACTCCTCTTAAACCCCTCTGGGCTGTGGAGGCCAGTGTAATTATAAAGATTGAGACCTCGGGGTATATTTACTAAACTGCGGGTTTGAAAATGGGGAGATGTTGCCTATAGCAACCTATCAGATTCTAGCTATCATTTTGTAGAAAGTGCTAAATAAATGATAGCTAGAATCTGACTGGTTGCTATAGGCAACATCTCCACTATTTCAAACCCACAGTTCAGTAAATATACCCCCTAGTGGAAGCTTGGCTACCCCAGTTATCCCAATACAAAAAAAGACAAACATTTATTGGTTGTGCTTAATGCAAAGGAATGTATGTTTGCAAAAGAGAGCAGCGTTTGACAAGCCTCCCAACAGTCCCTGCAGTCGGGACAAAAATACTGACAGTCGACATGACAGGACAGTCCTCTGAAGTTGGGAGTTATGTAAATGTGCTGCAGAATTATATGCTAGCTATGTCGATTTGCTCGATGAATAAGTGATAGGAGATTGGAAAAGATATATGAATATGTATATATGAATATAGAAAGAATCAAAAAGACACAAACACTTTTATTTATTTACTATGGCCCTGAACATAGACCATCCTCCAATAATCCTCCAATAAAGTACACATGTGGAATCCCTGAAAATGACAAAGAATGAAATAAGTGTTATATTTTGTGAAAGGAAAGTGTATTTTTTTTATTCCAATTGTTTCATTCTTCAGAGTCCATAAATTAAAAAATATTTACTAGACTATGATACCAAAATAAAGCTTTATCTGAAAAAAAAAAAAAAAAAAACATAACATTTGCGTCTGTAATTTTAAAATAAAATTCCTAGTGACATCAACGCAAAAGAAGAGGGAAATATTGTACGGCCTTCTGTTGTGAAAATTTGACATGGACCCCTGGCAGTGAGAGGGTTAAGTGCATCTGTATTAAAATAACACACATTTTCAGACTTGACTCCAAAATGTCTACTGAAACAAATCAAAGTTCTGCATAGCACTTTCTTTCTTCATCCATACTTTTCTAATTATACAGCAAAATCAGAGATGCATTGCAGCCAGCTCTTTTTATTGATTGGTCTACAACAGATAAAAGGACGTTAACATATGTGTAAGTGTTCAATGATTTCACTTTACACACTGTTTCACTCAAGTCATGTTACAACATGTTACATAATTGCATCATCCCAGCCTTGTGAAATACATTTTTTAAATGCACATCTAAATTAAAGGTTAATGGCACAATACTGGTGGTCAAACTAGTGAGTAAGCTATATGGGAAATCACAAGAGCAATGAATCTCCCCATAATATATCTTGTTATTGTTCATTGTTCCACTTACACTACAAAAGCAATTATCCTCCTTCTTGGTTTATGATGTTGTAAACTGTGTTTTATTGCGACAATGAACAATAGTTTACTTTACTGTTAACTTTATTTTAATGCAATGTTCAATGGTTTAAGCTTTGTTTAGGCTGACATTTGTTAATGCTTTCCTAAGATGTTTTATTTTGTTATTAAATTTGTTTTACAATAAAGCAAGGATTATTCTGCAGGGTTTGGTTTAATTGAAACAATATAGATGGGGATGGCATCTGCTTTTGTAACACAATTGCTCAGACATACCATGCAATTAGTCATATGCCTTTCATACAATAATGTTATTACTAGATAGCTGAGTGTTAGGTAAGATCTGCATAGAACATTGGAGCAGTCTCTTTGAAATTCAAACATAAAAGTTCACAAAATAGCACTGCAACAGTGTTCATGTACAATAACTCAATCAGAGACTTACATTCTCTAGCTTCCCATAGACCAAATCAAAGCTAATTGTTGATTAATTATTTTGGATTATAGCACATTTGCACATTCAGGGCTTGATTCTGAGTTATACCTGAAGATGGACCAAGACCGTATATACAAAAATATGCATCCTCAGACTTGCTTTTGTTTTTCATATGTGTTAGTATATGTGAAACCTAATATAGAGTACATAGATGCATGCTTGTTCTTCCCCTATTTTAGTGTAAACCGGACCAAATCTAGCACTTGGGTTATAAGGGATATTCAGCAGAAAGGGCCTTTAGCCAGATGCTTCCCCAGCCCCTATGGAGGCTCAGTTAGAAAAGGAAATCAAACAACTGGAGCACGGGCACCTACTGCTGTTACCCAGCATACAGTGCCACAACAGTAAAAATACATAGGTTGTGGTGGGCAATGTTGGCTTTTGGAACCTGACAGGATGGTTTCAGCTGGGAGTGTTGTGATGCTCTTGCAATTCTTAGACGGTGTGGAGACTTTCCCACCACTTTTGGTAGTGACTATGAACAGAGGTGGAACTAGCGAGCTGTGAGCCCTGGTGCAGGGAAGCGGGGAGGAGGGAACCAGGTTCCCTCCTCCCCGCTTCCCTGCACCAGGGCTCACAGCTCTCTAGTTCTCCGTGCAGTGGGCCCCATTATCTCCATGGGCCCAATGCACTGCACCTGCTGCCCTAATGAGAGTTCCGCCACTGACTATGAACCAACTGATGCCACATTGCCTTAGTCTTGCCCCCAGTAGTGTATGGCTAAGCAATATTTCACACTGCCAAGTGGAAGCTCTGTGAATTACTCAATGACAATTACCTGTACAGTGCCATTGTGCAGAGGGGCTACACACTGGGGCATGTGGGCAACTGTGCCCTTCACCAACACCTCCAGAGTCTAAACAGAATGATCCTCAGCAAGGTAATAGAATCTCTAACAGAAGGTAGCGCATCCCTGATGAGGTTGTCACAGTCAAATGCAAGAGAATGTGAGCACTGTAGGATAGGTGGGTTCTGCTCCATCAGAGCAGCCCCAAATAAAACCCTTGCAGCAGTGTACACATATGGCGCAGTGGCAGATCCAGGGGGGGGGGGGCAAACCCCCCCCAGCAGCAGAAAGCTAGGTCCCAGCCGCTGAGCAAAACGGGAGGGGGCGGGGCTAATGGCGAGTGGAAGGCGGGGCTAAATGTGGGCCAGCCAGTCACAGTGGTACCAGCCATCAATCAACCCGGGAGGGGGGGCAATCGTGAGCGGAAGGCGGGGCTAAATGCGGGCCAACCAATCAGAGTAAAGGAGGGGCATGATTATGCAAAATTAACCCCCCCTAAACATAAAGTCTAGGTCTGCCCCTGATATGGGGGCAGGGTAAATTAGTACGTAGATTTTGTTCCAATGTCTTTCTAGGAAGATGGACGATAGACTCAGTTCCCTTACCAGACTGCCTCAGACTGTTTGTTATGAAATGGTGCACAATCAGGCAGAACACTTGAGCATCAATCTATGAATTCCAGGCTATGAAACTTGAGACCATGCAGTGATGTGTTAATTGTTATTATTGTACTGGGATGGCAGTTACTCTGTATGGGATTAAACTCACTCAGGTAGACTAGAGCATATCCAAAATAAGGCTTTATTACAACAGTACAACACCACAAGATGTTCACAAAATACAGGGTAATGGTTGCATGTATTCTCCAGCAGCCTCTTGCAGTCAGCACTACAAGGTAATAATCTCAGTCTCTTTCAGATTCTTATCCTCACACAATATTACCACTACCTTTTTAGCTAGACAGTTACTATGTCGCTCAGCTTAGGGAACTGGCTCTCACAGACCCTGTCCTGGTAGGGTTTCCTCCAGTGGCACCACTAGTCCTTTTCACTGATGTTTTGCACACCAGAATCCTCCAAGCTAGAATAGCTCTCTTGGCATTCTGTTCTCCCTATATTCTTAACTGTATACACAGGGAGTAGGGTGAGATGTTTCAATCCTCCCCTTACAACAGGGGTCTATCGGTGATTATACGATGGAATGACTTGACTCAATTAGATATTTGGCTGGATACACTAAGCAAAGGGTTACAATATAACGAAAAGGAATGACACTTCACGTTTGCGTGAAACAACAATACATTTGACACATTGTATCTGCAAAATTACACAATATGTGATACATTTTGATACAATAACATTTATATTGATACATATTAATACATTTCCCAATGCTATATCAGCCAGTATATTACTGTGGACACACAATGCATATCATCTAGATGTTCTAACCTAATTTCCTCTCAGATTACCTGTTGACCTAGCTAATTAACATGGGCCTCCAGCTAGCTATGTCAAGTTAAGCTAGGTACACACTACACAGTTTTCGTCAAATAATCAGCTCAATCAGCCGACATACGACCGCTCGTTCAAAAGTCGGGTCAGTGTGTGTAGTGACACGATGGTCGAAAGTCTGCCCAAATGGACGACTGTCACCTCATTTGGTTGGTCGTACCGTTTAATATTTTCGTTCCAATCTCGTTTCCGTTGTGTAGTGTGTATAAACTTTCGTCCGATCCACGACAATCCTCCGATACTTCCTCGACCTGGGGGGCGTGTATGTAAATTTTTGATGTCTGTCCCAGTACATGTTTTGTATAGATGTATATTGCACCTGTCTGGCTGCAGACCATTACACTTGTATAAAGCACGTGTGTTATTACCCTTTGCGTCAATGTTGGCAATGTATTCATATTTACCCTTTATAAATTTTAACCTTTAGAAACTATTAAAGTTATATTAACCTTTATTAAATTATATTTGTTAAATACCCAGAATAAACCACAGTGTTCATGCAACATTTTTATTGCAGGAAAAAAAAGTACAAAAATTTTTACACACACAGGTGTCTGAAAGATCCGCATGAGACGTGAGCGCGCCCATACCAATCAGAGCGCAGAGTACTGCAGAGCACTGCAGAGTATTATTTTTAGTATTTAGTATTTTTAAAGGTGCTACTGGTTTGTGGGAGAACAGGTCTTGATGTCGCTTGGGTTTCTATTCCCTTTGATTTCTTTATCTACGAAACAAGAAAATAAAAAATGTTTACCCTTTAACTTCAATATCTGTAATTTATATTCAACAACATAAATACTCTCATTTTCTCACCTTGCACACTGCTCCAGATCAGTTTATGTTTTGGTCCCTGTGGCGCAATCGCAATAATAGCGGGCTCAACATCCTTACATTCTAGAAAACAGGCGCCATTTTGGTTATTATAACGGTACAGGTATGTGCCCAAAGCATTTAGCTGTCTACACATGTTCACTGAAATACCTTTGTGTCGAACTTCTTTTATATATTTTTCTTTTTCAATTTTTTCTTGTTTGATAACCGGTGTAACATTAGTGGTATCAGTGGTATCTAAACAGGCCTTCTCACCGTCAATTCTTCGTTCTGACATAAAAAAAATTAGGTTACAAATTAGGCGTTTACATTGCTTTATGTGACACTAAAATGAAATAAAGTCCTTCAAGCAGGTACACTACATGTGCTACTGACCTTTTTTAATGTCGTTGTCGTCCTGGTCCAGTACTTTGACCATCATCTCCACCGCTCTTGGGCTCATTAAAGTAGCTCTTTGCTCTTCTTGAGCATCTCCATCCCCCACCTTAACTTTTTCGACATTTTTTGGCCCTTCCAGCACCATCTCTGACTCTGTCTCCGTCTCCATAGCTGCAACCCCCACTGACACCTTCTCCTCACCCGCAAAGCCCACTGACACCTTCTCCTCACCCACAACCCCCACTGACACCTTCTCCTCAACCTTAACACCCACTGACTTTCTCACTCGCCATCTCCTCACGCTCCTCAGCGCCAAACAGGTTCCTCTGTCATTTTATACACTCAGATATGGGCGTTCGTTTCTGCTGTGGACCAATCAGCGATGATGCACGCCGAGAATGGAGCATTCCATTACATACGAAGGGATTTTATTGTTAGGGAATATTCATTGCATTGCACTTTAGCAGTTAAATGTTTTTCTAAATTTTATGTATGTTACTAAACTTCTATTTTATATGAATGAATGAAGAGACAGTGTTGCCTTCTCTTTGTATGCAGCTTTGGGTGTTAACTATAATGAAAGCTCTGCCCCTTTAGGCTAATGTCTTTGGTATATCGTTACATCCCCCGCAAATGATGCATCAGTGTGTACGAAATTAAAATCATTGCTCACAACAAGATGGCTGTAAAAAGTCGCTAAAGGGACGTCCGCTCTTACCTTTATCGTCCTAAACAAGACTAGTGTGTATGCAGTCCATGGACCGAGCGATTGGACCATTGATCGCATGTAAAATTGCTCGGCATAAAAAAGTTGTTGGAAATTTCTGTAGTGTGTACCTAGCTTTACTTAGACATTGTTCTGATTACAAACCAGGTCTACGCCACCCATCATAACAATGGGCATTTGAGACAAATGGATATTACCTTAGCTAACACAAGCAAAATTACTTTTGCTGTTCTGTTGTTTTCCCACAATATGGTAATATTCTTTCTATTTCTAATACATACAATATTGCAGGTAATAGTAAGGGCAAAATGAACCTAATAACATGAAATAATACACATATTACCCCGCTGCTCTGGTGTATATACTTAGACTGGGCCAAGGATTAAAAAGTACATTAAACTGTGAGAAACGGGTGATGATTAAAAAGTTCTCAGTCCAGTAGCACCCTGTTTTGTGACAGTGAGTTAGTCAGCTTAAAATAAATTGCTATATGTGGAGCTAACATTCCTTTTTTAATATAGAAAAGTTAGAACAGCATTAATTGTGTATTTGATGAGTGCAGAGTATCTGTTTTGTTTATATAATGTCAACAACCCCCTCTTGCACCTCAGTTTGTACATTGTGAAAGCAAGGGGTCAATGTTTTTTTATTTATACTATGTAAGTTCCAGCTCTCTTGCACCCCATTTCGGTGAATCCCTAGGTGTCCCAAGGGTGGATTTGCCTTCAAAAGCTGTGTGCTAGTAAGCTTCAACCCATATAAAAAGCATATCATGTGATCATGTTAGTACTGGCCAGAAGTCGAAGACTTTGTTGTTACGTAATCAGCTTACCATATACAGCAATATATGAAACTAACATTTCCTGTTTTTAATATAGAAAAGTAGTTAATGTATATATATATATATATATATATATATATATATATATATATATATATATATATATACAGAGAGACAGAGAGATAAAATGGTGATAGATTGTCTGTGTGTGGAAAAAGGTTCTCAAAGAGTATATTCTGCTGTAGGGTCCCTTGGCTATGACCATAAAGAGAAGAGTGGGCTCCATTCATAAGGCCTATTTCGGGTTTTCCAACAAGTTAGCAAGTTGCAAGCAATCATAAGTTGTAACTGATGCAGTGCTGTTAAAAGGCTGATAGGCAGTTCATTCAGTGTCTCAATACCTGCAGAGGAGGTCAGATGGCTCCTGAACCATACTGCATTTTGTGATCTGTAAGTTCTTTTGTATTGTAAGTGTGTGGGACACTAGGGGCTAGATTTACTAAGCTGCGGGTTTGAAAAAGTGTAGATGTTGCCTATAGCAACCAATCAGATTCTAGCTTTCATTTATTTAGTACCTTCTACAAAATGATAGCTAGAATCTGATTGGTTGCTATAGGCAACATCCCCACTTTTTCAAACCCGCAGCTTAGTAAATCTAGCCCTAGGTCCCTCACTTTAGAGAAGGAATATAACCTGGACAGGCTAGGACGTTTGTTTCTGTTTGTTTATTTTTATGCCTGGTGAATAAAACTAGCTGCAGCCAGTTAAACCAAAAAATTGACTTGTGTGATATCCTCGGCTGACCTGTCTAAAGAGTCCCAGAAGACCGTAACCCCAACACGATGTTAAGTCTCTCTCTCTCTCTTTCTCTCTCTCTCTCTCTCTCTCTCTCCTCTTTCTTTCTCTCTGTCTCTCTCTTTCTCTGTCTCTCTCTCATCTTTTTTTTGAGGAACAAAACAATATGTTCCAACCCAGCTACTTGCATTGTGTTGGCACAAAATAGTCCATCTCTTAGTGGTCCTCTCTACCTTTTCTCTCCAGATGTCAATCAGAGCACGGCCATCGCAGCTTATAAAACACTATAGATTTAGAACAAGTATTTAACAAAAGCATTAAAGACTACAGTGAACACAGAAATAGAACAGATTGTATAGTTATCAAGATTAACTAACCTGTATTGTAATACTAATTGTTGCAATGCTTTCTGGTACATGTATAAACTATTTGTATGTGAATGACTGTTATTCCATAATATTTCAATGCACATTTTGCTTTATACAACACATTTGGATGTATGCATAGAAGCAAAATATGGTATGGAAGCCAAAAATCTATCTTTGATGTTTTATTACTATGTAATCCAAGGGCATTCCCAAAACTTGATCATCCAATTGGCAAAGATCTTTGGCATTCTGCCAAGCATCTATCCTAATATTCCGTGCAATCACACTTATTGCCAAATGGGTGTGTAGCCTGACAAGTTTGCATAGAATGCTCCAATATGTGATCCAAAACACAACAACACAGACAGCTACATTTACTCCCTCCAGTTGAGTATCTCCATCTGTGTTGAAGTTACTAGCCCGTATGGCATTGATTTGAGATACAATGAAATCTCACACTTATCTGGTGGAACCTGTTTTACGCATTTACAACATTGCTCAAACATCAACACCAGGGTCTACACACACAGAAAACTGCATAGATATTTTAAAGAAATTCACAATTTTCAACATATGCTCTGCAGTATAGTATTTCTACTCTATAGCCAGATTGTTTATCTGAGCAGTCACAATAGTTTGGTAAAATGTGTCATCTCATAAGAGAATGAGATCATTGTTAGTAGTGCTCCAAGTCATATGTCCTCTTAGTCAGCTATCTGTTATACACTTAAATGTTTAGTACAACACTGATCACATTCACAGAGTTACTTACTATTAAGCTCTAAAGTACTACTTCGACATAATATATATTCCTTTGGTAGAAGGAATATTCCATCCAGCACCCATTACAGACATATTCTATGTTAACAATGGGTAAAAACAATGAATGTTACTTTTCATTTTGCAACCACCAAGACATCAATTACTTCCAATTACCTTGTGTTAAACGTTCCCTATACCATAAATATTTTCCTGTAGGACACCTTAAGATGCTAGTGCCCCTGATAATGAACTTCTGATTAAATATAAAAGGATTAGTAGTGGTTCTACATTTGAATTTGCAATTACATGAGAATTCACCGATGTGGCATATTATGAGGTGGGTATGTATCCAAACTGCTAATAACAAAATAAAATAATGTTTCACAAAATTATTTAAGATGCATTATCTCAACCAGGGCAAAGCTCATAGGCACTATGGTATTGCAATTAATATTGTTAATGGGACATGAGGGTGTGACGATTATGCATTATTGTTATTTTCCCTTAATAATCAGGCATGACAATGTACATTGTATGTAACCTTGTAATATAATATAAGCATGTGCTTTGCTAAATAACTGAATGAGTTTGAACCTATGCAAGTGTCAATAATCTTTTGAAATTGGCCAGAAATAGATAGATAAGCATCTCTGAGGAGTTTTTTTTGGTATGCAGAGGATGTGGACCTGACCAGCCAAGCCGAACGAGCAGAAGTGAGAACTCAGGTCCTGTGAACATTCCAGATCTCAGGACATCGCTAGCTCACTTTGAATGCCCTGTGACATTTGCTAGATCAAACTGTCCTTATTAACAGCTAAACTCCAAAGGTGGGGGGTAAGAGCTATGTGGAAAAAGGTTTAAAATCTTCTGCTTTAGACATAACAGTGTGCATTTTCATGAGGGGGTCTATCAAAACTGAAATGTTTCATATTTCTCAATTGTGTTCCATCACACACACACCAAGTCTTAACTAGCAAGTAGTGACTCTGGATTTATTTCCTATTTTATTTTCTGAAACTTACTTGTGCAATTTATTGTATGATTAGTTATTAACTTTTTGTAACTAAGCCTTGGAAACATGTTTCGGATTAAAATACATTTAATCTAGCATATTCTCCATGATTCTTTGGGAATTTATGAAGCCCTGAGAGGCTCATGCTACTTGTGTATGTGGTTTAAGTGTGAAACATGAATAAATGGTTTTGATGAACACAAGGACACCATAATATATCCTTTGTGGTGGCAGAAAGGTTTATTCATTGCTAAGTGATTAAGGTGAGGCCAGTAAAGGTCAGCTATTCAGATTGCTGTATCTGGGTCTGGCTGGGCGTACGTGACACTGTGACTCTGATACAAAATATTCTGTCTCAGAACAAATGAATGAATTATTTATTCTACAGCACTCTCTACATTTATTCACCAGTACATTCATCGCTAGCATCAGCTGTAAAGAGCCAGACTCTGTAAACTCTACGGGGATGGTGAACATGAGTGCAAACACACTACATGATCGTTAGGCGATTGGTCGGAAAATATTAAATAGTACGACCAACCAAATGAGCTGACAATCGACACTTTGGAACGAATTTTGACCATTGTGTCACTATACACACTAACCCAACTTCCGACCTAATGGTCGTATGTTGGCTACTTTGCCTGATTATTGGATGAAAATGCTCCAATGTGTACCCAACCTAACTGGTGGGGAAGCCCAATATTTCTGATGGGTACCCTGCATATACTACAGAATGAGACAGTTCGCCATCCTATAGCACAGGGTTGTCCAGCAGCACGCCTGTAAATGTGGTCCAGAAGGAGTTTTGGTTGTGGCAAGGGGGCAGCATTGTTAATGGAGAAAAAAATCCTGCAAAAAAAAAAAATATATACTTACCTTGCGGTCACGCGGTCACATCAGCTGGTACTCCGGCTCCCTCCCTTGTCTCCTCCTCCATGCGGTGCTCTCAGTGAATGTCGGGCATGATGTCATCACGCCCAACATCCATTGCGGAGTGCAGCACAAAGGAGTCACCCGCGCGAGAAGAACACTCAGCAGCACAGAATTGGAGAAGAGAAGAGGACAGGAGAACAAACTGATTAAAAAGTAAGTTAAGGGGGATTTTTTTTATTATTTCAAGGGACGCTGACCAGTGAATAAACGTCACCTGGTCCTGGAGCATCGTGGACCTTATCTCCCTGCTACATACTTCTACTTGTAATAGTAATGGGGCATTATATATTATTCTCTTTGGCCCATTATAAGTTGTTATCCCTTAACTAACATAGTGGTGTAATTAGCAAAACAGGTCCCAATTTGGGGTCACAGTGATGTATATGTCAGGTACCGCAGGCCAGGTCAGGGCACCCTGATATACAATGCCTGGCTTAAATGCACTTTATTGATATTGCATCAAAACAATACAAAAAGTGATTATAGTATAATAACTAGAGAGGATTTTTTGAACAGGGCGATTGAAAGGTAAGTATAGGGGGCTTTGAAAAAAAAGTGAATATATATATATATATATATGTATATATATAATAAAACAAATAGGGAGGGGCGCCACATAGTATAAAACTGTATATATTAGAAGGTATACAGAAGGTGTGCCATAAATAGGAAGCTCAGTCATCCATATGAGTGAGAGAAAGAGATAGTTTCTATAACACTCAAACAGCAAGGGTGAATGTAAGTAGATGGATTAGACACTGGAACTCCTGCACCTCACCAGTATAAGATGTGCGTACCAGATAAAAATTCTTTAAAGCTTATCTGTATAATAGATGATGATTTTTCACATAGAATCCACTCCGTTATCACCCCTCAGATGTACACTGGGCAGGAGTCATAAATAGTGCTTCTGGAGTCCAGAGTGGATACTCAGTGGTAGCCAGATTATGTAGACGGAAAAAGAATCATATAGTGTAATACTGTATAGCACCAATTTTATTACATACAAAATGCAGAATTGCACTTACATGAATAAAAACAATGCATGCTTATCTGGGTATCTTTTAAAAGGAAGGGGATGAGACCATCACAAAGGAGCTTCATATAAGCACATCAGCTATTTCCAACTGCTCCGGTATACATCACCGCTGATGAGATGTGTAGTCACAAGTTCCCTCTTTACCGCAATGTCCTCTACGCGTTTCGTCTTGTAAAAGACTTCCTCAGGAGGTAAAGTATTATGTGACTCTCCCGGTCACGGACTTAAATAGTATGCATCCCGCCATCTTGCGCATGCGCACAAGTGGCGTACTGTGACGTTCTACGTCACCCGACCTCTATGGGGCGTTGATCACATGTCCTGATGTTCAAAAAACTTTACTGAACGCACAAGCTGACAGAATATTGTATTCATACTGGTGAGGTGCAGGAGTTCCAGCGTCTAATCCATCTACTTACATTCACCCTTGCTGTTTGAGTGTTATAGAAACTATCTCTTTCTCTCACTCATATGGATGACTGAGCTTCCTATTTATGGCACACCTTCTGTATACCTTCTAATATATACAGTTTTATACTATGTGGCGCCCCTCCCTATTTGTTTTATTATAGATTATTCCAGGTCACCATCTGACTTTTGTGGGAACTGTGGCTGCCTCCTGTACATAGGAAATCCTATGTCCAACTTGGACTGTTATTGAACCTTCTTGGTCAAATTGAAGTTACGCGATATATATATATCACTTTTTTTCTCATATATATATATGTTAACTACAAGTTAACCCGTGCATGATACTCATGCATTCTAGTCAAATCAAGCTACTTAAGGTGTTAAAAGGTTCTTGTCATGCATTTAGGCCATAGCCCAGGCCTACTCAGGGGAAGAGCGTTACTTCCCGACGTAAGCGCCCTTTTTTAACGTGGTTTTGTCCACATGTCACCACCTCATCATTCTTCTCCATCACCTCATCCTTCATTTTCATCGCCACATCTATCCAGATGTCTATCCAGACACAGGGATCTCTCTCAGCGGTCCTGAGTATCACACTCCTCTCACTCTGTCACCCCCGGCAACCACCAACCACTCCCCACTGTCACCCCCGGCAACCACCAACCACTCCCAACTGTCACCCCCGGCAACCACCAACCACTCCCAACTGTCACTTCTCCTTCAAGAAATATATATATATATTTTTTAAGTCTTTATAAAAACTTTTAACAATTAACAAATTAAATTAACAAATTAAAAATATCTTAGTATACCAAATTTCAGCCCTTTCTGAATTTTTTTTCCCACACACACTAAAAATTTAGTTGGTCAGTGTATAACTCCGCCCAGCAGGTGGCGCTGCAGCTTGGTTTTATTTTTTCCACACACACACACACACACACACACACACACACACAGACAGACTAACACACGCCACTAAGCATTTATATTATAGATGTTTTCTATGTTTTTTTGGATGATCAGCTATCGTTATTGTTAGTGTATCTTATGTGCGGCCTAAACCAACTCGTCGTCTTCCAATGTGGCCCAGGGAAGCTAAAAGGTTGGACACCCCTGCTATAGCATCTTCTACACAGTATTGACCAGGTTGCTGTTGTGTACTACTACCAAAGCATCACAGCATTCACTGAAGTCCTTGGTGTTGCAGGGCAAGAGCTCAGAACGTAGCTTAACTATCACTTTTATATTTTGCTGATGTTGTCTCAGAAAATACAAATATTTAACAATATTTAACTATCATTGGAGCATCTAGCTAGATGGCAGCTCTATGTTGGGATGAATTGGGAACTGAAAGTGGCCCTAGAAAATATTCTGAAAGTGGCCAAACCAACTGTAGGTGCACAACACAAAAGTAGACTGGATTAGCACACTGGTAAGTGGAGCAAACTCAAGTCAGCACGTCAATTGGTGAAGAACACACGTTGACTCTGCCTACACAGGGTTGGCTTTCAAGGACAAAAAAACACATACTTTTACATATAACTGTGATTAACTAGCTATACACACTAGCATCACCAATTCAACAAATCCTAACATACAACATGTTAAAGTAAAATTTTCTATGTCAACCTAACAGGACTGGAACTATAATACAGTGGAAGATATATTTTTCACTCCTGGCTATCATCATCACACTTGCAGCTACCATACACATCTCTACCTGAATTTCCCTGACACAAGGAACTGCGTCTTGCCACTTGGATATATATGGAGAAACAATCCAAGATTTTTGAGCATTCCAGCCATGTTGATGGGAATGCATAGTCCCCTAGAAGAGATTCTACCTTCCCATTTACCTCTGAACCTCACCTCTTCTTGGAGAGAGGAGTTGCTTTCTAAGATAAAAAAAAACACATACTGTTAAATATATCTGTGATAACTTGTACACACTAGATTGAGCAATTCAACAGATGCTTATTTTTAATTAAACAAAAAGTCCAATAAATGTGCCATACAAAATGTTTTTGCAGTTAAGACAAAGCAGTCTTAGCATATTCTTTGGCATAATAGTTTGGTCTGTTAAAGTGATAAAAGAGTGGAATATGCTTACCAATAAATTCATTTTACTCGAAAGACTCCATGGCAGCCATAACTTTTTTTCTGAAAAACAACAAAACATTACAAGCTTGGGTGGTAAATTGGGTTGTCATGGAGTCTTTTGAGGAAAAGGAAATATCGGTAAGTCTAATACACTCTTTTACTTTTCGATCCTCCTTTACAGCTATAATGCTGAGTTGTACTAAAGCAACCATTTATGCTGCAAATCAAGAATTTCAGTGACTGAACTGAGAAACTGTCTAATAAGCTCGGAATACAAGTTGTATTATGCACATTACTCTTGTATACCTGTATAATGACTTCTCTTATAAAGGTTTGTCTAGAAGGAGCATATCCTTTTCTAGGCTCAGCCAAAAGCATAAAGAGTTGATCTGTGTCTCTGAAACCCTCTGTGCCATATATATTTGGAAATTACTCTCATAAGTCCAACATATGTAGTTTTCTTTCATTCTCACCTTTTGTCTATGGACAAAAGGATGACAGCAATACCTGCTGATTAATGTGGAACATAGACACTACTTCTGTATTGACTTTTAGCTCCACCTTATAGATATAGACATTGAGAAACTGCTCCATGCACCTCAGTGGCTATAACTCACCAACTCTGCCTCGTCCCTCCGAAATAGGGGGTGAAACCGCGTTGTCCTGATTCACCCTCCGCTGTTCAATCTCATGAGGAAAACCTATGGTCAACTACTGCAGTTTAAGCTGAGTTCTCAATGGGAGCTTCGTCCCTTGATCCACTATCCAATACCACTATCTGATACCACTGCTGAATTTGACAAACGTACTAATGATGATCGCAATAACAGCAATAAGACTTCCTAAGAAAGGGTTAGTATATCCGACTCTCTCGCAAGTTATGCCCTCCGAACTCACACATTTTGTCACAGTCTCTGACTTTTTCAAAGCTAAGGATACCCAGCACTATGGGAGGTTATATGGTGTCTATAACGCAGGAGCTGCCAATCACAGCTCACTGAAAATCAAGAGGACTAAGCTGGTTGATTAATATTTTCTAAAAGAAAACATTTTCAGTTGAGAACGTTAAAGATACAGAATCTTTTAAAATACAACTAGGAGCCTACTCAAATACAGTAAAACAATGAGAATAAAAAAGTAATAAACAATGATAAAGTATTATAATACAAATAATATATTGAAACAGCAGCTGAAAACTCTAACCACATACCAAGACCCTAATGGGGCAGGATTGATATTAAACAAATACATATAACATATATGCAAAACAATCTACATATAAATATTTTTCAAAAAAATAAGTCAAATAGTATAAAAAAGTTCATGAATAAAAATATGAACCCAATAATATCAATGAAAGTAATCTTATTATTGAGCTATAAAGGAAATAAATTGCAAAAGGAAAGATAGAGTAATTTAATTTTACTAAAAAAGAAAAGTAAAACTTAATGATGAAGCATTATGTTTTTCTTAATTTGTTCGGATTTAATTTTCGATTTTGATATACAGTAAATTTATTGCTCTTCATTTTTACTGTAAATTTTGTGACTTAACTTTAGGCATTAGCAATAAGAGTCCACAGGTTTTTAATAAAACTGTGTATTTTATTTTGTTTTATAGACCACAAATTCTCAAAGTTTTCATGTATGTAATAAAATGTTTGCACTTGAGTTATTCTCAATCAGCTCACAATCTTGCAATGGAGGATGCATACAATAAAATAAGGCCATTGCAAGCCATATTTCCCAGCTGTTCATAATTTCTATAGTTTTAAAGATTTTTTTTTGTCCCACTAAAAGATTTTTTTTTTGTCCCCTGTTTTCAGTATTGATCAAGCTTATATTATATTTCCTCTTATTTTGCATATTGAATTAAATTCTGACTATTCTTTTTCTCTATGCTTTGCATTTTAAGTTCAATATGCTACAATAAATATTAAACGATTAACATTATAATCATGTTCAGTATAAATATTGTATATTAAGGTGAGCAGATTTTTTAATGAAAGCAAATAGTGTGTAACCAGAGCAAAGCAGTGCCATGCCATCGGATAGGTTAGGTATTGTTTTTAAGTGAACAACAGTCAATGGAATACTGCATGGAGCAACAGATAGACTACCTGTGTACCCTGCCAGGACACTCTCCCACACACTACACTGGCTGACACACCTAATAGCACAGTCTCTAGATACTCCGTTGCTCCAAGCTCCGTAAATCCTAGCAGCAAAGGTAGTCAGGTAGGTTGTCCTGTATTGTACTGTATTTGTAGATATTGTGCCATCTTTCATGGAACAGAAATAAAAGTTAATATTAACATATCCATAAGTCAGTCAATTGTGCATTTAGTTATCGTTTTTTCACTAGTGCAAGGAATGCATTTTTGAGTACCACATTCAAAATAACAATATTAAAGCACATCTGGGGGTAAATTATTCAAACTGCGGTTTGCAAAAGTGGAGATGTTGCCTATAGCAACCAATCAAATTCTAGCTGTCATTTTGTAGAATGTACTAAATAAATGATAACTAGGATCTGATTAGTTGCTATAGGCAACATCTCCACTTTTTCAAACCCGCAGTATAGTAAATATGCCCCCTGACGTACAAACAAAACATGAACTAAGGAAAAGTAGGTGTAATTGTGCATATAGGTGTTACGCTGGCGGTCTGTTCACAAACTCACAGAACTAGTTGGCGGAGATCTTCACCTTTAGCAGCCGCCTTTCCCATAGAGCTTTATATGCTCACCGGTACTCAGATGCCCCCAGGACTTAACTCCAGAAGTGTAAGTTTGTAATACAAAACTGTAGCGGCAGGCCAGGAGGCAGCGTAAATAGCAGCAGATGGTCAGACGAAAGCAGCGGTCAGAGGTCACTACAAAGCAGAATAATCAGGTAACACGCCAAAGGTCGGGGTCACATGCAATACAGCGGGGTCCAATGTACAGGCAAACTAATCAGGGTCACAGGCAAGGTCCAAGGTACTGGCAGGTGTCATACACAGAAGTTCAATCCAGAAGGTATACACCAAACAGCACAGGAGCAGGTTAGCAGACAGGGAACTGGACGCTATAACCGGAAGTGAGGCTCAGACCTCACTGCCTTAAATAGTACCAAGAGCCAATCAGAACAGAGGAGAACAGGGCTGACAATCAGCCTCAGGAGGCTGCTAATTAATTGCTAGCTAGAACTGGCATAGGTAATAACATAAACCAGGAAGCATGTATAAAAATATAAATGAACCAGTTTAAATCATATGAGAGCTCACACTGGAGTTGGAGGATGTCCCTACACCCTCCTACATCTATGCCACAAGGATAATCCCAAAGAATAAAAACAGAGCATAGAAACAAGAGCACGTGCCCGGCTGCTAGTTCACGCTAGGATGTGGCGTGACAATAGGTGTACCTTATCATGTAAGTTGGGCTTTAGTTAATGTCATATAATTTGACCCCTTCAGTGCTAAGGACGAGTGGGACTTGTCCTCCACATGTACCTTCAATATGCTAAGTCTCATCCTTAGCACACAAAGCATCAATAAAAAATTATACTTACCAGTCCCCCACCAATATTTCCTACCAGTGATGGGCAGGGGAAGAGGCAGTGCATAATGAAATCATCTTACCGCTGGACATTGACATCACTGAGCACATGGCATTCAGTCACTGCATTGCAGAGAAACTAGAAGATCCAGGAGATGTGGAAGGACACTAAAAGTGATCAATCTCCCCTATCCTGGAGACTCAAGGGCACTCTCTTTTCTATTAGACGATGTGGCCCATGAGAAATTATGGCCTGGTGATCACGGGTGATCAAGAGACAATAACCCCTACACTACAGAAATCATTAATAAATCCAGAGATGTGGGAGGACTCCCACATCCTGGCTTCAATAAACTCAAGGGAACCCTTATTTGAAAGAGAGATCTACTCTCTTTATTAGTAATTATTACTTATTGATCAGTTATGATCACCAGACAATTAAACCCAATACTATAGAAAACTTTAAGAAGCCCTGGATAGAGGAGGGGTTTTGTAATGCCCCATCCTGGCTCCAAGAAACCATAGGGACCGCTCATTTGAAAGAGGGTAGCCCCTTCTTCAAATACTGTCCCCTTAGCAGGTATTGTCTGTTTATTATCAGATAATTACACCCTACACTACAGAAAAGTGTTAAGAAGATGGGGGGGGGGGTGTTAAAATGCCTACTTCTCACCCATCCTGGCTTCAATAAACTCAGTTGATGTAGTAGGCTGTCTAGTTTTCAAAATGGTAAGGCTTGCTGGGCTACCCATATTATAACTACACATTTTATACATTTTATTCAAGCAGTGTAAACTACATTTTTTTAATGAACACATATGTGTAGAATCCTGTTTTGTGCTGTTTTGGAAAGGTGGATTGATGCCAAAGCAAGAACAACAATGTATTTCTTGGTGGTGGCTAAAAAAAAAATACACACTTTGCTTTTAAAAAGAGGGATAGGCTGCGCTTCCTCCAAATATATGAAGCAGCCAAATGCAAACCTGAGAGTGTATGGGGACCCCTAAACTCCCAACAATGTTAGATACGTATAAAATTAGTCAGGTTCTGGGCGCTTGTAAAGCAAAGATATATCAATTTAATATGGATAGGTCCACAATACGCTCTGGCCGGAACGAGACAGCTTAGATGTGTTAAACAATAAACACTTGACACTGCCGAAAACAATGATAATGGTAAAAACACAACAAACTCTGTGTAATTGCAAATATGGTTAGAGTGCACTTGCAAGCTACTAAAATATGCAATGACAATTGATATGAACCGCAAAAAGAAAATGTAAGGAAATATAATGTCCAGAGTTGTAAATCAAAATGTTGGTGATGATGAAAAGTGTAAGCAAAAATGAAATTGGTAGCCGTTACTCACATGAAGCAGGGATGTCTGGCTGTCTATAATGCAGATAGGCACTTAGTAGCGGTCCCAGAGTCTGTGCTGATGAGGTTAGATATAACGTTGATTTCAATCTTAAAAAGCACCCAGCTGAATGCCAATTATTGAAACAAGAACGAAGAAGAAAGTTCTTCTAGTTCCTAAAAGGAAATCCTCTCCTTCTTGTTGAAAGAAAAAATTATCCCGCTCAAATAGCGTGTGCACGCTGCGGGATATCTCCGTGTTGAGATTAAATGTATAGATATCAAAATGCCTCCAATAATGGACAGGTACCCAGCAGAATATAGGTGGTGATGATCCAAATGTAGTCCTCCTAATCCCCAAACGTAGTCTCTCTCTTTCTCATAAAGTTGAGGCTAAACAGGGGAAGCGGTAGTGCCGCTGCGGATGAGCGCATACACGCTACAGGCTGGTCTCCGATGTGGATGTCTGTATATGGTAATGTAAGATGCTAGCATGCTAGTAAGTTGAATAAAACTGAGTTGAGGGACAGTCTCCAACGCGTTTCGCCCGGTGGCAATGGCCAGTGGGCTTCCTCAGGGATAGTAATTACTATCCCTGAGGAAGCCCACTGGCCATTGACCCGTCAAGTCGCAGTAAGTCATAAGTTTCATTAACGTTCAGACTTGAATTACATGCAATTGTGCTCGTTGGCGTACTGTATATTTTTGTGTGCATGCACAGAGCTATGTCATGCAATTTATGGCACACAAAGAGACTTACGTCCGAAGATGAATCAGGTCCAATGTGCCTTTTTTGGCCAAATTCACCAATTGTTAATGAAGAAAATTGCATGTCAACATGACAGTGGTTGTGGGGGTATAACATTTGTATCTTCTACATCAGGAGTGGCCAACAGTTTAAGAGCCAAAAATTATCTATAGACATTACAAAAAGCCATGCCCCTCAGACCTCTTCATATGCCCATCAGACCATCCCACATTCCATCAGGCCTCCTTACATGACCATTAGATCTCTCCACATGCCCATTAGACCTCCCAACATGCCCCTTTAAATGCCCATCAGACCTCCCCACATGTCATTAGACCTCCCTACTTGCAATCAGACCTCATTACATGCTCCTTACATGCCCATCAGACCTCCCCATATGACTTTCATACTTCTTCCATCTGTCTTCTCAAACCTCCTCCACTTACAATTACAAATAGAGACAGCAGCATTCCCCCAGTTACCATTACAGTGGAGCCAGCAGCATTCCACCGATTACCATTACAGCTGGAGCCAACAGCACTCTCCTGCTTACCATTACAGCTGGAGTCAGCAGCACTCCTCCACTTACTATTACAGCTGGAGCCAGCAGCACTCCCCCGCTTACCATTACAGCTGGAGCCATCAGCAGTCCCCCACTTACCATTACGGCTGGAGCCAGTAGCACTCCCCCACGTACCATAACAGCTGGAGCCAGCAGGATTCCCCCTCTCACCATTACAGCTGGTGCCTGCAGCACTCTCCTGCTTACCATTAGAGCTGGAGCCAGCAGCACTCTCCCTCTTACCATTGCAGCTGGAGCCATCCGCAGTCCTCCCCTTACCATTACAGCTGGAACCAGCAGCACTCCCCCACGTACCATGACAGCTGGAGCCAGCAGCATTCCCCCTCTCACCATTACAGCTGGTGCCTGCAGCACTCCCCTGCTTACCATTACAGCTGGAGCCAGCATCACTCCCCCTCTTACCATTACAGCTGGAGCCAGCAGCACTCTCCCTCTAACCATTGCAGCTGGAGCCAGCAGCATTTTCCCTCTCACTATTACAGCTGGTGCTTGCAGCACTCCCCTGCTTACCATTACAGCTGGAACCAGCAGCACTCCCCCTCTTACCATTACAGCTGGAGCAGCAGCACTCCCCCACTTACCATTACGGCTGGAGCCAGTAGCACTCCCCCACGTACCATGACAGCTGGAGCCAGCAGCACTCCCCTGCTTACCATTACAGCTGGAGCCAGCATCACTCCCCCTCTTACCATTACAGCTGGTGCCTGCAGCACTCCCCCTGCTTACCGTTACAGTTGGAGCCAGCAGCACTCCCCTGCTTACCGTTACAGAGTATAAATCAGATTGGGAATATCCTGCTGTGGGCCAGTCTGCAGTGATAGACACATTATGCCAATGTAATAAAAAACATTTTAATGTACTAGTGACACGTAATAAAAAGAGATTCAATATCCCTCATTCTCATGATGTATTCAAAATAAAAAAGAGGCTCATCTAAGCAGTATTTCAGAAGAAAAATGAAAAGTTTAAATAAGTGAAGGGTGTGGTCCTAATGTGGTTGCTACCCTGACTTTTTATTTGATTTTTCACCATCCATAAGTAGGCATTTGTGTCTCATACCCATATAATTTGCATTTCATAAATTTTGCCTTTAGATTATATTGTAGATGTAGTTCAGGACTTAAATTCAATGTTTTAATTTCAAGCAATCACACAATGAAATTTGTAATATTTATTACATTACATTCAGAAATCATGCTGGGTGAGTCGATAGAAGTGCTGTCAAAAATACTTAACATTTAATTTAGGTACTGTATGTATGTCTTAGCCATGACATCTTGAAGTCTCAGGAATGCAATTCATGTTGTTTTATCTCTTCATAAAGTTTCTGTTTCCTTGAACTGTCTGACCTAGCCCCATGAGTTTAAATTAGCTAAATGACATTATCACTGAAAATATGCTCATAATTACATTCATTCTAAACAACAAAATGTAATGAAAAATTCCCAAATGTTTAACTACTATGGATTAAACATACATATTCCTATAGAAAGCCACAAGAGCATTATATTCATTAGAAAATAAATTGATATATACTGCTTGCTATAAATACAGTTATCAATAATCACTGGGTCATTTCCTGGCATGCCAGGCAGATGGTCTCAGATGATCTCTGTCAGCTTGTGTGTGCAGTCATCTCTATTGACTGTCAAGATATGCATATGTTGGCTATTCATGTGTGTGTACAGTAGGTGGCAAATTAGAGCAGTATGTATCATTCAAAGCTTGGGTCAAGTGATAAGATTTGTGGCCAAATTAAAAACCAAACAACCAGACAGTCTAAATAACCTTTCTCCCTTTCTTTTTTACAGACAAGCTCAGATTAGCGAGCCATTAAAATTAACTGAGTGTCCTCCCATGCTCCAAATCTAAGTGGCCCACTATAGCATTGTTGATACAAGGATCACATAAGAAAATATTTTGCCATCTGATCTTGCAAAAAAAAATTATATTTTCATATATTGTGTAATTATGACATAAAAAATGTCTGCTATATTAAATATATTTTTCTACATGTTTGATTCACTGGTAGACCCTTATAATACTAACCTGACACTACTTGAACAACAACAGTAAAGACATATGTCATCCTCCCTCACTTCAATACTATGTACAGTTCCCAAATATTTTATTCTTTCCCGTTTCAACTCATACAGGTAAGCATTGGGCCAAATTTACTAAACCTTCTAAAAGGAAGTGGAGGCTCTCATTTGCCTAGTACATTCTAGAACACGATAGTCAGAAGCTGATTGGTTACTATGGGCAACACCTCCACTCTTCCTTTTTAGAATGTTTAATAAATATACCACATGGTCTAATTTCAGAACTCTACTTATAACACATAACCTGTGGAACTGTCATCCCTGACAATCCTTACTAGAATGTAGTGCAAGCTTCATTACACACTTTGATTGGTCGTACTGTTTAATATTTTCTGACAATCCGCCTAACGTGTAGTGTGTATAATTTTTTCTGATCGATCCACGACCAAGCGCCTATAGTTCCTCAATCTGTGACTCCTTTGCGGGCGTGTGTATGTTAATTTATGATGCCTGTACCTGTCCCAGGTGGTGTGGTGTCAGCACGTCACTCCTTTTGTAATTCGGTGATTCTAGCGTTAAAGCAATAGCAGGTGTCTATTGCATTAATGTGTATAGCATGTGTCTGCCAGTTTAATTATAAACCTTTGTCAGTATAGTCTTATAGCAAACAAAGTTTTATTTATAGGTGTATTGCTTATGTCTGCCTCTTTAATTATAGCTACATGTCACTTGATACACATAAATAAAAAGGTTAAATATGTGTATAACATTTGTCTGCCTGCATAATTAAATACATTTTTGCATATGACACACGTTTGTGTGTTTTCTATAGATTTGTATAGCTGTGTATTTTATATATGTCTGGTTGCATATTAGTACACCTGTGTAAATTGTTCTGCATCTTGCACCTGTGTTCTCGAAAACCCTTTACATGTACATTTAGGATGTTTTATATTCAAACCTTTATTTACTTGTTAATCCATATATTTGTAAAATACACAGAATGAATCACACATTGTACATCCAACAGATTTATTGTTGAATTATGCTTCAAAAAATAAAGTGAAAAAATATAAAAATAAAACGTTTCAACATATTTTTAATATTACTCCAAAATGTTTATGAGGTTTGGGGTGGTTTCTATTAAACATGCTATGCCCCTTATTTAAATTTTTTGGGGATTTCGTTACATAGTCGTTTAAGTGTGTACAAATTTCAAATCTTTGCTCACGACAATATGGCGGTGAAAAGGCACTTCCCGGACGGTCGCTCTTTTGTTAATCGTCTAAAACGTGACTAGTGTATACGCATTAATCGTCCGAGCGATCAGACCTTCGGTCCAAGGGAAAGTTGTTGTAGTTAACACGTCGATCAGAAAAATCTTCAGTGTGTACCTACCCTAAGTGTTACTGTAAAACCTTAAAACCTCTACATATGCACAGAACTGATTATTTAATTCGCTCCCTATTGGTACTAAATTAGTCAGTACTGATGCATGTGTAAGACTCTTTAAAAAACAGAAGTGCCTTACTTAAAAAGAAAATCACAAGGGCAGAACTGATTTCCTCTCCATTTTCCCTGTGTACTACAAGGTTGCACTCAATGGAGAGAGCTGTGGTGTCCCAATACAGAACAGAGCGCACTAGCTCTCTGCTGTGATCACCAACATCACACACACTTTGGGCAGCCCAGAATGCCTTGCAACCGGAATTCTGGAGAGCCAACTATATAAATAAGTTAGCTCTGATATTTACAGATCATTTGCATCCTCCTATCTTTGAGGTCTCTCAAGTTTTAAGTAATGTGAAAGCACTGCTAAAACTGGAGTTAGGTACAAATTACGCAGCCCAGGATCTTTTAAAAAATATATATTTTTTTAAAAGTACTTGGTTTTTTTTTGCTCACGGGTGTCGCGCGTGCTAGTGCAGTGGGGGTTTGCTAGTGGCAAAATCCCCTTCAGCTGGGGTACCTTCAGACGCCAGGTCACGTGACTGCATCGGTCACATGGTACTCAGTGCGGACGGGTTATGGGTTATATTCCCATCCTGTGTGCTGTGCAGTGGAGAATAAGGTAAGAAGGTTGTGTGCTGGAGAGGGGGCATTTGTGACTAAAGGTGCTGGGCAGAGAGGGTGCATGTTTGACTAAAGGTGCTGGGCAGAGAGGGGCCATGTGTGACTAAAGGTGCTGGGCAGAGAGGAGGCATGTGTGACTAAAGGTGCTGGAGGGGGGATGTGTGACTATAGATGCTGGGCAGAGAGGGGCATGTGTACATGTGTGATTAAAGCAAGTGAGCAGAGGGGGGCAAGTGGGATTAAAGCATGTGGGCAGAGGGGACATGTGTCAGCAAAGCTGCTGGGCAGAGGGGGCATGTGTGAGTACTGCATTTTTCTGTAGTAGGGTGGCCTAGTACTTTTCACCTGCTAGATGCTCCCCCAATGATGCACAGTCACGACCCCAATTGCATGACCACTCCCACTTTTCCATCGCAGCAGAGCAGCATCTCAATTTTTTTACCATACTCGACTTTAAGGGGGGCTCCGTGAAGTTGCTGTACCGGGGCCCTGAATTACTCTTGGCAGCCCTGTCCACATGTGTCTGACATCATGAGTCTTTTAGTGTTTGTGCCAAGCAATCCCTCAACAAACCCCACCCCCCCCTTCCCCCCCTTATATATATCCGTATGTGCCTCCAAAAAGTTAGCAGCTCTCTGGCTACTACTGTGTTCAGCATAACATGAACTTTTGCAGAGAGATTAACTTCTTGTGTGAACAAAGTACACCTATAGAGCTAAGAGGTATTTTAAAAATGGCCTAAGACTGCGAATATCAACTTATTTAATTTCTTTTTCTTTCCAGCTGATGAAGAAATCCTGCCAGTTGCAAGCCCCCGAGCCATAGTTGTAAGTCCCCAGTCCCAGTTACAAGCCCCCCCAGCGATCTGTGCCCCCCCAGTGATACTGAGATAGGATGCCACCTTTGCAGACGGTTCATGAAATTTCATAGCTGCTGGATATTCCACAGTCAACTGTAAGTGATATTATTAGAAAGTGGAAGCATTTAGGAACAACAGCAATTCAGTCATGAAGCGGAAGGCAGCGTAAAATCTGAGAGACAGCTAAGGCATATGGTCATAGCCGGATTAAGGGGGGGGCACAGGGGGCACATGCCCCAGGCCCCCCTCTCTCTGAGGGCCCCCCGCCGCCAGTATCACTTCATCTGCTGTCAGTTGCTGTCAATTGTCAGCGTTAACGCTGCAAAACGAGCGCTCGAAAAATATTACCATTTATGCGGTAATTATTCGCTCAATTTCAGCTCGCAGCTCACTGAGCAGCGAGCTGAAATTGAGTGAGTAAATTACCGTATGAACGGTAATTACGCGCAATATGACCGTATAAACTGTAATATTTTTTGAGCGCTCGTTTTGCAGCGTTAACGCTGACAATTGAATACGCCCCTATGTATAATTTATATTTATATTTATTTATATATATACACATATTTATGTCATCTAATTAAAGCTTTAATATAAGTGGCAGGCTTCGATAATAACTTTAATAATGAGTAATAAAATAGAGGGTCCTGCATGATTATTACACTATATATATATATATATATATATATATATATATATATATATATATATATAAATATATATATATATATATGACACATAGATATGCACATATATACATAGCTACACACACATATATAAATATAGGCATATATAGTCAAAATTGGTTTTACGTTAACATTTTTATGTTAGTTTAATTGTGCGGTATCATTGCTAGTTTTAATGTGCATTTTCAATGGTATTTTTAATTTGCGGTATAATTGCTTTTTTTAATGTGCATTATAAATTGTATTTTTAAAGTGCGGTATCATTGCTAGTTTTAGCTTGCGGTATAATTGTTAGTTTTAGTGTACGTTATCAATGGTATTTTTAATGGGCTGTATCAATGATAGTTTTACTGTGTGGTTTCAATGCTAGTTTTAATGTGTGGTGTCAATACCCGTTTTAATGTGACCCTTTTGATGATTGTTTTAATGTACAGTATTTTAGTTTGTGTAAGTAATGATTTGTCCTATGCAGACAACCTAGGCAAACCCCTCTGGGAGAGCTGTAAGTGTCTTACTGTGGGCTGTAGGTGATGTAGGTGTGTCAATGCTTATAGCCTTATACCCAATGGCGTTATTTTACATGCGTTTTATACAGAGGTGCTTGTACATTTTACAAGTACCTGTACATATATATATATATATATATATATATATATATATATATATATATATATATACACAAGTTAACCCGTGCATGATACTCATGCATTCTAGTCAAATCAAACTACTTAAGGTGTTAAAAAGGTTCTTGTCATGCATTTGGGCCATAGCCCAAGCCTCCTCAGGGGAAGAGCGTTACTTCCCGACGTAAGCGCCCTTTTTTAACGTGGTTTTGTCCACATGTCACCACCTCATCATTCTTCTCCATCACCTCATCCTTTATTTTCATTGCCACATCTATCCAGATGTCTATCCAGACACAGGGATCTCTCTCAGCGGTCCTGAGTATCACACTCCACTCACTCTGTCACCCCCGGCAACCACCAACCACTCCCCACTGTCACTTCTCCTTCAAGAAATATATATATATATTTTTTAAATCTTTATAAACACTTTTAACAATTAACAAATTAAATTAACAAATTAAAAACATCTTAGTATACCAAATCTCAGCCCTTTCTGAATTTTTTTTTCCACACACACTAAGAATTTAGTAGGTCAGTGGATAACTCCGCCCAGCAGGTGGCTCTGCAGCTTGGTTTTATTTTTTCCACACACAGACAGACTAACACACGCCACTAAGCATTTATATTATAGATATTACATCCAGCCATCATACCTTCAAATATTCAAATCTTTTAGATCTTAGGGGCCCCCCTGTCTGAAGTGCCCCAGGCCCCCCAAAGCCTTAATCCAGCTCTGCATATGGTACATAAAAGTCGCCAACCCTCTGCTGATTCAAGAGCTGAAAAATTCTGAACTCCCACTGACATTAATGTAAGCGCAAAAACTGCGCGGAGAGAGCTTGATGGAATGGGCTTCTATGGCTGAACAGCTGCATGCAAGACTCACATCACCAAGACCAATGGCAAGTGTCAGATGGAGTGGTGTAAAGCACACTGACACTGGACTGTGGAGCAGTGGAAACATGTTCTGTGGAGTCCCGAATCACGTTTTGTTTGGCAGTCAGATAGGTGAGTCTGGGTTTGGTGGATGCCGGGAGAATGTTACCTGTCAGACTGCATTATGCCAACTGTGAAGTTTGGTGGAGGAGGAATAATGGTATGAGGCTGTTTTTCAGGGTTTGGCCTAGTCCCCTTTTCTTCAGTAAAGGGCAATCCTAATGCTTCAGCATACCAAGTCAGTTTGGACAATGCTATGCTTCCACCTTTGTGGGAAGGCCCTTTTCTACTCCAACATGACTGTGCCCCAGTGCACAAAGCAAGAACTACAAGACATGGTTTGATGAGTTCAGAACCCTAACTTCAACCCCATCGAACACTTTTGGGATGAACTGGAGAGGAGATTGCAAGCCAGTCCTTCACGTCCAACATCCGTCCCTTACCTCATAAATACTCTACTGTACAGGATGAATGGGCACAAATTCCCACAGAAACACGCCAATATCTTGTGGAAAGCCTTCCAAGAAGAGTGGAAGCTGTTATCGCTGCAAAAGGGGGACCAACTCCATATTAAAGTATATGTATTTTAATACAATTACAGTCTCTGTTGATATAATGGTAAAGCGTCCGTATACTTTTGTCCATATAGTGTATCATGCAAAATCATACAAACAGCATATATACAGCATCATAGAGAGGGTTAATGAGCAGGATTAGTATAAAATAATGCTAATAACTTTGATAATAGCACCTGAGTGTAAGTATTAGTAATTTATCATTTAATGCAATTACACGCCTGTGCGTTCCAATGGCAATTTTCAATATCGTACTCCCACGTACATCTGGCAGTTAATTAGCTAGAGGGACAAAGGAAAAAACACTACTACGTGTGGCATTTTTTTATGTCACGTATGTGACTTTAGTACAGTACTCTTCAACAGTGCCGTAACTAGACATTTTGGTGCCCTGGGCGAGACTGGGCAGCGGCGCCCCTCATCTAAGTGGGAGTGGCATTTGACAAGTGGGTGTGGCCAACCTAATGTGGGTGTGGCTAGCACTTTACTGAAAGAATTTGTATATTATAATATATATATATATATATATATATATATATATGTACACACACACACATGTGCATTTTTAATTCTTTGCAAAACATTTTTACTTTATTAATTTGTTCTTTATGGGGGGAAATATATTTTTATTTGTACTCCTATTGCAATAGTATGTATTAATATAGGACTAAGTGATAATAAAGCAGTTACCACCAGCGATATTCACAGCCCATCATTCGCAAAGGCTTTCCTATTCCTTGGCATGGGGAAGTCTATTCAACGAGTATTACGACATTTATGCCATGACACCTGTTCTGTTAATAGACCAAAAGCATAAAAAAATGCTTTATTCATAGAATAAATCTTCAGGTATGAGCAGAGTGCAATTTTGTACCTTTGGGACGAAAAATTGCTTTCACCTTTAAATGAGGCCAGAAATGTTCCTCTACTGCATCTCCGCTCTACCAATTGTTTCCCGGTACTTTACACAAATCAATTCAAAATACTTCTATTAATATACAAAGCCATAACAAAACCAGCTCAACATATATCTCTTTAATTCCCTCAAAATATTATTGTTTTATTGCTGTATCTGTTTCTAAGCAATGATAAATTCTCTGTCTGATTTTACTATCTCTCTAGGCTATATACAGGACATGTTCAGCTTCAAGACAGGATGAGGTTTACATAAAATACTTTTGTTGTAAATAGACTCACTTTTCTGTGTTTGCCGCTGCTCTCTTCCCTTGTATGTAAAGGTGGTGGTGGCTGAGCCTTTTTAAAAAAAACTGCTGAAGGTTTGTCTGCTATGGTTTAATGGAAGAGAAACCTTCAGTGATTTTTAGAACAAGGTAAAAGACTCCTCGCTATGTGTTCCAATGTAAGCCTATATAAATATATATGTCCTTATGTAGATCACGCCCCTACCTCCAACTAGTAGAATCCTGGGTTCCTTCGATCCCTGTGTTCTCAAGTTCTAACAGATTTTTTCTTCAGCCTTTTACCGTCCTGCGTTCCGCCCGATACCTGTCTCCGTGCCCAGAGGAATCGCTGCTCTAATTCAGCTCTCCTACAAGCAACAATCCATTCCCGGCAATGCAGTGAAACGCATGTGCATTCCAACAACAGGAAGTTCTGCATTTGAAACGCAAAAGCAAAGGCCCCTTGGGCCTGGGGCGGTCGCACCGCCCGCACCGCTGTCGTTACGGCTCTGCTCTTCAAGGAACATTCCTTAGATTTGTCTCTTGTTGAATTTGGGCGTGCGTATATGCAAGTTATGTACATTTTGAATAAAAATGCACATTACGTTTTGCTTTGCGTTCCTTGATGAATCAGACCCGATGTGTATAGGGCATTCAGCAAGTGCTAGATGAACTCAATATACATCTCTTAACAAGGCATGTTATATACTCAATCTAAGACAGTGATGTAAGGGGGGAGTTCCCTTTTGGGCAACCCATGTAGCAGCTATATTATCTTTAGCTAGAGGGTCAGATTGTAGAGCAGAAGGACTTTGCCCAACCACTCCTTTCCCACAGAGATGAATAGAAGTACAATATTCAGTTCTACACGAGGGAACTGAGCAAACCTCTACCTCCTGTGTTGCGAACTCACAGCACAATCCTCTCCTTTTGTCCCTGGGCCTTCAGAAAATCAAGGATCTCTGTATGCTACATGGTGTGAGGTGCAGTGACATAAGCACAAGGGTTGCAGTGGCTGTAATTGCGGATAGGATCAAGGTGTACTGGGGTCTTGGATGCAACTCCTTCTGCACTGCCTGCTGATCTGTGACACCAGAGGCGGTGGGCATACTTGCTGACATCTCTGTTGGCAGAACCAATGCTTTAGGTCTTTTCCACTTTCTTGACAGCTTTTAGGGAGCTGACCGGAACACAGTGGACATAATTACAGTTGACTGAGGCCTTTTTTTCTATGCGGAGGTCCCAGGCTTCTACAGACATATGACCATATCAGGTCATAAAAAGTTGCACATAGATCTTAAGGGGCCTGGAACTGTCACAAAATCTGTGCAAAGCAGCTTCCATTGCTCGGTATATTTTACAGCCTTAGATAGAGGCTACATTATGTATTGGGTAATGGAGGGACTGCTGTCAGTAGGGGGCTCCATGGGCCTATATATATCCCTTGAAATATTTTTGCCTCTCTCTATAGCCAATATTGTTTTCTAATTGCAATTTGCTGCACAGAACCAATCAAAAAGAACTGCACTTTGAATTACAATAAATTCATGGCTGTGTCTATTCGCCAAACCATGTAAAGTGAAGCATTGTGACAGTTACTATATAGTTAATTTTTCCATTTGATTAGAACACTTTAATATACTCTCTGCATTCAATAATTTCTTTGATAAACAGAGCCGCAGTGAAGCAAAGAAAAGGCAACCAGTGTAATGCACCCTGTACTGCATGATAACACATTTTTTATTTTCGTTTAGAAGGGGGAAATATTCAAGATATATAA
Source organism: Mixophyes fleayi (assembly GCF_038048845.1). Taxonomy (NCBI): domain Eukaryota; kingdom Metazoa; phylum Chordata; class Amphibia; order Anura; family Limnodynastidae; genus Mixophyes; species Mixophyes fleayi. Next base: position 252,586,130 of record NC_134405.1, read on the forward strand.
TATTATCTAACAATCTGAGCTTGTACATAAGGAAGTGTACTTTGGTTGAAACAGCTACATTACATCCAGAAATGTGACCAAGCCAGTTATCACTGACCTTAAATTAAGGAAGAAAAAAAAAGACATCCACAACATTTTAAATATATTTTTTAGTTAACATCCTTATTTTACCATGTAAATATTATTCTGTTTAGCAAAAGCTTAACAGTTGAAAGAGAAAAAATCTTGTTCAGCAACTTTTTAAGGCACAAAACTGAATATACATTGAACCTTTATTAACATCTCTTGTTGCCCGTTCAATAAATTCCCATCACAGAGTTGCTTGCAATTCAAACTGTAATTTGTCCAATTACATTTAAGTGCTTAGAGAAAACTTGATATTTACATTAGCGCACAGAAAAAGAATGCATGTGATATAAATTACACCAAAAATAATATGTGATATCTATATCTGCCGAGGTGATCTTATTTATTTTTCAGAAAATAATTTAAACTTAAAAAATAAAATACAGGGACCCTGGTAAAGGATACTACAGGAAAGCCTATACGCAATTCATAGTGCCCTTCTAAAGGTGTTTTCCACTTAAAAATTAAAAATGGACTATGTACTGCCAGGGGGTTACAGTGATGAAGGGGTGCCTTTATTAAACTGTCTCCCTGCTCAACTGAAACTTGGATTTGATATCCTACACTCTCTGAACTTTGCTTGGATAATTCAGGGGCTGCAGGATATGAAATTCAAGTTCAAACTGAGCAGGGAACCAGCTTAGCAATGACAGCCCTGCATTGTAGGTTAGCTTCTGAGAGACACCAACAGGCATGGACTTTTAACTTGATCACAGGCTATGAGGAGGTGATTAATATTACATCTCTATGTACTATCCACAGAGAGTACACAGTTTGTTTATTTTTAAGTGAGGAATCCTTGTAACAAGGCGATTTATATACTAAAGCAAATAGTTTTTTCCCCCAAAAAGAATAGGCTAATTTATTACTATACGTCAAGTTACCCCATTTTTTCCAGGCCACCGGCTTCTCTGTATGCCTCACCAATTACCTTGGGTAGCATAAAGGTATACACTATATTGCACCCAAACACTGTACATGCACATGTTTGCCTAAAGAGGTGGCAGTTTCACTGTTGTACGTCTAGAATAGGCTATTATGAAGTCTGATGAATGATTTAGGATGAGTATCAATGAAAACCATCAGTTTACAATAGTCTGAATTTCCATGATCTCAACCCTGTCTTACGCAACTTGGAAGTAAAGACTATTGAAAAGCGTTAAGATGTCTGGCATGCAGTCATTTAACACCTTATAGCACAAACACCAAGAAAATAATTTTGAAGTTGGGGCTTGACAATACACTGCTTGGATGCAACCCCTCAAATGATGTAAAAGAGTGTTTATATATGACTGAGATTCATTTTAAAATAAAAAACTAAAAAAGGGTCACTGTAAACAAACTCGGCTATGGAACGATGCATGTGCATATTAGTCTAATACTACCCACAGTCATTTGTGTGTAAATATCGTATACATACGTATACATCCATTAGTAAATAAGCGATCAGTGACAAGATAAAACTTTTATTGCCATGAACAAATTGTAGCATCTAGTAAATCTGTCTATGTAGAGAATTCAGTGTTAAAAATTACAATCATTAAAAAAACTTTTATTCTTTGACTAAAATATTTTTCAATGTTTTAAGATTTTTAATTTTTTTTTATCTATTTTCACCATGTTTTAATTAGTAAAATTGGAAGCCCAAATTTGATTGATAAATAGGCCCCCAAATGCCTATGTTAACAATAGGGCAGAAAGGCTGTTGCTTTTCCTCCAGAAACATGCAATTACTAAAAAGACAATTTAAAATATACAATGCACTACAAATCAATTAAGCACATTGGGTAAATGATCTTATAGTATCGATTTTGCAAAAAGAATAACCTAATTGTAGTTCACAAAACGAGAAATTATGCTACAAAATAGTAAGTCATTTTTGGTTTTGCAAACCCACTGGATTCTGTTTTGCATCTTTCTAACAGTAGATCAAAAAGAATGAAAGGGAATTTGTTTTTTTCAGTCAATGCTAGGGAAATTTCTTCTGTGGTCTGTAATAAATTTGTAAATGTATGAATTATTATGTCAGAATTATTAATCTGAAACAGAATTCCAAATCCACTCGAGTGCAGTCGCTGTCTGTGAATCAAAACTCTGGCACTACTTACATCTCAGTGCAACTGTTTTCCAAGACCCTTTTTTCTACACTAGCCACCTTGACTGTGGTCTACTTTTTAAATTAGCTACCAAGAATAAGGTCTGATTTTTTTAAGGCTAGCCACAAGAACTTGCATCTGTTTTATACACTAGACACCAGGGGGTAAATGTATGAACATACGGGTTCTTCAACACCCGCGTGTTCAGCGTGTTCGGCGATTAAATTTCAAGCGGCGCTGCATTGTAAAGGACTGGGATCTTTTTTTTAAAATTAGCCACCAGGCTGCCATCTTTGTTTTTCATTAGACATGAGAATTGATTGGTGCTAGCAATACAGTACTGGAAAGGGGAGATTGTACATAGACCAACAGAGTTAAAGGACCAAAAAATGTAAATATCGGGCTCATACACTGTATATTATTTTATATACAAATATGTAGAGAATTGTACTTATTAGCATTTCAGCAAGAAATAAGAAGCAGGAAATAAAATGTCTTAACTGCAGACATTTTATATGATGTGTGTGGTTTGGAGAGCCACTAAACTTAATATGCAAGAACTTCATATGCTTATTAGGACTGAAGATATGTGAGGATGTGGTCATGGGGAAGTATTTTTTTCATGCACACACACATGCTACAATCCAGTCTTTCAAAGTGGCTGTTTTCAGTTCTATAAGCACAACATTTTCTCACTCCAAATCAAAAATTATGTATGCTCTAAATCTCATTGGATTTTGATTGGGTAGGTTGGAAAATCTTGCTAGCCCATGGTATGTGGTATACCAAACAAATAGAATGTATGTATGATCATTTGCTGAATGGGTAGTACTGGAAAATATTGTTGGCCTATGTCCATATAAGCCTCCAATCTTGTTATTCTAAAACTAAGTAATGACACATATTGTAGCATTATTGGCCAGTTCTAATCTATTGTCAAATACTTAAATGTGGCCCAACACAAGCAAAACTGGCCTCTTGTAATTAATATCACCCTTGATGTCAGGATTCTAGGACACACACAGTGTCAGCACAAACCGGGCTACTTTTCAGCCTGTCACCTGTCTCCAGCAGTACAGATGTGGTATTTTCATATTCTGGCAAATATCTGAAGGAAGAATGCTAACGTTTATTAAATTAAATCACAGACAGAACTATAGTGCTTTTATGAAAGGGTTAAATCAATCACACTTTAATAGAAATAGCATAACACACAGGGAACACAAAACAAGAAAATACTAACATCTTTATAACCAAACATTGAGGCATTGACTTCAGGCACAACCCAATATTAGCAAGGTTCCTATCCTGATACTGTTGGCAAGTCGGTGGTCCTGCTTGAGGGTCACCCCGATATCAGTGGGCACACCCTTCCACAATTCTTGTAGAGAAAGGGGACAAAGGAAGATTGCAGGCTCTTGACGACTTTTGTGTTAAGCTGGGTACACACTACAGGGTTTTTGTCCAATAATCGGCTCAATCATCCGACATACGACCGCTCGTTCGAAAGTCGGGTTATTGTGTGTAGTGACAAAATGGTCGAGAGTCTGCCCAAATAGATGATTATCGCCTCATTTGGTTGGTCGTACTGTTCAATTTTTTCCGATCAATCACCTAACGATCATGTAGTGTGTATGCACTCATGCTGACGATCTCCATAGAGTTTATAGAGTCGGGTTCTTTTCAGCCGGTGTTAGCACTGAATGTCAGAGTGAATAAATGTAGAGAGAGCTGTAGAAGGAATAATTCATTTGTTCGTTCTGAGACAGATTATTTCGTATCAGAGTCACAGAAGCTAACGAAATTCGTTAGGACATGTGGATAGCTATAACAAGGCGGTTATAATCAGTGTGACAATGTGACACTAGTGAATGAATGAATATTGTGCTGTCATTCTCTGAAGACTAGAGGATCAGACAAAGGACCAGATGAAGAGCACAGATCTGAAGATAAATCGTGTCAGTGTGTATGCATGAATCGCTAGACTGATCGGACCTTCAGTCGTAGATATAATCGTTTGAGATAGCACGTCGGTCTGAACAATTCTTCAGTGTGTACCCAGCTTTATTCCGCTTCTTGATAAGTGGAACCAATCCTGATATCCAGCTTCTACAAACTCAACACTGAATCTCTCCTCCTGTCTCTCAGCACAGCCTCTTACTCCTGCTCCAGTTCCCACACTCGCTATCTCTGTGTATAGGGCAGCGCTCCCTCTCTTGGCTTCTAGATTGAAGTCTCTTATCTCCCAGAGGCTGGATCGGGACACAGATACTATCCACCTCCATCTCTTCACAATGTCTGCAGATAATATTATAACAAGTTCCCACAACAGATCTCAACAAAGGAGCCTAATCACTGGAGATGTAATTACTGATGACATCCTCCTTAGATTAACCTGTTCATGGTTTCATGCAGAGTAGTGAGCTCCATGCTGACCTGTATTGCCGGTGAATACTGGTCTGCCCTATATATACATATCCCCTCTAGCAACTGGAGCAGGAGTCAGCAATTAGGTCACTTCTGGAGTAAGCTATGCTCTGGACAGTCTTTAAAAGATTGGTCTCCCCAGGGTGGTACCTGCTCTTTAGGCAACATTTTGCATAAAATCACACTTTACACATACAACAGGGAGAAACACAAGATGGCTCCCCTAAGGTGAGAGGGACCCAATGGGCTAAACTTTTATTTGAACACGAGCGGTAAAAAAGTATCCTGACCACAGTCCATTTTCTGTGGAAAACAAGGCACAGCAATGGTAGACCAAGGGTTACCACTTGTTTTGCCACATGCAGTATTGCAGCTTCTCTGGCCAGCTGTATGTACTACTGAGAGCTTAATAGCTAAGAACAATCACTTGTTCTCTGCTTCATAGCAAGTGCACATGAAGTATAAACCATCTTACATACTGTCAAGATACTTGTACTTTTAAGGTGATATCATTGAATGTTTTTGGAAAATAATTATTATTAATGGTGTTTACGCTTAAAAATGACATTATGTTTATGTGGTCATGTTTAATAACTAAATAGGGCATATATGTGTTTTAATCATTGTTTTTTGGATTCTGAAAATGACTCATAAGGGCCAAATTAAACTACAACAAAAGACGCAATAACATTTTTAAAGGCTTCTTTCCATGTTAGAAGTCTGAGCAGAGATGGTCTAACTGGAGTGTCAGTAATATTAAACAGATAGGAACAGGTTATATCCCTGTTTAAGTACATTATATATGAACCTTTTCAAACTACTTCATGTCCAATACACAGCAATTTGCCACTTAGCTCAATCAGATATTGTTTTGTGTCATTACATAGTGATGGTTTTGCCTTTGTGAACCAGACATCAGTTTTGAATTATAAACAGACAAGAAAATTAGACATATTTAAATGGAAAGCATCAGTTTTTTTAACAGCCCAGTACAGTTGTACAGTTACACTCGAAAGCTGTCTGCCAAGCCATTCACCACCAAACAAATCATTCAGAGTGAAAACAGATATGCGGTATGAGTTTCTAGAGTCTATTAGCTAAATAGTCATTGTTTTTTAAATAAATATTGCAAAAATAAACTAGTAATAATATTCATTTTAAACTAAGAGCCAGAAACAGGATCATTTTGACATTAATTGCAGAACTGAAAGAAGAACAAAAGAACAGCAAAATGAAAAGGAGGGGTACACACAGTCCTTTAAAACACTGGTATGGGATTTATATAATCTACATATGCTGTACTATATATAATCGGGGCCTGATTAAGGGTTCTGCTGATATGCTAGTAGCACCTACCCGCCTTTCAAGCCAGGCTAATAAGTAGTAGGTAAAAAAACAAACTTGTCCCTAATTAAAATACAGCCCCCCCCCCATCACCAATGTTACTGTGTTTTCTCGATTCAAACCCACTTGGCTTTTTAAAAGGGTGTTGGCCATCTTTGTCACTTATTTCATTTTCATTAAAATCAGAACTGTATATTATTATTAGGGATGTGCACCGGCGACTTTTGAGGTCTCGTGTTTTGTGTTTTGGATCCGGATTTTCGTTATTTTTGAGGTTCGGATTTGTCTCGCAAAACACTTGACGAAAGGTCTCGGTTCGGATTTAAGGTATTGGATTCGGATTTTTTTTGAAAAAAACATAAAAAGTTTAAAAATCAAGTTTTTGGGCTTATTTTCACTCCTAGGCTATTATTAACCTCAATAACATTCAATAACAAGCATTTCCACTAATTTACAGTGTATTCTGAACACCTCACAATATAGTTATTAGTCCAAAACGTTGCAAAAAGGTATCTTTCTGGACTGCGTAGAGGAGTGGGTCACCACAATATATTAAAAACCCTGAACTTTTATGAATCGCACCAATAAATGTACCTGGACTGCGTAGAGGAGTGGGCACTGGGCACCACAATAAAATATATAAAAAACCTTCAACAGGTCTGCATTACACTACACATACGGCTGCTCCTCCATCCTCTCCATCATATACATGTTGGAGTTTTAGCGTGTGACAACCTCTTGTTTTTGATAATGTCAGTGCATTTTGAATATTTTTCAATTTGCCCCACACCACTGAATGTACTTTATCTATGATACGCATCTATCTATCTTGACTGCGTAGTGTGGTGGCCCCGGTACACAATTTGGTACCGAGGCCACAATATAATTAAAAAACCCTCCACGTGTCAGAATTCCACCAAACAAGTATCTGGACTGCGTAGTGGGGTGGCCCCGGTACCCAACTTGATACCGGGGCCACAATAAAATAAATACACCCTCCACGTGTCAGAATTCCACCAAACAAGTATCTGGACTGCGTAGTGGGGTGGCCCCGGTACCCAACTTGATACCGGGGCCACAATACCTCCTCCAAACATGCTACAGACAATTCGTCATTGAGATCCCATTAAGTATGTTAAAGACAGACAGGGTCCAAGTGTTATTAGTTGACTTTGTAAAGAAAAAAACTGTCCCTGTTGCACATAGTCGTGCAATGAAGACTTACTTTTTCATTTAAAGGCACGATCTTTCAAGTGTAGTGTTTGTAAGTCTAAGTCATATTATACTTTTGGTAAAATTGGTTTTTTTTGTTCCTCTTTATGGTAATTAATTAGTAATAGAATTAAAGTAGGAAATAGAATTAAATAGAATTAAAGTAGGAAATAGAGTGGTATAGAGTTGTAGTGTGGTATAGATAGAGTGGTCCACACAATATAATAATAAAACCCTCAACTGGTCTGAATTCCACCAAACAAGTATCTTGACTGCGTAGTGTGGTGGCCCCGGTACCCAATTTGATACCGGGGCCACAATACCTCCTCAAAACATGCTCCAGACAATTCGTCATTGACAGACCCCAGACAGACAGGGTCGTAGTGTTATTGTTTGACTTTGTAAACCCAAAAAAATGTCCCTGTTGCACTTGCACATAGTCGTGCAATGAAGACTGACTTTTTCATTTAAAGGCACGATCTTTCAAGTGTAGTGTTTGTAAGTCTAAGTCATATTATACTTTTGGTAAAATTGGTTTTTTTTGTTCCTCTTTATGGTAATTAATTAGTAATAGAATTAAAGTAGGAAATAGAATTAAATAGAATTAAAGTAGGAAATAGAGTGGTATAGAGTTGTATAGATAGAGTGGTCCACACAATATAATAATAAAACCCTCAACTGGTCTGAATTCCACCAAACAAGTATCTTGACTGCGTAGTGTGGTGGCCCCGGTACACAATTTGGTACCGAGGCCACAATATAATTTAAAAACCCTCCACGTGTCGGAATTCCACCAAACAAGTATCTGGACTGCATAGTGGGGTGGCCCCGGTACCCAATTTGATACCGGGGCCACATTACCTCCTCCAATTTCCAAGTGTAGTGTTTATAACATCTTAACACTACACTAATTCTAGCACGTCAAAACCTCTTGTTTTAAATAATGACAGGGCATTTAACTTTTGATTTAATTTATTGAATTTGTTGGCATTTTCTTTTACTTTTTGAACATGGCAAACGACTGTTGAATGGTCACATAATGCCAAAAAAAAAGTTGCAAGATGGAATTGTCCTTGGGCCCTCCCACCCACCCTTATGTTGTTGAAATAGGACATGCACACTTTAACAAACCAATCATTTCAGCGACAGGGCCTACCAAACAACTGTGGCTGAAATGATTGGTTTGTTTGGGCCCCCACACCAATAAAACAATTCATCTCTCCCTGTACAAACTAAACAGGCTCTACTGAGGAAAGATGTCGTCCTTATCCTCAACCTCTGATTCCTCTCCCCCTACAGTGTGTACTTCCTCCTCCTCACACATTATCAATTCGTCCCCGCTGGACTCCACAACCACAGTCCCTCTGTACTGTCTGGAGGGCAGTGCTGTACTTCATTGAGGAATTGATTATTCATTTTTATAAACATCATTTTTTCAACGTTGTGAGGAAGCAACCTCCTTCGCCGCTCACTGACCAGGTTCCCCGCTGCACTAAAAACTCTTTCCGAGTACACACTGGAGGGGGGACAACTCAGTTAAAAAATAGAGCCAGTTTGTACAGGGGCTTCCAAACTGCCTTTTGGAGTTCTACCACGTCACTACCTCTAGTTAATTTAGATTGCAAGGCTTGTAAGTATAAATACTTTGAAGATAAAAAAAAGCAGGCTGCACAGACTGTGGAGCTAGAAAGTGAAATTAAATGGACCACGTTACTTTGGTGGCTATCTATGCCCCCCCCCCCCGCCCTACACTTGTAGTTGAATATAAATAAAGCAGCCTGCATAGACTGTAGAACTAGCAATTCAAATATACAAAGAAATGGACAAAGGCAGTTTGGTATCTGTCTGCATCAGATCCCCTCTCCACTAGGAGTAAAACAGAAAACTTTTCAGCCGTTATATAATCTAGAATATAAATAGAAATTGAGAAATGCAATTTGGTATCTGTCTGCATCATAATCATCAACATCCTCCTCAGCGCCAGCTACATCAATATCCTCCTCCCAGTGCACAACATTCACACCTTCATTAGCCAAATCTGTAACTGGACTGTGGGTGATCCTTCCAGCATATGCAGAGGGCGTGCTGCAAATGCTGGATGGAGTCACCTCTTCCCGTACAGTGATGGGAAGGTCAGGGTTCACAACCAACAACACCCTTGGACTCGCCTTGGGGATTTGTGATGTCATCTGTTTAGAAGGCAGAGTTCTTTGCTGTTTTGTTGTTGTTGCTGACAGCATAACTCTCTTAAATTTTTTGTAGGGGGGGGGGAGGAGGGCTTTGATCCTTGGGTGAAGTTGGACCACTAGTCATGAACACGGGACAGGGCCTAAGCCGTTCCTTGCCACTACTTGTCGTAATTGGCATATTGCCAACTTTACGTTTCTCCTCAGATGATTTTAAGTTTCTTTTTTTGCTGTTTTTTGAGAACTTGGGCTTTTTGGATTTTACATGCCCTGTACTAGGAGATTGGGCATCGTGCTTGCCAGACGACGTTGATGGCATTTCATCGTCTATGTCATGACTAGTGGCAGCAGCTTCAGCATTAGGAGGAAGTGGGTCTTGATCTTTCCCTACTTTATCCTCCAAATTTTTGCTCTCCATTATATGTAGCACAAGATACTGCAGAATGTGTGAACTTGGTAATATTGCAGTACCAATGGACTTATAATGCTGGATTGGTTTTGCAAATTTGGTTATAATTATTATATATTTTTTTTTTTTTTAATTTTTTATTATTTTTTACTTTTTTTTTATTTTTTAAAAACTTGGGAATAATGGGGAAATAACTATGCCCTTAGAAGCACAGAGCACAGGACACAGCACCACTGGACTGAACAGGACACGGCACAGGACCCAGCAGCACTACGGAACTCAGCAGGACAGAGCACAGGACACAGCACCACTGGACTGATACTGCAGAATGTGTAAACTTTGTAATATTGCAGTACCACTGGACTTTTACTGCTGAATGTGTGAACTTGGTAATATTGCAGTACCAATGGGCTTATACTGCAGGATTGGTTGTGAAAATTTTGTGGTAATTAAAAAATATTAAAGTAGTTTTTGGTATTTTTTAAAAAAACTTTTTTTTATTTTTTTAAACACAGGGGAATATTGGGGAAATAACTATGCCCTTAGAAGCACAGAGCACAGGACACAGCACGACTGGACTGAACAGGACACAGCACAGGACCCAGCAGCACCACTGACCTCAGAAGGACAGAGCACAGCACACAGCACCACTGGACTGATACTGCAGAACACAGCACAGCACAGCACAGCACAGCACAGCACAGCACTAAACAGCACAGCACAGCACAGCACTAAACAGCACAGAACTAAACAGCACAGAACTAAACAGCACAGAGGACCACCTAACACACCCTCCCTCTACCCTGATCAATGCCCGAGTGAAGATGGCGGCGACTAGCGGGGAATTTATAGGATCCGAGTATCGCGAGATCCGACAACGGGATTATGAGTCAGAGCCTCAGTTTCACTTTTGAATTTGGCGCCAATACCCGGATCTGTCTCGGATCCGACTCGGATCCGCAACGTTCGGGTGGGCTCGGATTTCAGAAATCCGAGCGCGCTCATCCCTAATTATTATTATTATTATTATTATTACTATTATTAATAATCTTTATTTATAGGGCGCCATAAGGTTTCTGCAGTGCCGTACAAAATACAGTCAGTGGACCATACAGGGTAAAACATACAGAACAATAAACAAAAAGTACCAGGACTTCACAGCTCCAAACATAGCTTACACATTGAAGATGGAGCAAAAGAATAGGTAGAGACAGGGGGAGCAGGGCCTTGCTCGTGAGAGCTTACGGGCAGGAGGTGCAATGGGGAATCAGAGGGGAACAATCGCAAGAGAAGTGGGAGGCGGGACAGGGGAAGAGAGGTGAGGAAAACAGGCATGGAGAGCAGGTTAGGTGGATGGCTGGTAGGCTTTGAGGAAGAAGTGAGTTTTAAGTGACCGTGTAAAGGTGCACAAAATTAGGGGAGAGTCGAATGGAGCGTGGGAGTCATTCCAGTGGAGGGGGGCGTCCGGGAGAAATATTGGACTCTGGAGTGGGATGATGTGATCTGAGTGGAGGAGAGGCGACAGTCATTGGCCGAAAGCAGGGGATGGGATGAGGTGTGGGTAGAGAGGAAGTTGGAGGTGTAGAAGGCAGTGGAATGGGAGAGGGCCTTGTAGGTGAGGGCGAGGACTTTGAAAATGATTCTGTAGGGAAAAGGAAGCAAGTGAAGGGCAAGGCAGAGAGGGGAGGCAGAGGAAGAATGGTGGGAGAGGGAGAGGAGTCTTGCAGCAGCATTAAGTATTGACCAGAAGGGGGCAAGGTGGGAGAGGGGGAGACCGGTGAGGAGAAGGTTGCAGTAGTCAAGATGGGGAATGATGAGTACGTGGATAATGGTTTTAGGGGCATCCTGAGATAGGAAGAGCGATATTGCGGAGTTGAAGGTGACAGGATTGGGCGAGAGATTGGATGTGGGGAGTAAAGGAGAGGGAGGAGTTAAGGGTGACGCCCAAGCAGCGGAGTAGGGGAACAGATGAGATGGTGGTATTGTTAACAGTGATAAAGAGATCAAGATTGGAGGAAGATTTGCAAGGGGGAACACAATGAGCTCAGTTTTAGCGATGTTAATTTTGAGAAAACGTGAAGAGGTGGCTAAAAGGGAGTCAGATACACAAGAGAGGAACAGGGAGGAAAGATCGGGAGAAGAGATGTAAAGTTGAATGTCATCAGGGTAGAGGTGATATTGGAGACCAAAAGAGGTGATGAGATCATCCAGGGAGGTAGTGTAGAGTGAAAAGAGTAGAAGTCCAAGAACCGAGCCTTGAGGAACTCCTACAGGTAGGACAGGGAGGAGGGGGATAAACCAGAAATGGATACAGAGAAGGAGCAGTTGGCGAGGTAAGAGGTGAACCAAGCAATGACCAAGCTAGAGAGGCCAAGAGAAAGAATGGTCTGTAGCAAGAGGGGGTGGTCGACAGTGTTAAAGGATGCTGAGAGGTCGAGGAGGATGAGCAGGGAGACGTGGCTCTTAGATTTAGATGAAGTCATTAGGTCACATGGGCGGTTTCAGTGGAGTGGAGGTGACAGAAGCCAGATTGGAGAGGGTCGAGTAGGGACTTGTCTGAGAGGTGCTTAGTGAGGCGGTTGCAGACTATCCTCTCAAGTAATTTAGAGGCAAAGGGGAGAAATGAGAGGGATTGGTGGAGGTGAGAGGGGATGGGATCCAGGTGGTAAGTAGAGGGGGAAAGGAAAGAATGAGGGACTGGATTTCTTCACCTGAAAGAGGGCAAAAGGAGCACCAGAGTTGGTTGTTTGAGGAAGGCGGAGCAACAGGGGTAGCAGGAGATTGAACCAAGGGGGAGATATCAAGTCTGATAGCATCAATTTTGGAGGAGAAACAGGAGTCAAAGGCGGTGGCAGAGAGGGAGAGTTGGATAGTAGGAGGGGAGGGGAGAGGAGAGAGTTGAATGTAGTAAAGAGGCAGCTGGGATTAGAGGACTGAGAAGAGTTGAGTGACTTGAAGAAGGATTGTTTGGCGAGGGAGAGGGAAGGAGCTGTAGGAGGAAAGGATAAATTTGAAGTGAAGAAAGTCGGCAAGGGAACAAGCTTTCCTCCAGAGGCGCTCAGCAGCAAGAGTGCACTTCTGAAGGAAATGGGTGAATTTAGAGTGCCAGGGTTGAGGTAGCAAGTGGCAACAACTGACAGAAGAGGCGGGGGCAACAGTGCCTAGGGCAGTGGTGAGAGAGTGGTTGTAGAGGAAAGTGCCTGGTCAGGGCATGTCGGGTGGAAAGAGGGGAGAGGAGAGTTACAAGAGAGGAGGAGAATGAAGACTGGTCAAGAGTGTCAAGATTGCGCCTAGTGAGTATAGCTTTAGGGGGAGGGGGCGCAAGGGAGGAGGACAGAGTGAAGGAGAGGAGGTGGTGGTCAGAGAGAGGGAAGGGAGAGTTAGAGAAATCAGAGAGATCACAAAGAAGGGAGCAAATGAGGTCAATGGAGTGACCGACACTGTGGGTGGGGGAAGAGGTCCACTGAGTAAGACCAAAGGAGGAAGAAAGGGCGAAAAGTTTATTGGAGGCAGAGTCAGTGGGGTTGTTAATAGGGATGTTAAAATCACCTAATATGATAGAGGGGAGGTCAGATGAGTGGTAATGGGGGTGCCATGCTGCAAAATTGTCGAGAAAGAGGGAAGAGGCGCCAGGGGACACGGAGGTGGATGGGGGAAAAGAGGTGGATGGAGTGAACTTCAAAGGAGGAGAAGGAGATGGAAGGTACCGTGGGTAGAACCCAAAATGTACAGTTAGGGGAAAGGAGTAGGCCCACACCACCTCCTTGATGGTCATCCGCTCTGGTGGAGTGAGTGAAGGAAAGGCCCCCATGGGAGAGAGTGGCAGGAGAGGCAGTGTCAGAAGAGGAGAACCAGGTTTCAGAGATAGCAAGAAGGTTAGGGGAGTTGGAGATGAAAAGGTCATGTATAGCGGACAGTTTATTATGGATGGATCTGGCGTTCCAGAGGGCACAGGAGAAAGGGAGAGTAGGACGTGGGGAAATGTGGATAAGATTAGCAGGGTTGCTGGAGAGTGGGGGATGGTAGAATTTGGGGCGGGGTAGTGGGCTGGGGGAGAGTATAGTTTAGGACATGAAAGAGGGGGCATGGTGGGGGACTGGAGACAGGAAGAAAGGAGCGTGGAGGGGAGGAAGAGACAAAGAGCAGAGGCAACAAGAAGAGTGTGGAAAGCAACTAGTGGTGAATCACACTATAATGAATAATGAAGTACTTAAAACAATAAAATGCAGTAAAATGCAGGCAAAACGATAGGCAGTGCTATAAAGTAAATTTCTAGAAAGAGAAGAAGAGTACATTGCAACTTAATAGACCTCAGGTACAGGAGTCCGGAGGGTAAGTGTCCACAGGAGACATTAGGTAAAGGTGAGTTCCGGAGGAGGTGTCCATAGGAGTCCAGGTACAGGTAAGTCCAGAGGTAGGTAGCCACAGGAGCAGGAGCACAGATGACTCCAGGAGACCAAGTGGGTCCAGCTGGGAGAAGTCAGGTTAGTTCAGGAGACTAGGGAATGGCGAGAGAGCAGGGTCCAGCAGTAGTGGAGAGCCAGAGAAGTGAAGTTAAGTTCTGGTGGGGGAGTGAAGGTGGCCATGGCCTGCTGCCCACAGGTGAGTGGAAAAAGGGGCAGACAATCAGCGGGGCAATGGAGGTGGTGGCAAACAGAACAGACAGTAGAAGGACGAGCATGGCTGGGGTCACTGGTGGATGGATGAAGAAAAGAGCAGGGGTCCGGAGGCACAGCAGGAGGCAATGAGGTGCGGAGCAGGAGTCTGAAGGCACAGCAGGAGAATCGAGGAGCAGATCAGATAACCGGAGGCACTGAGGAAGCGGGGGAGGGTGACACAGAGGCAACGAATCTGATAATGGAGGCCAGGGTGGGAAAGACAAGAGGAGGGGTGGGGGCTTCCGAGAGTCACTGGAAGCGGAGATGGGGCAATGGAGCAGGAGGACCAAGCAGCAGCCTGAGAAGACCAAGAGTCGGTTCAGCGAGTAGGCAGCAGGAGCTGGAGACAGGTCCAGGAGGCATGAGGGTGTAAAGGGCCCAAGCCGCGGTTTGGAATAGCTGGTGGTCAGGGACGGAGCATCAGGCAGTCGACAGGAGCAGGAATCAGATATCAGGATATCAGCGCCCAGGAGAAGGCATCCAGCAACAGGCATCAGGAAGGGATCCAGAGTCTGCAGGGCCAGTAGTAGAAACAGGTGAGGCCGGAGAGAAAGGTCCAAGCCGCGGCCTAAAGTAAAGGCAGCAGCTGGGGATCGGGTCAGTAGGAGGAAGCACCCAAATAAGGGATGGCCGAATTCACAAGCCATTGGCAGCAAATATAAGCAGCAGAAACAGGTATCTCCATAAGTGAAATGTGGTGCCCAAGAGGAGTTTCGAAGCTGGGCTTCAATGGAGAGCAGGTAGGGCACATCTGCCCTGTTCAGAAGCAGGAAGTGTTAGGGGCATAAAGAAGCACTACTGAGGGTAAAGTTGTGAAGGTGGTGGAGATGAGCTGTCATGTCTGCACCTGTAGTCATCCTTGTCTCGCCAACTCATTTACCCTCAGGTGCCTGCCCACTGATATCTCCTTGTCTTAAGCATGTACCATAGGAATATGTTAATCCACTCCAATCTTAAATCCACTACATTTTTTTTCATGTTTTCTTTTTCCGTTGGACAAAAAAATATTCTGTTATATTATAAAATGAATTTCAGTTTATTCATCTCCTTGTCAAAATTTTGCACCTCCAAAAAGTTGCACCCCCAAAAGCATTACACCCTAGACTGCAGCCTAGTCAGCCTATTGGATAATCAGGCCATGTATATAGTATTTCGATTTTATCTAGTTAAGATATGTGGACCAGTATTAGGCTTGGACCTCTATAGTATGGATGGAATGCTGTTATCTTTTTCTATTTTTTATTAACCTTACAATAAAAGAGTAATCAAAAAGGCAATGCAGTCCAATCTACTCAGCTCAGTTTGGCCTCATTAATCCCATGCATGTCTGTTTCCTCAGGACAATCATGTGTTTTCTTGCTGGCAATTTGTTTTGTTTTCTATCAGTAAGTGAATTCACTGTTTATGGACTATTATCTACACTGAAGGATTTTTTGGTTTGCCATAAATTTACTGTAGGCTCTTTCTATGGATATATACACATACGGGGCCTGGTGTAGAGTCAGTTGCAAGTCCAAATGAACAGTGCGAAAAGCACTTTTAGACAAGGATCCATCTCAGTTTGCATTCAGACTGAGACAGATCTCCCTCTTGCACCTATCTGCGAGATGTGGAACGGGGAAGTTAGTGGGTGAACCTAGCAATGTAAAGGCATGTTCATGCCTCACACCTCTCTAGGAGAGGTATCTTTTGTGGGTGCTTTCTGCTGGTGCAAAAGACCTTGTAGTGTTTAAAAAATAATAAAAAAAAATATTTAAATTTAAAAAAGGTGTGCACCCCCTCCCAAACAGCATAATCAACCCTTGTGCTGTTTGGTGGGGAAGAGGGGGAAGAAGCACAATTATTTCATTTTTTTAACATTAATTTATTTATTCAGTAATCAGCTTTACAGGTCTGCTGTGACTGAGGGGCCTATTTATGAAACATACATCCTGACGGTTTCAGGGATTAATCGCAAAAATTGTGATTTATGATCACTGCATCGCAGCAAATATTTGCTGCTTTGCATCTGTCTTCATTTTAATGAGCAGTCCCCATAAAAGTGTATGGAGACTGCTCAGTAACTCTGTTTAACAATAGCCAAAATTATTTTATTTTTCATGTTAATGTACGCGAGCTGGAGCTGGCCAACAGAACATTACCCTGCACTGCATATACTACATGGTGAATATGACATAAAAAGCTATTGAATCATTGATCCCTATGAAGAAACACTTGTCAGTACTCACAAGTCTTTAATGCAGATGCAGGGTGAACCCAATAAAAAAAGAGTCTGCACTATATTCATGCCTTAAAATTTCAACCTGTAATATTAATGGGGACAAACAGGTGGTTATTCGTAGGAATTCAATGCCGTTTATGTTTTGATCACCACAGGCAGAATGCAGGTCAATGCACCACAGAAGGAGTAAGGTACCCTAAATATATAAGCAAGAGTGATCAGGGAGTTCCTTCTGATTAATTAATATTTCAAAGAATAAAAGCTTTTAAAATAGATTAATATTATCTTTATTGTGATGTGGATTAATCATAGTTGTCTACTCTCCCAGAATGTCTGGGAGACTCCTGAATTTTTGGGAGCTCTCCTGAACTCCCAAAAGAGCAGGGCAACCTCCAGAATCTTGCCTGCCTCGTTGGTGAAGTTGGCGGGGGCAAGGATAATCCTGGTCACGTCCCCTGCTACAATAGGCAGAAATTGTTATTGTATAGAAGGGTGGGGCCTAATGACGCATTTAGCGTGGCCACGTCCCCAAGCCACCTCCCAGAGGGGTGATCTCCAAAGTTGGCAAGTATGGGATTAATGTAAGTGTAAATGTTATTACTATTTTAGTCAGTGGTCAAAGCAGAAATTTAAAAGTGGCAGTATTAGTGAATGGAATTTTATATTTTTACAATCAAAGTAGAAGGAGAATTATGCAGTATGACACCCCACCATATACTAGTCCACCTCGGCCACTCATTTTTGTGTAACCAAATGAGTATGTAATTAAAGTTAATATTACTGGAAAATGTTTAATAAAATAAAAAGAATCAACTTTCTTATTAGAAATAGTATTAAAGCTATACTATCATCATCATGATCTATCTATGAGGGGCCACAGGTTCCCCAGTGTCGAGCAGTCAGCAATACACAAACAGAACACAATACAAATAAATATTGGAGCAAGAGAACAAACAATAGCAAAAGACACATCTTATAACATAAAGTAACCTTTAAAAGGGGACAAGAAGATAAGGGCAGGAGATGGGAGATAGAAAGGGCCCTGCTCGTGAGAGCTAACATACTACAGAAGGGAGAAAATGGAGATAATGGGGATAGTGGGAAATGAGTCGAATGGGCAGGTGGAGCATGAAGAGGGAGTTGTATTAGGATGGGATTGGGGTGGGCAAGTGTCAACAGATACGTTTTAAAAGAGTGCTTGAAAGCTGTAGACTAGCCTTTTGAGTAGTTTGGAAAGGAACAGGAGTAAGGAAATGGAGTAGTACCTGGAGATAGAGGGGAGGTTGTGTGATGGTTTCTTGAAAATGGGAGTGTTGTGTATTTGAAGTTGAAACTGAAGATGCCAGTAGAGAGAGACAGGTTGAATAGATGGGCTAGGTGCTGGCAAACATCAGAGGAGAGAGAGCAGAGGAAGTGGTAGTGAGCAAGGTTCAGGGGATAAGTTGAGGGGGGGGGGGGGAGAGGAAAGTAGTGAGAGGACCTCTGATTCTGAGATTCTAAGACAGGAGGGAAGGTGAAGAGGGTGGCAGGAGGGTTGGAGGTGAGGTGCTGTTGGGATAGGGCAAGCCACAGGGAGGAAATGCAAAGTCGTGGGCAGTGAGGAAGTCCAAAGGGGGAGGATGCAGAGTCAGAGAAGGGAATTGATGGTGGCAAAGAAGAGACAGGGCTGCTGGAGTGGGAGAAGATACATTTGTTTTTTTTAAAAAAAAGGTCTGTTTGGCAAGAGAGAGGGCAGTGTAATTGAAAGACAGGATGGACTTGATGTGAATAAATTCAGCATTGAAGATGGATTTCTAGATATATTGTGCTAGACATAATTAAGTATAAATAATTTAGATACATTATTAACTCAGCAATGCAAATGTTGATATTTATTTAGGTCCAGTTTACTCTGACATATTACAAACTGAATTACCTGAATTACCAGTATGTTTGTTATCTATCTACCTTGTTATGTTTTTGCTCAGTGTCTCTGTCTGCGGTCCCATTAAATATAAATTAGATCAGAGTCAGTTGGGAGTCCAAGTGGAGTTGCAGTGTTTGTTTTTGGCTTCCTTTGAATGTAAGTTATGCAATACATTCTGTTTGGAACCTTTATTTTGGGGTCCCAGAACAGTTAACAAATTGACACAGATTGATACATTTACCCCTTGGAGCTACAACTAAAAATAAGTTGATAATCTATATACTTGGCTATTGGCTTCTGGTAACTTCATTTGCTGAAATTATTGTGTTGAGCCCCTCATGCCTACACTAATTACAATCTTTAACATCATTCAGCATTAAAGTGCTTTGTGTTTAGAGATATATGATCATTACCGGCATGTATTTGAGACTTTTTTTTATTGATTACAGTCAACTACAGCTTCTTATGTCACTACTAATTAACGATTAATTGAGCCTCTGTCATGAAACTCATAAATGATGCACTTCCACATAGTAAAAGATTACTAAGGTGTCCCACCTCGTAGCTGGCCATTGCAGCTTGTAATTGGTCCTCAAACTCACCGTCTCCCCCGTTGCCACTTAAAGTTAGCTAACTAAATTGATTTGCTGGTTCTGTGTTATACAACTAGCAGATCCCAGAGGAAAAACGTTGCATGTGGCAACTCCCTGCCATTAGTTATGGGAGGGGCATCATAGCATAATCTTTTACATAGGTTTCAGTGCAGCTTTAAAATATCACAGCCACTCTACACTAACTTGAACCTATATATTCACTTAGCCATTTCCCATATCATTTTACTGTTGTCTTTGGAGACGCTGAAGGCATTTTGTTGCTGTTTTACCTAAATAAAAGTTATGTGTTCTGACATTTCCGTGACTGTCACATAGTGTGAGAGAAAAAAAAAATGGACACATTGATGTCTAATGCACTAAGTCAGTTGGTTCACAGTGTCAGTTTTGTTAGAATCTGACTTCTTCTTGACGTGACAAGAATATTTTTATAGAAGGATAACATTTGCAGTTTGTTATCTTATAAAAACATTTGGTATATATGTAAATTATCAACATAAAGGTCATGATGAATTATTACTGTGTATGCAAACAAGGAACAACTATATGTAAAACACCAAGGATATAACAGCAAGCAGAAAACAAGTAGATTCAACTATATATTTTAGTGCATGACAAAATATGTATCTCTAGTTTTAGAGCAGACTTTACTTACACCTAAATCAATGTATTCATTTTGTAATAGTGTATATAGTTAAAACTATTATATTATTATTTATTAATTAACCTTTATTAAATAATGCCTACACATTAAGCAGCACTTTACAGAGAATATTTAATTATTCACATCAGTTCACACCCTAGTGGAGTTTACAATCTATAGTCCTTACACCACAAATAATCACACAAGGATTAATTTTGCCAGAAGCCAATTAACTTTATAGTATTTTTTTGGATTAATTTCATTTAATATGAGTATGTTAAAAATATGTTGTAAAATTAAGATATAAGAAATAAATCATTTGTGTAACTTTTGTCTAACTGGTGTCAGGGATGAGCCAATAAGAAGGCAAAAAGAGTGAGTGCATTTTGGGGGGCAGTAAAGAAGGAAAAATCTAAATAAGTGGTATTTATCTTGTTGGTGGCTCTAATGCTTTAAACTTACAGGGCC
Source organism: Mixophyes fleayi (assembly GCF_038048845.1). Classification (NCBI taxonomy): domain Eukaryota; kingdom Metazoa; phylum Chordata; class Amphibia; order Anura; family Limnodynastidae; genus Mixophyes; species Mixophyes fleayi. Next base: position 252,606,437 of record NC_134405.1, read on the forward strand.
TTATTTAGAGTCAGACGCAATGTGCGTCTAAGACTTTTAGTAGTGGGAGTGTGCCGCAGCTTGGTAGCGTATTACGAGTGGCATGCAAACCCAATTGCATCCCACTCGTAATAATCTACCGAGCTGCGACCAGTTTGTGCAGCTAGCTAACTGCTTGTGCCTCCTAATTCCTGCCGCACATTTTCAACCCTTTTTGGTGTGTGTCGCGTCTGCGCCTTACTGCGTCCAGGATTTACTTACGGGGTCACACCCCCTGTGTCTATAATTCACAAATCCACGCTTTTACAATTACGGGTTCCGCCCTCTCCCTCATATTAAGCCACAAGCTGTCGCAAGTGTAAATTGCGTCCAAGATGCAGGTGGAGATGGTGCTTGCTGCACATGCGTGATAGTGGTTTTGGGGTCAATGCGCCTAAAACGGACTTTGCGTTTGACTCTAAATGAGGCCCACAATGTGTGTCTTTTAAAGTGCTCATACCTTGTATACAAATGTTTATGGCAGTCTGTATAAGAGATGAGCTTTTTCAGTTGCTGCCTCAGGAAAAATATAGCTAAGCATATCTCTACCTGGTAAAGTGTAAACTTGTATCTAGTATAATTCTATAACTCATTTTGTTCTTGTTGTCTTTATTGGAACTTTGTTGACAGTTATTTAAATGACACTGGTGGTTACTATTACATTTTTAAATATTTTGGCACAATTTCAACATCTGTTACTCTTGATTACATTTAACAACACCCCTGTGATCTAGCACTGCAAATGGAGACAAGCACTGAGGAAACAAAAGACATACTGAGATTGTAATTGTGGGAAAATGGGTTGAACTCTAGAAGAGTGCATGATTTTCATTAAGGCATGCATTTCCCAAGAGCTGATTGATTGCATGCAGATAACTAATAAAATGTTACACAAAGACACCAAAATTAAATGTGATGAGTTTAGTTGGTGTTAGTTATTAAATTGACATGTGTCTCTTTATATTGACAAGTACTGAGGCGCAATAATAAAAGGCTTACACTACTATTTCTAGACAATCAGAGAGGCAAGGGTTAATATACAGTATGTGTTGTCAGCCACCTTAGCAGCCAGCTATATATGGCTGGATAAACCGTGTTATTATTGCAATAATCAAATAGCCAAAATAAATTGTATTCACATATTTATATAACCGAAACCGTATTCCTATTGTGTTTTACATGTGGATTGAAAAGCAACAAATGATCGATCGTTTATAAGACAAATAAAACGGCATAGCTTGTATTATACGGTATTAAACTACTGTATTCAGTAGAAAGCGTGTAGTACATAGTAAATTATTGGGACAGAAATGTATTGGCATGTTCGATGTACAAATCGCTGTAATAAATAACACAGAATGTACGCTCGAGCATACAGTGCTTATAGGAATAAAGTATACAAAATATCAGGTATACCTATACTAAGGAGAAGGAAGTTGTAAGGTCGAGAGCATGACATTATGGGTTAATCCTCTTGCAGGATCTCTATAATATTATGATTAATGAGTGCTAATGCTATTATTACATCTTTATTGAGGACGCTTCCTGCCTCCCCTCTGCCCCTCTCCGCTAGCTCCATGTCTAAGGAGAGGCTCTAGAGGTGGAGCGAAGGGCTGGCCTCATGACAGGCCCTGGGGACCGGGGCGGGACTGCCAGGGACAGGCCGCCGCTGCAGAGGCTGCTGGAGCCGTTCAAACTCAACAGCCGCTTCCCCCAGGAGTTTGTCTTTCATCTCGCCGCTCCTGGCGCCTGCAAATAGCCTAATTTCGTCTGCAGCCTCCCCCTCAAACCAACCTCCCCCTCCCCTCCCTCTCCTACTGCCTGAGTTGTAGAGTCCCACGGACAAAGCATATATCCCCAATCTACACTGATCGGCTGCTTCTATAACGCTGGAGAGGTGGGCGAAAGTTATTATCCTGCAGAGGAAGGGAAAAATCAGACCCTTGAGTGTATAATTGGTGCTGGGGCCAGGGGAGTAATCATTAGCTGATATAAACACTTTACTCTTCCTGCTGCTGATGTGCTCCATTCCTACCTTTAACGTTTGACCCATGCTCTTCTCATTGAGTGGGGGCTTTCTGACTGGAGATCGTTGGCTCCTGTTAAGTCCCAGGGTTAAAGTACCTGCCATTTATTTAGATCTGTCTGGGATGCTTAATGCCAACACACAGCGGTGCAAGCTGAAGACAGTGGAGTCTCAAGAGCGATTTAAGTTGATTGTCTGGAGATAATCCTTGCAGTCATTTCAATGTCACCACAGCTAGACCAGGACATTTCTTACAGGTCCTCGTGTAAGGGATAGGAGACAGCGTTTAGGCCTTTCTATGTGACAATATGTGACAGTGCTTGGACCATTATAAATTATGAATTGGATCATAATCAGTGGGTCTTTAAAAATAGGTGTATAAAACATTAACCACATAAAGTAGATATGAGCTAAGAATAAACCACACTGTATAAGCAATTTGAGATTCTGTGTCACAGTGCAAACAATAAATATCATCAGTGCCACTAAATATTGAACCTATGTGAGCTTGAATACTCTTTTTGAAAGCACTATATTATGCTTGTCTCTAAACAAGCTTAATACTAAAAATACATGTTCATATGATGACATGTTAGTACAACAATAAATGTGGAGGCACTATCAATAAATATGTCAGTTTAAGAAAGGGTTGATATTGTGGGCCTGATTTTGAGTTAGGGTCAAATCAAAGAAAAGGAGCAAATTTGCACTTGGACAAGCCATGGTACAATACAAGGAGTACAAATTGACTTATTTTTTTTGCATGCAAGAAAAATATTGGCTGTTTTTTTCATGTAGCACACAATTACTTGTTACATTCATTTTTACACTGAAATTAAAGTTTATCTATAAATCTGTCTCAACATTTTAAATCCCCCCCCCCCCTCTGATGCAACATGGTTTTGCTATTTGCAAAATTGCTCCTTTTCTTTGCTTTGCTCCTAACTCAAAATCAGGCCCTGTATATGCACAAATATGGCCTGTGGGTAGAATGTGGCGAAGTGTGTGTAAGCATAGTACAACAGCAGCAGATACTAGTGCAAAGATCATATTAGTGTATAACTCGATTGCACCATTACTGAGATAAATTATATGGTAAGTCCTGGCAAGAGGACCCTCTCACCCTTTAATGCATTTAGTGCTCCCATTTTTTTCATTTTTAAATGCAGTTACCTGTTTGTACAGAAATGCTGAATAGGTTGACAAAATATAAATAATTAAAGTACAATAATATGAATATTAGCAAGTAGAACAACATGGTATTAAAATACAACCATTTTACAAAGTACCCTATTTCAGAAAAAACAACTAAGTTCTCGATATTTTTGCAGAAAAGTTTTTTAAATCTCATACCCCAAGGTGTAAAAGAACTTAGTATACTGCACTAAACTGCCTCCCCATCATACCACCCTCGCACATACACACAGAGCACAGCAAGTTATACGATCGAAACGTTGAAGTGGTTAAATACTGTTTATAAAATGTAGTAGATCTACATACAAGTTGATTGGACTCATAAAAATAGATACATTAATTATGATGTTTACATGAAAAGGCAGAGAAAATTGAAGAGGAAAGATTTGTAGGGCAATGTGCACTCTGCAGATTCCTGGACCTTGAAAATGATGGATCTAAACAAAGAATCGATAATAATAATCGACACATCAGTTTGCTGCCCTGCTGTCTTATTCAAAGCCTTTGCATTTTTTAGGGTATCACGTGACGTCATAATGGAATACACAAAGGGCCTACACATTGCGATAGGTACTTTAACATATTGAATGCCACAGTTCACAAAATTTCTATGCCCTCTCTGATATATAAACCGCTCTGTATTGCAGTTAATAATAAATCAGAAGTTACATTGCAGAAAACACTTATGCATAGACCCCCTTATACATTTATATTTTTAGCGATAAACCTATCCTTGCTATGTACATGGCCTAAAACAAGTGTAACAGAAAGCTCGTACTCTCCCATAAATACAATACAATATTTTAACGCAAATGGATCATTAGTACATTAGCAGCAGAAATTGTTGGGTTTAAAAATGATTGTATAAACGAACAATCGATGACCTACATTTTTGATCAACTGTGATACTTATTAAAATTCATCTGAAACCATTAAATGTAGCTGTAGCATGGCCATGGAACGTCTTATAATATTGTCTGATTAAATAACATTGCTTGATTTTATGTTATTTTTTTATATACCTAATTGATTGTATTCTACCATACTATCGTGATTTACTGATCATTCAGAGGGTAATGACAATAATTCCAGTTATAATTTTGTATGATTATTCCAAGAGTATGTATAGTAATAGAATTACTTTATTAATGGTGTTGCGATATTATATTAATATGTTAGGCATGCAAAGCTACAAAACACATAGCTTATGGTTCCAACTACACCATAGCCTACTGAAAGCTGTAATTCTGTATGCACGTACTGCTAGGTACTTGGAACTTGAACTACCAGGAAACATACTAAAGGGGAGTGGACTATTCTCGTGTAATTAATTGCAAGATTGAATGTTAGGATATGGTAACACATTAGTCTAATTGTTTCAGAGAATGATTATGCAACAATTATGGGATATTATAATTGTGGGATAATTAAGGAATTCATTAATCATGTGAAAACAGCAATTATTTTTCAGACTGTTTTCTGATAGAACAGATAGGAACGACTATTTAATATATACTACTACTGCGGGCTCCACATTAAATGGGCAGTGTATGAATTGTCACACAAGAGATTTAGCACATTGTTATTATTTTATGCTTGGGTTATTGTACATGATTTTTTTTTATATCCGAATTTAGTATGAGCGTGGGAAAGTTCTGTCTTATAACAATGATTCCCTTTTCTCCATATACACATAGAATGCACTCAGAATTACATTAAAATGTACGGTTCTCTTAGGAAAAAGGTGATGTTTGAATTGTAAGCTAATTACACATTGCCGAATGACATACAAATGTAGTTTTATTGAAGGATCGTTGAGTCTTTACACAGATATCATGGTATCCTAACAGGTCACTGACTTCAAAGGCCTTAAGCAATTGCCCCCTTGTAGTCAGATATCAAATTTATCTATATCAGTTAAATGTCAAAATGATACTTAAAATGTTTACATGTAGACACATGAAGACATTACAATGAAAGAAGTCTTTAAAGCGGAGACTAGAAAGAGAAAATTGGTTATATGAGCTTCCTCTTCATATAATCAAACTTAATTACCCAAGTGACTTTTCAGTTTCTTGTGATTACAGCCCTACAGGTATCACTAATAACACAGCACAGTTTGCAGCCTATGTAATTAACTCCCTCTTTTTTTTTTGTAACAAAAACAGTTCTAAAATCACTGCCATAAAGAAGAACGATTCAGCCAATCAGGAGAGAAGGCTCGTGACGTCACGGAGCTCGGGCGTTTCTTGTTGGCTGTCAGAGAAACTCCTTTCAAAAGAGGAATGAAAAAGTTTATTGAGTTTCCTTGAAGTCTCTGCCTGTGTAGTGCTGGGTCTCAGTGCTAACTGCAGCGACAGAGTTGGGCTACCTTCATCACAGGGATCTTGGACAGGAAGGGGATTTGCGTGTGCTCCCCTAAACAACATGTCTTCTCCTAGGAAAATAAAGGAGGATTTAAGCTCAGATGAAGAGGGCTCTGTACATCCCATCCACTCCCCATCTGACGATCACAAGATCAAGATTTCCAGCCTGCCTTTCAGCGTGGAAGCGCTCATGGCTGATAAGAGGATGCCTAAGGAAGTATCCCATCTACGTGGCTTGGAGGCTCCAGGAGCAAGTAGTACCCCAAGACACCTGCACTTGGGGATCGGGAGCCGAGAGAGCCCGAGCCCCCCTGGGCTTACAAAAAATTTTGAAACCTCATCTGTGAAATCGGAAAACTCTGAAGATGGGACAGCTTGGGCCAAAGAAGGAGGCAGCTATTCCCCCCCACCAAGTAAGTTAATAACGTGACGTTCAGTTTCAGCGATGTCTTTAAAATTGCTCTGTAGATCGGTGCCATAGCGATGTATATCTCCACTTCACGTCTCTGATTTCATGTACGATGCACTACAGTCCACCTCTAGACCCTTTGATCTCCTAATTAAACGTGTCTGCTTTGTGTGCGCTTATGGCTCTTATTTACGTACTTGTAAGGTTCACAATGAATATTTGGATGTCAATGTTAGTAGCTGATTAATCTCGTCTCTGCTAGATGTGACATTCTATAACTCCCCCCTCACACTATGCCAGCGAAAGGGTTAAGTCATATTCAAGCTGTTTTGTACATGCCTGTTACTAATCTGTTCCTTACTCGTTCACAGCTCATATAGATCAGTCCAGCAGCATGTTTGTTTTGCATATGATTGATGGTCTCAGTTCGAATTAGTTAGATCCAGACCTATATTAACAGAACAAAATATAGAGCGCTGTAGAATATGTTAGTGCTTTATTGTGCAAAATGCACAGGGAATACAAATGCAGGGAATTTACTTTAAATGCACCATTGTTTGATATAAACCGCTATATCAGCTATATTGTATGAGTTTTATCCATTGGGACATATGTCCACTACCAGTTTGAGAAAAAACGTAGGAATTTGTCTGACAGCCCGTTGCTGCTTAAACACAGATGAATCAATGAGTCATATCACAAGCAGTGGTCAAGCATATATATATACCAGAAACTCTCAATTGTATTACCGCAGTCTTGCAGCCCATAGCTAAATGTTAATTTAGTTGGTGTTTGGCCACACACTGTTTTAGCAGATGAGAATCATGAGATCCGGATGTTTGTTTAAGATCTTCATGGTATCTTCAGATGAGCACTTCAATACATGTTTTTGCCGACTATTTAAACAATACAGGGATTGTTGAGATCGTTTGTGGTGTAGTGTAATATGTCATTGAAAAGAGACGTATGTCTCGGCATGCTTCAGATGTAAATACTGCCTCATTCAATTGACATTAGCATTGTACGTAATACATATAATGACCGCAGCTTTGTTGCCACTTATCAGTTTACATACTGACATCAAATAACATTCATAATGAACGCAGACGAATATGAATACTTAAGTATAATTTCCTGCTGATCTACAGACTGTACTATTCAATGACAGCATATCAACAGCATCATCTCGTGAGATATTGACTGATCAGCACTTATAGCAACATATACAGATGTGCACATGCACACAAATTCCCCATTTTATTGCCCCTGTATGCAAACAATTTCTACTTTATTAGTCATATCCTCATCAGCTTTAGGGAGATTGCAGAAATATGTCATTTTCAGGCTACGATAAAATGATGTCAGAATGCATTTCAGTTAACCCAAAATCATTAATCTTATATGTTGCATGCAAAAGCCGCATTCACAAGAGCGGATATCTAGTATGTTCTGTTTTCCAGTACAAGAAGTGTAATTTGACTTCCCTCATCGTCTAAATATTATCTAGTGACATAGGACAGTTCGCTGCATCAGGTATATAGCATTACAGTGCAGAGGTTTACGCCAAATAATAAAATTCAGCTGTGGCCATAGATATAACAGTGTGGGCCCGAAGAACAATTAGGTAAAGCACCTGCATCCCTGGAGGTTACACATCTATAACTAGTCCAATATGACAGGCTGAGGAATGGTAGATCTGTGGGATCTCTTGATGAAGAAGTGGGTCCTGATGAGAGTGTCATACACCTGCAAATGATACGTGCAAAGACTTCCTGATCTATAGAAAACACTTCCTTTACATCACTAACACCTGATGATCTATATGAATATCCAAGTGTATTTTTAGGAGCGTCACAGAAATGAAAATATCTCAGGTCTAATTTATTATAGACTGTTATAGGGGTTTGTCCAATTTTTTAACCCTATTAACTATAATATCGATAGAGCTATTTTTCTGGCACGTTTGATGTTACATTAGTGTATTCGTCTATTACTTTGACATATGCATAACTCAAAGCTACCCTAGTATCTATGTAATTAATTTTTTTATGGATGTTTAAATATTTGTTTAAGGTAATATATATATATATATATATATATATATATATATATATATATATATATATATATATATATATATAAAGTTTATTTACAGCAGTCCGACAATCGATTCTTGTTAAATAAATCCACACATATTATTGTTAGACATTATCTATTTGAGATTAAGTTGATGGAATAACATAGGGGAGAGAATTAAACGTGATTAAATACAAGTAGGTTAGTAATAAAGTTTTAAGTACAGATTAGACTGTAAATCACCATGGAATGTGATTAAATTTAAAAGCTGTCACATAGTGAAAAAAAAATCTTTTGATAATGTAAGTTCATTCCTGTGTGGTATAAATAGCTGAGCACAGACGATTACTAATACGCAGTTAATTTAACTGAATCCTTAATAGAGAGTATGACTCGATAGGCAATATGACTAGTTATGAAACCTTTGAGAACAGCATGTATACATAATTGTTGTGAATTATAGCTCTGAAATCATAGATTTGCTAGTTGTTTATATACACTAAAGCCATTATAAACACAATATATTTGGTAAACACGATGAGCTGATTTTAAGTTATTCAGAATCCATAAAGATTATCTACACTCTCCCAGAAATTGAGAACATCGGTTGGAATAGAGTGTAGAAGGAGAGAAAGACTTTTTAGCAGCGATTGTAATGTTACATTTGTAATTCTGTGGAGTGTAGGGCAACTACTTAAATCCATTTAATATATTGGTATCCGATTTCCCCTTTCATACGAAAACTTTAACAGCAGATGGAGGTCAATCATAACACTTCCATATGCATATTGATAATGCAATATGATTCTATATTATATTTAACTGCTTCAGGATTCGAGGATGAAACAATGTTAAATGTAAAAAAAATGCATACACAATAATTGTATAAATTATAAATTTGTTAAATGCGTCTATCTTTATTAGTTATATGGATTTATACTATACAATATGTACATTGCAAAGGCTGTTCCATTGAATGCAATAAAAATAAATACCTAAAATATATGTTAAGGTGCCAAAATAAAAATGTATAAATGTATATATAAAATAACATTTTTACTTGCTTTTGCCCAGTAAAGTGTTTATTGTACACGTTAACCAGCTCGCTTGACATCCTCGTTTCGAGTTGTTGCGTGAGCAAGCAAGAGGTGTATGCCATTGCTATAAATCCCTGATATGTAGGGGACCTAGCAGCATTAACCATCTGAAGTTTCAGTTGCTACAAATAAAAATGCATTGATATATATATATATATATATATATATATATATATATATATATATATATATATATTTATATATATGTGTATGTATATATATTTATATATATGTGTATGTATATTCAATTAGTATGTTAGGGGCAAAGCCGGAAATTTGACATCTTGTATTACAATAATTAGTCATTCAAGTTCATAATGCTGCTGACATTAAAGTCGAATATTCCAATTTGGTCATTATTCTATTCATGGTACATAGCTAAATCAATTTCCCGTCAACTGAATTGTGTAGTGAATACAATTGTGTTTTCATATTGTGTGTGCTTCAGCGGAACCTTCCTAACTGATTGTATTTTGCAGGACACTTGAGCCCTTCCACCTGTACCCTGAGGAAGCACAAGACCAACCGAAAGCCCAGAACGCCATTCACCACATCGCAGTTGCTGGCCCTCGAGCGAAAATTTCGCCAAAAGCAATACCTCTCCATAGCAGAAAGGGCGGAATTCTCTAGCTCACTCAACCTAACAGAGACCCAGGTCAAAATCTGGTTCCAGAACCGGAGGGCTAAAGCCAAAAGACTGCAGGAAGCTGAACTAGAAAAGCTTAAAATGGCAGCGAAACCCTTACTGCCCCACGGCTTCAGTTTACCCTTCCCCATGAATTCTCCCATCCCAGCTGCTTCATTGTATGGATCATCCTATCAGTTACACAGACCGGTCCTTCCCATCCCACCTGTAGGACTCTACGCTACTCCTGTTGGATACAGCATGTATCACTTCTCTTGAGACGATAATAAGCATAAGGATATGAACTAGTCTATAAAGTACTTGATGGGCTATATGTTTGCTCATAACTGCACCAAAGGCCTGAAACTGTGCTGGTCGCTCTGTGGATTTACCCCATACCTCTTCAATAGACCCTGATTTCAGAAGTGCCTTATAGTCTGCGATGTGTATGGGAAACCTATAAAATCGGATACGAAGAGAAACTCAGTAGGCCAAAGAGGCAACAACATAATTGTCCAAATAGTAGTATTATTTTTCAGTTTGTGCCTAATCATCTATTTATAATTTGTATGTATTGATCTCACAACCACACATATAGCTGATGTAAAAATGTACATAGAAAAGACAGGCCAAGATTTAACCAAAGAATGGACTGTAATCAATGAATAGGTGCCGTATCTGACATCTCAGTATCATAATAAATAATACTTGGTACAGCAATACGTGGCTCTTACAAAGCACTGTATAATGGCTTCCCTTTATCAGGGAGAGTTTGATATATGTGAGGTTTTTAGTATGTTTTTAATACAATTCCTTTATTAAAAAGGACCATTTTTTACTAGAAAAGGACGATGAAGGTCGGGGTAAAATGTAAAATCAATCCTATATTTGTGCCTTAGCAATTACCTCTGCCATCTCAGCTAAACAGTTATTTCAACAGTAGTTCCTTATTTCTACACAGCAGTACATTAAAATGGGTATCTCGGACTTGAAATAGCTAATTAAATGAATGATGTAGCACAAAGTATTTACTAGAGGGTTAATTTCATTTTTTTATTCTACCCAAACTCTTTATCGATTACATCAGTGATTATTTGCATTGCCAAGCCAATTTCAAAGTATATTTTCAAGGCTTTCAAAAAGAAAAAATGAACAATTTCTGCATTAAATCAATTCAATGTTTAAATGTTTAACATGTTATGCAATATTTGTTATTTTTTTGCTGAAACATATGAACCACTGATCACCCGTTCATTCTTTCCGATATCATCATCCCTTTGAAAGGGTCATCGAGTAAAATCGTATATATTTTATTAAAGAGTTATAATTTCATATATCTCTTATTTGTAATTAAATTAAAATCCTATTACTGTTTAAACATTGCATTCGTATGTCTTGTTTTGCGTGATATCAACATTTCAGTAACACAATCTACTCTTTAGCTATTCACTTTATTCAAATGGACTCTAAATTAACTTTTACATATATAAATTAATTCTAAACATATTATGTTTTATTATTATTATTATTATTATTATTATTATTATTATTATTAATAATAATAATAATAATAATAATAATAATAATACATTATTTATTTTGCATAGGCTATGAAAACTGCACCTACTTACGATTTCACCCGGGTTTTTATTTCTTAAATGTTTATATTTTTTTACCCAAATAGTAGTGTTCCTTACTAAATATGGCAGAGACGTTTAGTTGAAAAGTAAAGTAATTCAATATTTTACTGGATAGGAAATTCTTGAAAAAAATGACTATAGAAAGATTGGATGAAAAGTGTTAACCTTAGATAAACAAGTTTATTATTTTTCCCAATGCTAAAGATTATTTGATATTAACAGTATATTTCCGAAAAATAGGTACTTCAAATATGAAATAATTATGAGATTTACATTTTAATGACATTTATTTTATAATTAACCCAGTGTATGCATTAATGAATACGGTAAATCTACATCCGATTTATATGTCACTCATAATTGCAGTAGCAAACTGAAATCATAGAGCTGAAAGACAAAGCATTATATAAAAAAGTAGACAAGACACATATCGGTAAGTGTTTGTCAACCAGAATAGAAGGAATATTTCCAGCGATTGGTGTAACTGCAAATCTGTATATATTATTATAGAATCATCTTGCACCCAATACATGCTTATATACCCTAGTCCGTACATGTTACATTAGTCTTTTATTCACTAATCACGGCAGGGTCTACTTACAGTAGGCAAATCATACGTAATAGTTAATATATCTGAGCATATAGTATTTGTAGAAGTATGTTAAATAACATTTTCAACAGGTTAGCTTTTGTATGTATATATTTTTGTGTGTTACCACACAGACAGATCTATATTTTATATGAAATTCATAAGAGACCTAGCAATTAAAGTGATATCGCGAGTGTTTTTCATTTGCATCCTTTGATCTCGGTTTTCCTATGTGGTTCTTAGCCAGCCTGCGTGATTTGGACAGACTGACATTATATACGAGTCTGTAGGGTTCCTGCTCCAATTCACATTACGCTATAAACATACTGTTTGTATTTTGTGGTTTTGTAACTTAACCACTCCTAAAATGCTTCTCATCATCTCAATTAGAGTTAAAAAAAATACATCTATTTCTTCCAGCATCACTCGATCCCCAATCAGTTCCATTTTCTGACATGATTAGAAATGCATATGATTAAAAGCCTTTAATCTGTCAGTACATTCTTTCCTTCATTTTTCAAGCAGCTTGTCATCGTAATAGTCTCCATCAAAAGCAGCGTGACCTCACTCAGAACGCACTATTACTTATTATTATATTTTGTAATGATGCTCTTAGATGACATGTTATTTTTAATTGAAGTAAATCGCTTTATGGGCCATGATGACAGCTCAATGAAAATAAGAACGCATCTATTCAGCAATCTATAATCTGATGCCTGGGGGGCAGCTAGTAATATGTATCTTGTCAATGTTTGGTAGATGACAACACTTGTCTACCCTCAGTGATAACATCTCCATTTTTTGCTAAAATTCTGAAAGTGAAGTTGTGACATTGTCAAAAATAATATGTAATCCTCTGAATGGAATATATTTTGTGAGCAAGAATGGTGAGGGGAATACCAGTGAGGTAATACAAAGTTATATATATATATATATATATATATATATATATATATATATATATATATATATATATGTATATACAACGGGCTAATATGACTTGAAATAACTGCCACGTACTGCAAAATGTCAGCACACAAGGGAATAAATCTCCATCGCAGACCTAACAAATTAACATTTACTGGCAAAAAAGTCAACACCAGGGTTTTATGATTCTGTGGGGGGCTATCAACCCGCTGCTCCAATGAGAAGCATTGTCTACCTTTCCTCCACCCCCTGGACTCTGACTGCGTGAAATGATATGAAAGAGGACCATTTAACCTGCAGTAACACCAATTCCCCAGACAGGCTCTGCACATAGATTTATGCATTGAACTGTGAAGGAAAGCACAACTCTAAGCAAATGGACCATTAACAGCAAAGACTTACAAATAGGCCGAGATGAGCATTACTTTTATTGCACCAAGAGGGTGCTGAGTAACACAACAGGCCATGATGTATTACCAAATTTCCAGCATCTTATTAAATCTTTGGGAGGAACCGATGTTTACTCGGCGTTGGCTGAAAATCTATTTATATTGCAACCTTTATGAAGTCATTTAATTAAAATGACTTGGATGCAGTTGCTTGGAGAGGACCGGTTCATTGTGTTAGATTTGTAAGCAGGAGATGACAGGTCTCAGACAAAAAGTAAACTTGACATACAATGTATCATACATATTCTGTTGTCGGACAAATAACATTTGATCAAGCTCCAATATCTGATTCATATATAACTGAAGCCACCTCGGATGATCTAGGATTGCCAGCATCCTATCTAACCATTTTATAGGGGGTGAAAATAAAAAAAATATGGTTACACCTAATTGACAGGGGAGAGAAAAACAGATTCCTCGCTATAGCTAAATATATGTAATTTAACAAATTACCCCCACATCTGCGTGATGTAATGGTCCCGTCAGTATCCGCACACATGTACAGTATGGGCCTGATATAGAGTCCGATGGAAGTCCAACTGAACAGTACAAATAGTACATTTAGCCAAGGATCCATCTCAGGACCTCTTTTAGAGTGGGACCAATTTACACTGAAATATTAAGTGTAAATTGCATCGCAAAATTTACATAGTGTTTTGAGTGGCATGGATCATTAGATCAGTGCACTTAGAATACTGTGCAAATTGCATAAACACACCCTTTTACCTGCCTTATGGGCCAGCTTGCAAGTCTATCATGCACAGCACCCTGTAAAGCAGATAATTAAAAATTTGTTCTTACCCCCAAACAGCACAAGGGTTGGTTATGCTGTTTGGGATAGGTTGCACAACTATTTTTTTTACAATTTCATTTTTTTTACTTGTGTTTTTCATACTCCAAGGTCTTTTGAACCAGCTTAAAGCACCTCAAAAATATGTCTCCTAGATACCTATCTGCTTTTGCTTTCAACTCAAAATTGATTGTAAAGTAAATGAACACACCTTTAGATTGCGAGGCTCGCCCACTACCTCCCGTTCCACCTCTCCAAGCGCAGAGAGGTGCAACAGGGAGATTGTTTCAGTCAGAGTGCAAACTAAGATGGATCTTTGGCCAAAAGTGCTTTTTGGCTGAAGAGAAGGACTTGCATCCTACTCTAAATCAGGCCCCCAGTGTGGATTCAGACTAGCACCTCTCTGCGCTTAGAGACTTAGGGCCTGATTTAGAGTCTGTTGCGAGCCCTTCTCTTCAGCGCAAAAAGCACTTTTGGTCAAAGATTCAAAGATCTGTCTCAGTTTGCACTCTGGCACTCTGACTGAGACAGACCCCCCTGTTGCTCTTAGACCATTAGTGGGCGTGCCTAGCAATGTGATGTGCGTGTTCACGCACTTTACATGCTGTGCTGAGTTGAAAACATCCGCAGATAGGCCTCCTGGAGATGTATTTTTTTGCAAGTGCTGTCAGCTAGTGAAAAAGACGTTTCAGTATTTAAAAGGTGATCCCCCCCTAAACAGCAATGCCGACTCTTGTGCTGTTTGGAGGGGGGGGAGAAGCATATTTTTTTTTCACATTAAGTTATTTATTTAGTAATCTGCTTTACAGGGCTGCTGTAACTGATACACTTATGTGTAGCACTCTGGCCCATAAGGCAGATAAAGAGATGTTGTTTGTGCAATTTGCATAGTATTCTGAGTTGCACATTTGATCCATTTGATTTAGAATACCATTTAAATTAGGGATGAAATTTACAATTATGAGTTAAGTGTAAATTGTGTCTGACTGTATATCAGACCCTATACATAACGTTAGACAGATCATGATCTTTATGTTACCACATTATTAGTCTTAGTGATAAAATAACATTTTTATTATACATATTCAATCTATATTAACTCCCAGTGAATGCAGAGTAGAGCTATCGACCTATCCACATAGCTGTGCCTGGAAAAGCAGCAAAAAACGCTTTACTGAAACAGTTATTGCCACTTGTTACTACTCGTTACCCAGTGACAGGAGTCTACGTGTATATCCTAGCATAATGGTCCTTTAGCTCCCAGGGTCATTGGCTGTAAAGCTGGCCACATATGCTGTAATGTACAGCCAATATATTGATCAGCTGGCCTGATGTGAGGCTCCAAATCCACCCTTCTTCAACTTACTAATAGGATAAAATATTTAATATATTGTACTGTGGAAAATGGGCGATGTTTTAGTATGTTAAGGTCTCAGATTAGGGCTCTGCATAAAAGTACTGAATCTGTTGCTTAATCAGTTTCTACGTCACAAAACTCAGTGGGGCATATTCAATTAGCTTTCTAGTTCGCGGTAACGCGCGTTATCGTGAAACCTGCGCAGTATTGCCGGTAATACGGTACCGCAATAACGTGGATTTTCGTACGCAACCCTAAGGGCTGCGAATGAAAATCCACGTTATTGCGGTACCGCAGATTGACTTCGCGGCCTGTTCCGGCGCCATCCCGCGAACCAGAAAGCTAATTGAATATGCCCCAGTGAGTTTTAGGGCCTGATTTTGAGTTAGGAACAAAGCAAAGAAAAGCTTCAGCTTTGCACCTGGTCAAACCATATTACAATGCAAGGGGTACAAATTGACTTATTTTTTGCACGCAAGGGAAATACTGGCTGTTTTTTCATGTAGCACAAAAATACTTGATAGCTTTATTTTTTTTACACTGAAATTAAAGTTGATCTATGATATGCCATATCCCTACTATAAATATGTCCCTACATTTTAAATGCACCTCCCCCTCTAAAGCAACATGGTTTTGCCAAGGTGCAAATTTGCTACTTTTCTTTGCATTGCTCCTAACTCAAAATTAGGCCCTTAGCTTTCAAATTCCATACAGTATGGGTCATGCTACGCATAGGACAATTCCACTGTCTAGAAATTGGCTTAAAACATGAAATCCCCACACCGCAGTCTAATGCTGAGCCCACCGCTTCCAATGACATTACTTTCTTGTGCAATCTGGAGGCCATTCCCCTCTGAGCTGGTGCAGAGGTATGGAGCGGCAGGGCACAATATGGATGAAAGGGTGGAAATGCAATTTTTAAACACATTTAAGAAACTGAACATCTCAATTAAGATTTTAAAAATACCCTGTAAAATACAGGCATTGTAACAGTGTTGCTAGTGCAGAATCCTGATAATAGTAGATATTTGCCTATTGCTGACACACCTGTCATATATTTGTCTGTGACACCCAATAGTTATACTATTGTGATAAAAACAGCAACAACCATGAAACATTACAGTTACATATAGAATTGAACAAAAGTGTTAGTGATTAAAAGTAGTTATTATATTTAGCCACTCTATATAAGTAACTTAATTAAATAATTAACCCTTTATTGCCTAAATTCCTATGACTCATTCAGACTTGTGTTCTACTGGATGGGATTAGCAGTGCAATGGTGATCGTCTTCCTATAATGTATGAAGTGTCATTTCCAGTCTTAGGCAACATGAAAAACATAAGTAATATTGATTTTATTAGAGGATTGGAGCAATCACCTTATATTGTTAAGGATCTCAAGCTCTTTACAGCAACTCAGAAAAATTTTGACTTACCCAAATCATAACATATATATTATTATATAGATAATACTTTATTGCTATATAAACCAGTTCCTTTTCTGAGTAGAATGATGTCTAACCGGTATTAGTATTAATATCAATAACAGAAAATCTTTTGCAGAGTAAAACAGAAGTTAATTGTTTAAAGTTAGAAAGGAGTTTGTAAACCATATGAAGGCTGCAACTGTATATTCTTTAAGATGACCAGGAAATACACAAGTAAAGCTAATGTGATATGCTGTATATAATATAATTATAAACCTACATTACTAATTTGATAAGTTCTGATAATATTTTAAGGAACAACTTATTGACTGCAGATAATAGTAATGTAATACACCTAGTGATAGTTGTATAACAAGTGAGTCCTGGGGCTAGATTTACTAAGCTGCGGGTTTGAAAAAGTGGGGATGTTGCCTATAGCAACCAACCAGATTCTAGCTGTCATTTTATAGAAGGTACTAAATAAATGAAAGCTAGAATCTGATTGGTTGCTATGGGCAACATCCCCACTTTTTCAAACCCGCAGTTTAGTAAATCTAGCGCCTGGTGTCATCACTTCTGTATTCATTGGGAATATTTGGGTATCATAAGAAATAATGCATCTCCTACTGTAAATTATTACACCTATTAGAAGTAATTTCTAATTTTTGTGACCTGTATAAAAGCACCCCCCTACTGCCTCATGCTTGTATATGGTTACAGAACCTATTGGTGGAAATTTATAGTAAGGTGTGAATTAATCCATATATTACAAGGCTCCTTATATGGAATAATTCTTTGCCTACCGTGGGCCTGCTGCTTGGTTAGGAGCAAAAAAAAAAACAGAGTACATTTACTTCTGGATAAACCCTGTTACAATGCAAGGGGTGCAAAATAATGTATTTTTGCATGCTTTTCATGTAGTGAACAAATACTTGATGGCTTTATTTTAACACTGAAATTTAAAGTTGATCTAGGACATGCCCTATCCCACCTATAAATCTGTCCCCACATTGGTGTGTGGGTGTTAATACAAGGTAGCCTATAATGCACACACACATGTAGATTAATATGTGTTTGCCCTTGATTTTGCAGCCTCCCTTTTTATGAGGTCGAATAACTCATCATTGACTTGCATTATACAATGGTGATGCTCTATTCTTATATAATTTACATTTAAATACATCAGATTAGTAAAGTGTATTAATTATACCACTATTACTTCTAATATTAATAATAATATGAAGTGACACAAAGCAATATAGTGGATACTTTTGAATGTAATTACATTGACAGAATGTGGAATATCTTGAGGGGATATAAAGGGACCGGGTTTTAATGATTTAATACGAGAACAGATAAGACAAGTAGTATGAGTATAGATGGAATATAAAATATTTTAAAATATTATACTTTGTCACTTGGAAACGAAACAAGTCTCCAGAATACTCACATTCAATTAAATCATGAAGATATAAGAAATGTTAGGATGCACATTCTGGTCTATTATCCACAGAAACGAAGTTACCACCACCATCAATTCCTCAAGGCTTATTTAGACTACAGTACCACTCCTAGGAGAAGAGGTTTGCAGGGTTGCACATGAGCTTTCACGGGAACACGGGTCCCGGCAGTTTTCAGAGAGCAGACAGTGACTTGGGAAATACAGTAGACCAGGGGAGTGCGGATAATACCTGGCAGCTATCACATTGCGCCTGAAGTACAACTGGGAATTATAGTGGACTCTCAACGTACTCCCTTTCTGATACTGGACTCTCATGGGTCACATTACACAGTACCTCATGATAGCAGCACCAGACAGTCATTTTACCAGCTATTCAGTATATACGTTTATGGTACAAACTCAGGATTTATTACCTCTAAGGTTTCTTTCCAGTAAAAAAAAAAAAGTCTCCTGTGCTGCCCCAGCTCTGATAGGAAAACGCACGCTGTGTCTCCATAACAGGGCTATGGGAATGTTGCTAGCTCTGATTAAACAGTGTTCCCCTGTATTACTAGCTCTGTCCCATGCAGCATCTGGCTCCCAACCAAATATTTTTCTCGTTACATGAGACGTTTTCTTCCACATTTTTTACCACAAGAAACAACAAACATGAGTCCAAGAAGTGCTTCATTTAGAGACTGAAAAGAGTGAAGACATCCCGTCATCTGTGTGTAGGATTAGGGGTGGAGTAAGGGATGCTCTGCTAGCTGCCTCGGTCACCTCCTGTACTTCAACTTTACTGGGATAGTGGGAAGGCTAATTGGCATCGGACAAGTGGAGGTAATCCAAATATTTCCTTCATGTACTGTCCAACTTTCACAGGACTGTTTCAGAGTAATATATAATATACTATAATATCGGTTTGCACCTGTTGTGTAAAGACGACAGAGTGAGATAGAAGTGTAGAGTGTGAAGCAGAAAGAGGGGGGTAAAATAAATGAGAAATAGAGAAGCAGAGAGAAATAGAGATAATTAGAGAGGGGGTATTAAAGAGGGAAAAATAAAATATTCGTAGTGCATTTAGAAGATAGATGACAAGGAGAGAGCTCAGCAAAGATTAGTACAGTGACAAAAGACACAGAAAGAGACATTGGAAGAAATATTAAGACAAAAGAGAGGAAGGAAGAAAAAGAAGATGATATAAAGTGGATAATATAAGTGGAAGGAGTGGAGAAGAGAGCAGGAGAAAGGGGCAGCGAAACAGATGATCTGGAGAGAAAGAGGGAGAGAGAGAGAGAGAGAGAGAGAGAGAGAGAGAGAGAGAGAGAGAGAGAGAGAGAGAGAGAGAGAGAAATAAGAGAGTGGGAGAGAGAGAAAAATAGAGGGAGATTTGTATATAAAGAAAAACATAAGTATATAGAGTGGAGAGAGAGTAGAAAATCCCTGAGGGAGGCAAGTGGGGAGTAAAGAAAACAGCAGCAAGAGAAAAAGACAGAGAGTGAGCAATTAAAAAAAGAGGGAACGAGAGAAACAGTATTGTAGTTTGTATTAGCAGCATATTAATATTGTATCATATGCTAATAAATAAACAAATCGTACCAGTTTGCTCAATGTATTTTATCTAGATTTCCCAAAAATACAGATGTTTATAGCAACAATATTGCAATCAGGTTACTAACTTCTCACCAGTACAATATTCTACCTGTGCAACTATAGACAAGCATAGAGTTCACGTAGTGTATACCATATGTGTTAGAATTACATTTATGGGAAATGTATACATATTAGAATTGTAAAATATTTAATGAATAGTGTGTTTAGAATGAGTGACCATATTGCATTTTAAGCCTTTGACCTTAACTTTCTATAGCTATGTTAAATTATTGAGCATAATTAAGTTTCACAGTATATGATACATTGCTAGATTGTTGATTTCCCCAAGTTTTTATGAGCGTTCATTTGCGCACTCTGACACATCCACTTCCCACCGTTCCTTGTATTACTTGGGAATATAGTAGTGTTCAGATCATAAGCTTTCTTTTGTACAGAATGTGAAACATCGCCGGAGTGGTTGCCTATAATATAAACAGGTAACACAATACAACCTTTATATGTGTAATAGAGTTTACAATGTTACAATAACAATCAAGACAATACAATAACATTTTACATGTGGTGTTTCAATTCACGTTATTCTGCCTTGGAAACAGTATAGAGAAACACAATTCCTACCTCGGTGTCTATAGTCCTGCTAACAGATCACCCGAAATATATTACCTCTTATAATTTAGAATGTACTGTATTGTAGTAAAATCTATAACATTCAGAATCAAGAAAGACAAGACAATATACCCCTTTAACATGCACTAAAGTAGTTCTCATGCAATATTGTTATAGAATTATTACAGAGCGTTCACTTATACATACACATATTATACTGCAAACTCCAGAGATAGGCGATGGAATATGAATCTTACTTTCAAACGTATGAATTACAGCTAATTGATAAAATCATATGTTATGAAACTACCATATTACAGGCTTTATTAACATATTTACGTAGACCAAATATCTGACGCGATAAATGTCTGTCTATCTGGACTGAGATAAAGTCAATAGGGAGTCCTCTAAGTGGATGTGGAACACATGCAGTAGAATCCAGCTCTATTGGTCTTTAGATGTGATTTCCAGGCAAAACTCAAAACCCTTAGATTAAAACAAGCCATATGAATAAGAAATGTCTCCTTGTATTAACCTTTTCTCAAATGAACAAAATCCCCCTTTTGTAGTTTACAGGGAAATAACGGTTCATAAAGCTCCAGTCCCGGCATTTTTCATCAGCTCATGTGTACTTTTAAAAGGGGTTACAGCAAGTTTGCCTGGGAAACACGCGTTCTGAAATATTTCCAGAATACAAATAATATTTAACAACGCTCTTAAAGGAAATGAAAATACAGTAATGGACCTTACAGCTAAAGTTCAGCTTGTTGGCAAAAGACATCCTCCTAAAAACAATTCGCTAAAATCTTTTTTTTCTTTTTTTAAAAAACCCAAAAACCACATAACAGCATAAAAGAATATAATTCATAAAATATGCTGCACCTATTAATATGCAATGAAGTTAAACAGAGTTTAATGATCCCAGTGAAATCACAATGAAATAATGGCATGCACTCGAATTCTATCGGATACCATGCACATTGGACTTGAGAAAATTATTTTACGCACAAACACACACACACACACACACACACACACACACACACACACACACACACACACACACATTCTATCTATCTATCTATCTATCTATCTATCTATCTATCTATCTATCTATCTATCTATCTATCATCAAAGGACCACTGCACATCCCTAAGGTAACATCTATTAAAAACGAATTTAATCACATCAGAACATCAAAGCACGGAAAGGTTGCAAACTATTGCCCCGATACGGAAATCATAAAAAAAACAAGAACATACCTAATAAACCCGGATAGACCTTTTGTCTGGGTTAAATTTCATTTGCTTGATGAAAGAACCTTGATATCACTGTATTACAAACAATTATTATTATAATTTCAAACAAGCTGATGTTTTACATTACTTACGGCTTCATCTTTGAAGTTACACCTCATAATTTCCTAAATTAAATAAATCATTTTAACTTTACACTAGGAGCCTTTTAATGGCAAAGAAGGAATATCATTATCTCATTGAAAGCCAATTGCGGTGGCTCCAGTTTGGCTGTAGCTGGGGGCAAATTGCCGCACTATAACAAGCATGCTTTATTAGCTTCCCATAACTCTTGACAGAGTTTTTTTTATATATATATTTTCTTTGATTTCCTCTTGTTTTAAAGCTGTCCCAACCTTTAATTAGGACCTAATATGAAAAGCATTATTTTTTAATGCTGTGTAATTTAGCAAAGGCAGCAGGCCAACTTAACAATGGTTTATTAGTCCTGGGTGTTTTGCTGAAGGAAAGAATGCTATTTCTGCCCCATTTTCATGGGTTGTTGCACTAATTAATACAGTGTCTCAAACTTCTAGGCTTGTGTTTTTATGTATTAAAGCTGAAAGGGTGAAAGGATTTTTAGAAGTTCACCTCACGCTGATCTATATAACTTTGTACAATTTGGTTTTGATCCTGCAGAAGACCAGGGAGCACGTAAATATCCCCAATCCCACCTATTTGTTTTACTACACGTCACCTCTGGTGACCAAACACCGTGAAACCATATTATGGAGAAATCTAGGCACACAATATAGTTGTTTTCTTAATACATTTATGAAGGGCAAAAAAAATAATAATAATACTGTCCTGTTGTTTTATTGTGATAGTACTGGCAGCCAATGGGTTAATGGCTGCAATGTCAGCAGAATGAGTTCTTATGACTACCATATCGAGAACGTTGTAATACATAACAGATTTTACATTAAATTGAATACATGACTATAAAAAAAATGTTTATTATCATATGTTTCTTATAGGAATCAAGTACTGTACTTTATTTAGGGACGGGCTAGAACTGCAATAAAATGATACATTTCATGATTGATACCCCCACTAAAGTAAGAAGAGATTTAGATGCAGATACAAAGTTTATTATTCAACATTATGCAGGAAACAAAATAAGTAACATGTTAACACTAACAGAAGTACTCATAGAAAAATCTAACTTCTTATTTCTGAAGACTCTTTATTTTTGATTGTGTCAATTGTATAAAAATGTCAGAACCTGTAAACATTTTATACTTATAAACAAATAATAAACACACAATAAAGTTGATGGGTTGCCAGAAATGAAACATAATAACTTATCATAACCTTAAAGTAGAAATGATTATTAAAAAAACTAAACCCCATGCTTGTATTGCTGCTTTAAAGTAAACAAAGCCATAACCCAATACTGTCTCCACAATGCGGTAGACTGAATATAGGCAAAGCAGTGTGGGAATTCAAATGTGCATATATTAATAATGGAAACAAAACACATAACCTTGATCACACCCAAATCCCTATTAGCCAATATATAGATTTTTATAGTCTTCCTAAGTTATAATGCTTTTGATATATAATTATCACAGACATAATCAGCTTTAGATAGTTGATTGATTAATTGTGTATGTAAATATTGAATATGTAAACACATCCTCTTGGAATGAACGTGCAAAGAGCCAAGTAGGGCATTAAACAAGTGAACCTGTCACTGTATCTCCTGATGTTTATAAATATTTGCCTTTCTAGCAGCAGATACCTGTTTGCCCTCTTCTCCTCTGACACTGGGAATAGAATTCAAAAAAGAGATGCCAAAAATTAATTTTCTAATGACAACCACTGTAGAGGATCAAAAGAATGATTTTGAACATTTCAGTCTGCGTGATAGGTACACAAATTTGAATGGTCAGGTATTATTTAAATATTTCATAATGAGACTATAACAGACATTTGTTTGTCAGTAGGGGAAAGGCGTTAACCCTGCAGTAAATGAGGTTATAATCTACATAAAATTAATCACACAACATATTACTTTGAACAATGGTTGCAGCTCCACAGGTGGTAACATTACATCAACAACCAAACAGATTGGTTATACTTCAGGCTAGGTACACACTGGCCCGATAATTGCATGAAAAACCTCCAATCAGCCGACATTCGACCATTTGGTCAGATATCATGTGAATGTGTTTTGTGACACAATGATGTAAAGTCATCTCAAAGTGCCGATCATCGTTTCATTTGGTTGGTTGTACTGTTTAATATTTTCCGACCAATCACAGACTGATCATGTAGTGTGTATGCAGTCGTGCTCACGATCTACATAGAGTTTACAGAGTCAGGCTTTTTTAAGCTGATGCTAGCGATCAATGTTCCAGTGAATAAATGTAGAGAGAACTGTAGAAAGAATAATTCATTTGTTCTTTCTGAGACAGAATGTTTAGTTTCAGAGTCACAGAAGCTATCGAAATTCGTTAGGACATGTGGATAGCTATAACAAGGTGGTTTTAATCAGTGTGACAATGTGACAATAATGAATGAATGTATATTGTGCTGTCATCCTCTAAAGACTAGAAGACCAGATGAAGGATCAGATGAAGAGCACAGATCTGAAAGTAAATAATGTCAGTGTGTACGAATGAATCACCAGACTGATTGGACTTTCAGTCGTAGGTACAATTGTTTGAGATAAAACGTTGGTCAGAAAATTCTTCAGTGTATACCTAGACTTAGTCTTGCTCATCTGACTTATATGAACAGCTCCTCACTTAGGACCCGTGACATGTCTATGGTACAGAGGTCCATAATTTCATCCACTTGTACTTGCAAACTAATCTAACCCTCTAACCAACTACTTTTAATTTGGTGGTGCTAAAAGGTACAGTTTTGCAATAATTTGTTCCAACCATGCCATATGAGCAGGAGGATTATAGGTTGTAAGATGTTCAATATCAAGCATAATAGCTTTAGTATGAAGCATGGCAGTCCCAATTTTCAGCAAAATAATAGACCAATAAAGTGATATCATGGGACATCGTGGTAATTTGATGGTGCCATATGGTGACATGAATCGGCTATATGGTAGCATGGTGGAGCCATTAAATGTTATCATGATGTGGTTGTTAGGTGATCTAAAACAATTATATAGTGACTATATAGTGACCTTATTAGCTACTCGCTCACCCCCAGTTCCTTACCCTCCCTAGTGTCTAACTCTTCCAAGCCTCCTCACAACCGCAGGAATTTCAACTCTATTGATTTTCAACAGTTTTCCACCTCTCTCCAACACTTTCTCTCCCCAATTTCTACATTCTCCTCCCCTGATCGGGCAGTACCCCATTTTCATCAAACCCTAGCAACTGCCCTGGATCAAGTGGCTCCAGCGACACTACATACTTCGCATAGAATCCGTTGCCAACCGTGGCACACTACAGTAACACGAACTCTACAAAAACTTTCTCGTAAAGCAGAATGTCACTGGCGTAAATCTTGTACCTCTAATGATTTCTTCACATATACTGATATCTACCACTCCTATAGAAATGCTCTGGACACTGTTAAACAAACCTACTTTCAATCTTTCATCTATGCTCAGGCTTCTAACCCCAAACGCCTCTTTAACACATTTAAGGAGGCGTTTGGAATTCCCTCCCTCGCACAGTAAGACTTTCCTCTAGTCTTCAAACCTGCAAGCGTTCACTGAAAACCCACCTCTTCAGACAAGGTTATGATATTCCTCAACCACCATCTTAATTTCCCTAGATTACCCTATTACCATCATCTACACTGCTAACGCAAGACAACAACCCTCTGACCAACATTGCCACACACACAGCCCACTCAATACTTTTACTTTTGCATCCTAGCTGGTCCATTGTGCAATATGATGTAGCACATGCCCTTGCATTTCAAACTCCCATTGTCCTATAGATTGTAAGCTTGCGAGCAGGGTTCTCTTACCTCTCTGTCTGTATGTATTACCCAGTATTGTCTTATTAATGTTTGTTCCCAATTGTAAAGCACTACGGAATCTGCTGGCGCTATATAAATAAATGTTGATGATGATTGTTGATGAAATGAATGTGCTATATGGTATTGTGAGGGATTATATTGTGACATTATATTGTTGTATTCTGACATAATGAGTCTATTGGTGACATGATGTGTTACATAGCAGCAACCATATAGTGGGAAGCACTGGCTCTTTGGGGACATGAAGAAGGTTTATTTGGAAGCCTGACAATTTTATATGGTGACATTATAGAGGTATATATTGACATAATAGGGCTACATAGTTACATCAAAGAGTTTAATGAGACACATGGTGGTAGATTGAGCTGATGACATGACAGGGCTATATGTTGCCATGATGCTGCTCTTCTATAGAAGGATGAGGCCATTGATGACATGAGGGAGTTACATGTTGCTCTAAAGCTATATGGTGGCATACTGGGGCAGCTGGAGTGCTCTTTAAGTTCTGCCTATTTATATGGAATAATTTTCTTTAACATGAAATGATGAAAAGAGTTTTTATATGCTTATAAACCTACTAATTTCACAAGCAAGAAGAATCACATAGTTCTCACTAATAATAATTTCCATAATCCTAATTATACATTTCAGGGCTGTAATTAGCATTGGCAGTTATATATAATTACCTTTACCAATTAATATATACAGTATAATATAAAAGCATAACCACCACTTTTATGTTTGTGGGTGTACTTGGTTTTAGGTGCCATAATTTATATGAAGTATGAAAACTAGCAAAAACTAAAAACATATGCTTACTTCTGGTTTATTTTTATTTAACATACTAAATAACTGAGCGATCTATTTATGATCGATTGTATTTTCCCCATGTTAATTTTGATTTCTTATTCCATTGATAAGAAATGATACTTTAGAGAAAAGTGATGGAGAAAAGTGATGGTGTCAGGTGTCATCCCCCCGTTCTCCTCCTGCATAGGGGACAGATGCCTGTATTGCCGGTGGTGCGTGTCCCATTGCCTAGCAACAGGACGTGACTTCTGGTCCCTGGCCAGCCTGGACCTAGAAAGCATCCCAGTACTAGGCAACGGGACACAACCTTCGACAAGACCAATTGGTGGCCAGTAAGACCTTAGCCTATAGAAGGCTGATTCTGTCACTGATCCAGTGCTAGAGTATTGTATCACTTCATGCTTGGTGCTGTTCGTGGTTCCTGTATTCTTGCTCCCTTAACCCTTCATTTTCTTTCTTGTTGCCGACCAGATTGTTTCTGACCATTCTTTTGTTTGGTGATTCTGGTACAACAGATTCCTGACATCGATCTCAGCTACTTCTGTCTAACAATTCTGGTTCAGTTGATTTTTGGAATTGACCTTGATTCTCTCAACCATCCTTCTGCTACACGCTTCTGCTTCATTTTGATCTCTTGACACGACTTGCTCACTACTCACTATTTGAGAATCCCGCTACCTCGCTAACGACAGGCCCTGAGGACCGTGACCTGCACGTCCCACGCAGCTAAGCCCAAACTTGTGTGGAGGTCCCTGGTGAGCACCAGGAATGTATTAGAATCCGCACCTCTTTGTCCAGTTGCGTCAAATGCTAGCAGTACGTCCACCCATAAGGTGCACCCATGCTGGAGAGAGATCCGAAGATCCCTCTCCTGTGAGGCTCTTCCTATAGGATAGAACAGCTAACACCATCTTTAGATGTCATTAGCTGTTACTGTCAAGATCTAAATTTTGGAGTTTCATAAATAGTGAATTATTGCAGAACCCATAGACACCTATGGGGTTTGGATTTGCGGACTGATGAGGCTGGGACCAAATGAGATATCTCCAGTGATCCTATAATAATAAATAGCCACGTTACTCATTTGTTAATCCCCCGAAAACTGCAGTTTTAGAGGATTTTAACCCCTTCAGAGGTTGATAAATAGGCCAAAAGCATTGAAAACAATAAAGGTGTGCTAAGGCAAATAAGTTTCTCACCTTCCCCGATAATTTTATCTTTTTTTAGACTCACACTATCATACAGCTGGCTAAGTAAATAAGCTTTTTGAAAAGGCATACAACTACATCAATATCTTGATTTGAACCTCAAGAAAGTAAATAAGAAAATGTGACATTCGTTTTCATACAAGTGACCTATATACTGAAGTTTACAACACATTTTAGAGCTAATCTATGATTGATAAGACTCTCATCCCAACAAACTGGCCAGAATAACCAATATCACGTTATTTGAATATGTCCCATATCCCAACATTTTTATTTCCATCTGATTAATGTCACAATTTCAACACTATTACAACTGTAATGTACTCAGAAACAATATAATGGTCTATGGAAAAGAAAAGCCATCACAATACTAGATAGGTAGTCAACAGAACAAGGATTTAATG
Source organism: Mixophyes fleayi (assembly GCF_038048845.1). NCBI lineage: Eukaryota > Metazoa > Chordata > Amphibia > Anura > Limnodynastidae > Mixophyes > Mixophyes fleayi. Next base: position 252,634,764 of record NC_134405.1, read on the forward strand.
CTTCATATGAAATTCTGTGCTATCCATAGCATTTACTAGCAATCTGCCAGCCAGGGACCACTGTCCACAATGGCTCTTACTGTTACTTTACCTCCTGCCTCTTCCACAACCGCATACTTGCCAGTATTTTAAAATAATTTCTAGGCTTCTGAATGACAAACTAAAAAAGAAAGGTTTGTAAAAAGTTCAAAAGGTAAAACAAATGCAAAATTAGAATGCAGGGATTCATTACATGGGAACAGAGTTTATCAACTCCTCTTTCCTGTGGAACATGTTTTATTTATTAGTAGAGGGCAGGCTCTGTAGCTGCCAGATGCATTGTGATAGTATTTAATAAAGACAATTGTCTTTGGAGTAGAAAAAGAATGAGAATTGGTGTTGTAACTCCAGGAAGTGTGGCATGGGCCTTCTAATAACCCCCAAGATTCATTCTAAATCTCCAATTAATGGAACATTCATATTAAACTTAAGGTATTTAGATGAATTTGTACAAAATTATAGTTTATTCTGCAGTGAAATATTAACTGTACCACATTATTAAACCCTCCAAATGGATGCATAACTTGTTATATTCAATTTAGTATTTAAATAAATTTGACTAAATGGATGTTAAAATCTACAAATGAATGTAAAACCCAGGATATAATTACTCTTATTTTCCGTGATCACATTCATTCTTTACTGGTCACTATCTCACAATTTCTCCTTTTTCAATTCACAGCAAAAATACAACAATGACCCCAACTCACCTTCACTCTAGTTCCAAGTTGAACCCTCCTGTTGTCCATAGTAAGAAGGCTTCTCTAATGGGAGACTGAAGAAAGACTGTGAATGCGTTAACATTTTATAGGAAAGCCTGGGATATCCTTTGGGGCTCTGGAAAGTGGGTAGGTCAAAACTGTAACAAACTAGGGAATCTTAAAGGGTGTTGTGAACATGACAATACTTTAAAATAAAACAAAAATGTTAAATAGATCGAATCACACATGTGAAAAAACTTATTGGGAATAAACATTTATGCAAGTGAATCAATTTTTGTTGTATGTCTTGCTGTTATTATTGTATGTTAGAGATAAGCAAAGTTTCTGTTAAATTTCACGTGAATTAAATTTTGCTGCAGATGGACAGTTTCACAGAGGTGCAAAGTTCTGTAAATTTAATCTTGATATAAAAGCTGGGCATATGCTTCACCATTCCATGGATTGTCCAATTCACACGGTACTTTGCCAAATTTATGGCCTATGAACAGAGGTGGGATGATAATGGTCAATTCATCATCATCATTTATTTATTTATATAGCGCCACTAATTCTGCAGAGCTGTACAGATAACACACTCACATCAGTCCCTGCCCCATTGGGGGGTGGGGTCTAAATTCCCTAAAATACACACAAAGACCGAGAGAGAATAAGGTCAATTTAATAGCAGTCAAGTATGTTTGTGGAGTGTGGTAGAAAACCGGAGCAAACCCATACAAACACCGGGAGATCTAACAAACTCCGCACAGATAAGGCCATGGTTGCGAATCGAACTCATGACCCCAGTGCTGTGGAACAGAAGTGCTAACCACTATGCCACCATGCTGCCTAATCCATTCATCTGGACAGTGTGGCTCAGGTAGCACTGGGAAACTGGGAACACTTAAGGCCAATTTCTGCTGGCAAAACATACACATTTCATTGGTTTCATAAATTTCATTGTGATCAGCATGTTTTTTGTAGGTTGGAAAAAATGGATGTTGCTTCATTTCTTTAGCTGCTATTTTATTTTTTCTCCAAGGATTCATGGAAATTTGAACTCAAAACAAGTCATTTGATGCTTATAAAATGACCACACAAATATGTATGCCAATTAAGACCTGGGAACATTAATCTCATAATAAAATTATTTTCAGTGAAGGCAAACTGTTATGACTTACTCTAGGATTAACTTCAGAGAAGTAACCTCATACTAATCACTAGGGACAAACCTTTTGCTTCTTCAGCAGGACCAATTTTAAACAAGATGGGGCCCAGGGCAGAGGTCAATGATAAGGCCCCCAGTTTTAGAACTGCACTTAAAAATTATAACATCCATATACAAATATAGACAAATACTAAAAATAAAATACTCAATGGAGTGGTTTTGCAAAATAGCCAGAGGCACAATGCAAGTCCTATTTGGGGACATTGTGCGTGTCACTTCGCACAGGTGTACCTAGAATTTTGCCAAAGTGCTGGGGGTAAATGTATCAAGCTGGGAGTTTTCCGGCGAGTTTGAAAAACCAATCAGATTCTAGCTATCATTTATTTAGTACATTCTACAAAATGACAGCTAGAATCTGATTGGTTGCTATAGGCAACATCTCCACTTTTCAAACCCGCCGGAAAACTCTCAGCTTGATACATTTACCCCCTGGTGTTTCTGGAGCATGGAGTTGGGGTTGTAGACAAGTAGAAATTTGCACTACTACTGATGGGAGGGTTGGGTGGAGTGAGGGCATTCCTTGCTATGTACAAAGTAATCACACTCTTGTTGCAATTTTGTGGAGCAGTGCCACGACCAGATTTAATTTTTCAAAGTGAAGTTTGAAGGCAAAGGGGTAGAGAGGGTATATTGTTAGAGGTATTCCTTGAAGTTTGGAAGAGCAAACAGCAGGAGAGAGTGTAAAATAGACTTGCGTTATAAGGACTGTGCAGACACACATGTGCAAAACCCAGGTGATTTTAGGTGTGCACCTAGTTTGCTTTGTAAATGAGTTCAACCATAGTGTGAAAAAAAAAAATACTGGGACATTGCAGACAGTGTCATTCCTGCACTATACAACCCTATACTTACCATATAAAACCGTGAGCCCACATAACACCCTCATGCCCATCATATACTGCTATATGCCCAATATATATAGCGCTATGTCCAGCATATTAACCCCATACCAACCCATGTCCTGTGCCCACCATTTACAACTCTGTACCCAGCATATGTTTCATTCTCAACACAGTTCCATTCCTACAATATACAGTCATATTCCCAGCTTATCTTCTCGATATTTAATTTACCCCACTCCCCTAACACACACAAAGCCGTTCCTTCCATGAGGCATGGTGAGAACCATGTCTTCTAAGGACAGAAGAGATAAGGTTGTCACTATGACACCTAATTTAACTCTCAACACACCTTATTCAGTAACCAGTAGTTCTCTGTATTAATTGATTGCAGAAACAAGCCATGTACTCCTTCCTGCAATCAATTCAGTGCAGTTACTGACAGAATAAGAGTTATAGGGACAGGAGAGGAAGATAATTTATTTTTCCAGCTCCTATTTCACTCAACATGTTTGTTACTGCACTCCATGGCAATGAGCAGAAGGTGACTGGAGTGGCAAGGAGCTGCAGTATAAGCTCTCCAGAAAGAGGTAAGAGAAGGCATAAGACCCCTTCCAAAACATGACCATTTCCAGGTTACCTTTTCCTCCAGTACTTTTGGCTCTTCACATTACAACAGATGAGACCTCTTTGGAAGAAAGACCCACAATTGCAAGAACCCAAGCAAATGAATGATGTTACCAGCACAGAGGAGGGGTGAGCAGCAGAGTTCTTGGGGGGGGGGGGGGGGGGGGGGAGTGTAGAGGTGGTGGTGGCTGGAGAGACCTGAGGGATGGGAAGGAGCTGGCTGGAGAGACCCGGTGGGAGAGATGGCTGGAGAGACCTGGTGGGTAAAAAGGTGGCTGGAGAGACCTGGGGAACAAAGGTGGCTGGAAAGACCTTGGGAATGGGGGGAGAGGTGGCTGGAGTGTCCTGGGGGGGGGGGGAGGGGGTTGATGGAGAAACCTGATGGGGAGAGAGGTGGCTGAATAGACCTGTGGGATGGGGTGAGAGGTGGCTGGAGAGTCCTGGGGGAAGGGGTGGCTGGAAAGACCTGGGGGGGGGAGAGAGGTAGCTGGAGAGACCTGGGGGAGAAGAGAATGGGAGGGGAAGGAGGCTGGAGAGAATGGGAGAGAATTCAGGATGCTGGAGGCTCGAGAGAAGGAGGGATTTCTTTGTGGTACATAAATATATGGTAAATATAATAAAACATAAAAAGTGATTAAATATAATTATAATATCTAAATCTGTAATGTATTCAAGAGGCGATGATGTTTTTATTTGCAATAATATTTTACATTAAATGTGAGGGAAGTTTGTAAGCAATTAATTTAATGTCAGGGCTGGTAGGGGGACAAATAAGTCTGTTTATTAAATGGGAATGTTATTAATTTAATGTCGTGGTAGTGGTAGGAACTAGATCTGTATAATAAATGGGAATGCTATTAATTTAATGTTTAGGGCTGATTGGATGGAAGAAGGCTTGTTTGTTTAACACAACAAAAGATACTGGTTTAATGTGTGACTGGCCACTCACTGTTTGACTTTCCAGGATTTGAATAGTAACTATCTCTTTTCCAAACAAGGACCCATCATTTCAGTATCCAGCCAAGCAGCAAGTGAGCTAAAGACACCAGCAGCAGAACCAGATACCCAAAGCAACAAGAACAGGTAGGAGAGCACAGCACAGGGTTGGAGAAGGGTCTTGCGCTTGTAGAGGGATACTAAAAGGTCTAGTTATGGCTCTGTTTGCGCAGTCCCTATTGATAATACACCATTGCCCCATTCATTTTCATTGACCATTTTTGACTATACCAGCACTGCTATTATTAATTATACCAACCTTTCCCCCATCGATTGATACTGCTTTGTTTCCATCATACACACTGCTTCCTATGTGTCATACTACAGCTGCACCCATGTATTACACCAGCATTACTTCCTTTGATTAAGCAGCACTGTTTATACCATTTTTTGACTTTCCTTGCCAGCAGTTTCCCAATATAATGCCCACCTAACCATTTCCTCCTCTACTCCCATTGTAAGTCACAGCCGTGCACACTCTTCATATACTGAGTGAAACAGGCAGCACACAGTACTTCTGTAGCAAACAGAAGGAAAGTTTGTAGATGATCTCATAAAAGACTGCATCACATAGCATTAACACACAACAAATAGTTATTGACATTTTTTAATAAACAGAAACTCAGTGTGCCTGATTAATTAAGGCAAGAAAAGCAAAAAAGGAGTAAATTTGCACCTTGAAAAAATGTATGTTGCATTGGAGGAGAGATAAATTTAAACTGTAGAGATAGATTTATAATTGAGGTAGGACATGTCCTAAATCAACTTTAAATTTCAGTTTAAAAATAAATAAATAAAAAGTATTTGCTTGCTACATAAAAAAGCAGCCAGTATTTTCCGTATGTGTAAAATAATAAACTAATTTACACCCCTTGCATTGCAACATGGTTTCCCCAAGGGCAAATTTACTCCTCTTTATTGCCTTGCTTTCCTTAATGAATCAGACCCTGTCTACTGCTACTGCCCTTAAAATCTACAACCTATTGCAAGGTTCTTGCTTTATCTTACAGTAGAAACACATACTGTTGTATTTTTATTTATTTATTTGTAGGTAGGTTGTCCTTGACACATCCCCAAATGCAGAGTGTGTGTTTGTATGGCCCATGAAATCATATGCGTCTCTACCTCTTTTACCCACATACAGATGCATATATCAAAAAGGTTGAAATATGAGGTACTTGGGAAGGTTGTCATGACATATAGAGGAGATTGGTGATTTTTTTCCCCAAATTTCTCTCTTCTTTCAGCTTCTCATTCTATTTTGTCATGTTGTAGGGAGGTTTTTATGATAATTGAGGCAGAGTTAGACAAAAGAGAGGGTGATTTAGAGTTGAATTTATGTTTGCAAACTTATGTCCACATAAACATGCACAGACACAAGTTAAATACATCAGCTCATATTGCATTATGCTTCCAGGTTCTTGGCCAATGCGATTCTTTTGGAAGTTACAGAGAACACAGAGATTGTGGGGTTCAGAGAACACAACTCCTCTACAGAAATTCCCCCCATAGTTTGGAAAGCCTACAAAGCCACTATTAGGCGGTGCTCGTATGAGCTTGTCTGCTATTACTGGACTGGAAAGTACAATAGCTTTGCTCACAACAAAACATCAGCGCTACCCCAAACAAAACTGTACCTAATGTTACTAATGTCACGTAGTTAGCACAATCAATTTTTATCAAAGCAGCTAGAACCCTGCAATGGCTATTTCAGCTATACTACAAACGGGGGACAAAGCAAATTCCATTCTGGATCAAAAAACGCAAAAACAGAAGAGTCACCATCAAAGATATCAAAGGGAAATTTACAACAACACAGTGACTTAGTAGTTAGCACTTCTGCCTCACAGCACTGAAGTCATGAGTTCAATTCCTGACCATGGCCTTATCTGTATGGAGTTTGTATGTTCTACTTGTGTTTGTGTGGGTTTTCTCCGGGTGCTCTAATTTCCTCCCACACTCCAAAAACATACTAGTAGGTGAATTGACCTTAGTTTCTGTTTCTGTGTGTGTGTATGTTAGGCAATTAGATTATAAGCTCCAACGGGGCAGGGTGTCACTCACCGGACTGTGAGTGCTTCTTCCCGGACATTTAGGAACCGTGGTCGTCCTCCATCCTGAGGGACTGCGCATGCGCAGCCCTTTCTAAACCTTCAGTGTATGTTCCTTTAACTTAATTGGCAGATCAGGCAACACTCCCTATATTAAGCACCTGTGGTCAACACCACGTGGCCTGATCTTGGAGTCTCATTCCCCATGAGTCTCTGAAGGTGTTCCTGTGTTTCCTCGTTTATTCAGCCCAGCTGATTCCTGTGGTTTCCAAACCACTTCTACCTCTGTGGTTTCCAAACCACTTCTACTACTGTGGTTCCCATACCACAGCTACCCCTCTGTGTATCATCGTGACTGTGAGCTGATTCCTATCCGCTGCCTCCGTGCACTACAGTCTTCTAACCACTTCAACTCTACCATGTATTATTGGGACTGTTAGCTGATGCCTATCCGCTGCCTCCGTGCACTACAGTCTTCCATCCACATCCACTCACCTGTTCATCATCGTGACTGTTAGCTGATTCCTATCCGCTGCCTCCGTGCACTACAGTCTTCAACCTGCAACTCGTCTGTGTTTCATCATCGTGACTGTTAGCTGATTCCTATCCGCTGCCTCCGTGCACTACAGTCTTCAACCTGCAACTCGTCTGTATTTCATCATCGTGACTGTTAGCTGATTCCTATCCGCTGCCTCCGTGCACTACAGTCTTCAACCTGCAACTCGTCTGTGTTTCATCATCGTGACTGTTAGCTGATTCCTATCCGCTACCACCGTGCACTACAGTCTTCAACCTGCAACTCGTCTGTGTTTCATCATCGTGACTGTTAGCTGATTCCTATCCGCTGCCTCCGTGCACTACAGTCTTCAAACTGCAACCCGTCTGTGTTTCATCGTGACTGTTTGGCTGATTCCTATCCGCTGCCTCTGTGCGCTTCAGTCTTCAGTTCTTGTCTACTCTCCCGTGTTTCCTTGAGACTGCTGCCACTATTGCTACCCGCTACTCTCCGTGATCAACAGTTCCAGTTCAACTCTGCTCTCCCGTGTCCCATCGTTACTGCACCTGCTGGTTGCTATTGGCTACCTCCGTGTTTCCGCAGAGACCCGCTGCTGCTACTCCTCAGCGCTACTCATCCATCTACTGCTGATCCGCTCTCCACGCTTTCCTGTGTTCCCTGCTGGTCTACCTACCTGTGCGCTGCACCTACTAGACCACCGCTTCACCCATCCAGGGACTTTGCATCCTGCCGGCCTCCTGCCGTTCAGGTATCTCTGCACTCCTGTCTGACTGCCTGCTTCTGAACCACGGTATGCATACTTCTCATTGACTGTGCTGTGTATTGCATACCTTGCTGGACTGTGTTGGTTCTCCTCTGGAGTTTGCTATCCGCTGAGTCTATTGCCATCATTGACTGTGTTATCTCGTGCTGGATTACTTCAAGAGACTTTCTATATTGGCAGTGCTGTTCAGTCATATATACATATATATTGTGCATATTACTGTGGATCAAAGTTAAGGTGCCCGTGTATATCTTGTGTTGCAGTCTCTCCCCGTGCACCTCCTCACATATATATTCAGTGGTACAACTTGCTAGTGGCAGACCACTGACCCCAGTTTCCAGTTTCACCTGTTCCAGTATCCTCTCACATAGCAGTGGTACAACTTGCTAACGCAGACCACTGACTCCCCGGATACCTCCACTTGGATTCCATTCCTTCACTCTGACAGCGGTACAACTTGCTATCCGCAGACCGCTGACTCTCATCACCTCCTCGTTTCTGTTGGACATTCCTCCTCACTATAGCAGTGGTACAACTTGCTACCGCAGACCACTGACTACCTTCACGTGTCCTTTGTCCATACAGTTCCTCGTGTATTATTACCATCATATTGCCAGTGCTGCTAGTCATAGACTTTCCTGAGCATCTCATCATCTGCTATTTCCTGTTCCGTGATCACCCTACTACCAGAGTACCATATTACCACCTATACTGCTCTGGTAGGCCTATCACCTGGTGATCCCTGGGTAAAGACTCCTAGTGCCCGTGACAGTAAGATCAGGCCATGACAGACCCAGATACGGAACCTACCGCTAAAGAGATGCTGCAGCATCTGGTCAGCCGTGTGGAGCAACAGGATGCTCGCCAACAGCTGTTACTTCAATGTTACCAATCGTTAACCTCCCAAGGAACATCTGGACAGACTGTTACAGCTAATGTTGAAGCTCCTGTGCTTTCCTCCGTTTCCCCAGTGCCATCCCAGGTGTCTACAGCTCCTACGCTTCACCTGCCTACTCCGTCAAAATATGACGGGGACCCCAAAACTTGTAGAGGTTTCCTTAACCAATGTTCAGTCCATTTTGAGCTCCAACCTCAAAATTTTTCTACCCATCGTTCCAGAGTGGCCTATCTTATCTCATTGTTTTCTGGACAAGCCCTGGCTTGGGCCTCCCCTCTGTGGGAAAGAAACGATCCAATTCTACAAGATAGTGCCAAATTCATTTCCACGTTCCGAAGTGTGTTTGATGAACCAGGTCGTGTGACCTCCGCTGCTTCCAGCATTCTTCGTTTGCGACAAGGCTCCCATACAGTAGGCCAGTATGTCATTCAATTTAGGATCTTAGCCTCTGAACTTCAGTGGAACACTGAAGCATTAGTTGCCGCCTTCTGGCAGGGGCTCTCCGATAAAATTAAAGATGCACTGACTACCCAAGAGCTTCCTTCGTCACTAGAAGATTTGATCTCTCTTTGCCATCGTGTAGATATGAGATTTCGTGAAAGAGAGTCTGAGAAAACAACGGCTGTCAAAGCACCTCTTCGTTCAACCCCTCAATTTCGTCCAGCTCCACCCTCTGTGATTCCCATGGAGATAGGACGTTCCAAATTATCTTCAGAGGAGAGGAAACGAAGAGTAAAGAATAGACTCTGTATCTATTGTGCTGATTCCACGCATATGCTCAGCTCTTGCCCTAAGAGATCGGGAAATGCCAGGCCCTAACTAGTTCTGGAGAGGTGAAGTTAGGGTCCCTGGAGTCCTCTCCATCGTCTATGAAATCTAAAGTCTGCGCTTTTGATGTTACGATTTCCTTTGCTACCAAATCCTTTGAGTCACAGGCATTGATTGATTCCGGAGCAGCAGGAAATTTCATTTCTAAATCACTAGTGAATCAATGGTCCCTACCGGTGATTACTTTAAAAACACCCATTACTGTGACGGCTATAGATGGATCACGTCTCATCAATGGTCTCATCACCCAGAGTACGTCTCTAGTAACTCTTCAGATTGGTGTACTACACCATGAAGAAATTTCGTTTTTAATTCTTCCAGTTACGACAAGTCCGATTGTCTTAGGCCTTCCATGGCTTCAGTGTCACTCTCCCCAGATTGACTGGCGCACCCCTCAAGTTACGTCTTGGGGGTCTGAATGTCACCATCGTTGCCTTTCCCAAGTTATTCCTCTTAAAGTACAGCAATCTTCCATCTCATCTTCCTCCCCGGGACTCCCTCCTCAGTATGCTTCATTTGCCGATGTGTTTGATAAAGCTCAGTCTGAACGTCTTCCTCCTCATCGTTCTTGGGATTGTCCGATCGACCTTCTACCTGGCAAGACTCCTCCCAGGGGTCGGGTCTATCCTCTCTCGTTACCTGAGACTCAAGCTACATCTGAGTACATACAGGAGAATCTCCAGCGTGGGTTTATTCGACCTTCCACCTCTCCCGCTGGAGCTGGGTTCTTCTTCGTCAAAAAGAAGGATGGATCATTACGCCCTTGTATAGATTTTCGTGGACTCAACGCCATTACTATCAAGAATCGGTATCCCATTCCGCTGATCACTGAGCTATTCGATCGCATCAAGGGAGCTCGGATATTTACTAAGTTGGATCTTCGTGGTGCCTACAATTTAATTAGAATCCGTTCCGGTGCCGAATGGAAGACCGCGTTCAACACCAGAGATGGGCATTACGAATATTTAGTAATGCCCTTCGGGCTGTGTAATGCCCCCGCTGTTTTCCAAGGCTTCATCAATGAGATCTTTCGGGACTTATTATATGTATGTGTCGTTGTCTACCTGGACGACATATTGATCTTCTCACAGGACCTGCCTTCTCATCACCAACATGTGGCAGAGGTCCTCTCCAGACTACGGAAAAATTCATTGTTCTGTAAATTGGAAAAATGTTCATTCGAGTTACCCCAGATTCCATTCTTGGGGTATATAGTTTCCGGAGTTGGCCTGAAGATGGATCCAGACAAAGTAAATGCTGTATTACATTGGCCTCAGCCAACTACTCTTCGTGCCATCCAGCGTTTTTTAGGTTTTGCCAATTACTATAGACGCTTCATTCAAGACTTTTCATCCATTGCATCTCCTATTGTGGCCCTGACTCGGAAAGGGGCTAATACTAAGCAATGGTCATCTGAGGCTCTCCAAGCCTTTCAAATTCTCAAAGAGTCCTTCTCGTCTGCTCCCATTCTTCGACAGCCTGATGTGACACTTCCCTTCTTCCTAGAAGTAGATGCCTCTAATGTGGGCTTAGGAGCCATTCTCTCCCAACGCTCGGAGCAACAAAAATTACATCCTTGTGCCTTCTACTCTCGGGGTCTTCTGCCCGCAGAGAAAAATTATACTATCGGGGACAAGGAGTTGCTGGCCATCAAAGCTGCATTAGAGGAATGGAGATACTTGTTGGAAGGAGCTCGCCATCCGGTGACGATCTTCACGGATCATAAGAACTTGTCATATTTGCAATCTGCCCAATGCTTGAACCCTCGTCAAGCAAGATGGTCTCTTTTCTTTTCCCGTTTTGAATTAATTATAACCTTCAAACCAGCCACTAAGAACAAGAAAGCTGACGCTCTATCTCGAGCTTTTGTGACGTCCTCTGATGTAGAAGAGGTTCCCAACCATGCTATTCTAGACCCCAAATGTATTTCTCTGGCTGCTTCATCCACCAAAATGCTACCATTTGAGAAGACCCTCGTGCCTCCTACTCTGAGGAGGAAAATCCTTTCGTGGTTCCATGCCTCTCGTTTTTCTGGACACGCCGGTGAACACAAGACCTTTGAGATTCTCTAACGAAGTTACTGGTGGCCTTCAATGAGGAGAGACGTCAAAGAGTTTATTGCTTCCTGTGATTTATGTTCTCAGTTCAAATCCTCCCGCAGAACTCCAGCAGGGTTGCTGCGACCACTACCCATTCCGTCCAAGCCTTGGACCCATATTAGTATGGATTTCGTTACTGATTTGCCACCAAGTAAGAATCACAATACTATTTGGGTAGTGGTAGACAGATTTTCGAAGATGGCTCATTTCGTCCCTCTGTCCGGTTTACCTTCCTCGTCTACTCTGGCTGAACATTTCATTAAAGAAATCTTCTGCATCCATGGATGTCCGTCTGAGATTGTGTCAGATAGAGGAGTACAATTCGTTTCCAGATTCTGGCGGGCCCTTTGTAAAACCTTGGGCATACGATTAGCACTCTCATCTTCTTACCATCCGCAATCTAACGGACAAACGGAACGAGTCAATCAAGATCTTGAGACTTTTATAAGGATGTTCTCTTCAGCCAACCAAGACAACTGGGTAGAATTGCTTCCTTGGGCTGAATTCGCCCATAACAACATGTACCATGAGTCATCATCCAAAACTCCATTCTTTGTGGTCTACGGTCACCATCCGTCTTTTCCGGAATTTCCTGCCCTCCCGCCCACCCAAGTTCCTGCTGTGGAGACTGCTTGTCAGACCTTCAAAAATATCTGGTCTCAGGTCAAAACCTGTTTAAAGAAGACATCTAACAAATATGAGTCTTTCGCAGATAAGAAGAGGCGGGCTATTCCACCACTAAAAATTGGAGATCGTGTCTGGTTATCTACCAAAAATATTCGTTTGAAGGTTCCATCTATGAAATTCGCCCCTTGTTTTATTGGTCCATATAGGATCATTCAAGTTATCAATCCAGTATGTGTTAAACTTCTTCTTCCTAAGAATCTTCGGATTTCCAATGCCTTCCATGTGTCCTTGCTCAAACCTCTCATCATCAACCGTTTCTCGACTCCTCCCTCAGCACCGCAGCCAGTTCAAGTTCATCAAGAGGAGGATTTCGAGATTACTGAGGTATTGGATGCAAAAATTTCGCGAGGAGTTCTCCGTTTCCTCGTTCATTGGAAGGGCTTTGGTCCTGAAGAGCGCTCATGGATCAAAGCTGAAGATCTTAATGCTCCTGCCCTTCTGAAGAAGTTTTATTCCAAAAATCCGGACAAGCCCGGTTCCAGGCGTTCTGTGCCCACCTTTAAAAGGGGGGGTACTGTCACTCACCGGACTGTGAGTCCTTCTTCCTGGACATTTAGGAACCGTGGTCGTCCTCCATCCTGAGGGACTGCGCATGCGCAGCCCTTTCTAAACCTTCAGTGTATGTTCCTTTAACTTAATTGGCAGATCAGGCAACACTCCCTATATTAAGCACCTGTGGTCAACACCACGTGGCCTGATCTTGGAGTCTCATTCCCCATGAGTCTCTGAAGGTGTTCCTGTGTTTCCTCGTTTATTCAGCCCAGCTGATTCCTGTGGTTTCCAAACCACTTCTACCTCTGTGGTTTCCAAACCACTTCTACTACTGTGGTTCCCATACCACAGCTACCCCTCTGTGTATCATCGTGACTGTGAGCTGATTCCTATCCGCTGCCTCCGTGCACTACAGTCTTCTAACCACTTCAACTCTACCATGTATTATTGGGACTGTTAGCTGATGCCTATCCGCTGCCTCCGTGCACTACAGTCTTCCATCCACATCCACTCACCTGTTCATCATCGTGACTGTTAGCTGATTCCTATCCGCTGCCTCCGTGCACTACAGTCTTCAACCTGCAACTCGTCTGTGTTTCATCATCGTGACTGTTAGCTGATTCCTATCCGCTGCCTCCGTGCACTACAGTCTTCAACCTGCAACTCGTCTGTGTTTCATCATCGTGACTGTTAGCTGATTCCTATCCGCTGCCTCCGTGCACTACAGTCTTCAACCTGCAACTCGTCTGTGTTTCATCATCGTGACTGTTAGCTGATTCCTATCCGCTGCCTCCGTGCACTACAGTCTTCAACCTGCAACCCGTCTGTGTTTCATCGTGACTGTTTGGCTGATTCCTATCCGCTGCCTCTGTGCGCTTCAGTCTTCAGTTCTTGTCTACTCTCCCGTGTTTCCTTGAGACTGCTGCCACTATTGCTACCCGCTACTCTCCGTGATCAACAGTTCCAGTTCAACTCTGCTCTCCCGTGTCCCATCGTTACTGCACCTGCTGGTTGCTATTGGCTACCTCCGTGTTTCCGCAGAGACCCGCTGCTGCTACTCCTCAGCGCTACTCATCCATCTACTGCTGATCCGCTCTCCACGCTTTCCTGTGTTCCCTGCTGGTCTACCTACCTGTGCGCTGCACCTACTAGACCACCGCTTCACCCATCCAGGGACTTTGCATCCTGCCGGCCTCCTGCCGTTCAGGTATCTCTGCACTCCTGTCTGACTGCCTGCTTCTGAACCACGGTATGCATACTTCTCATTGACTGTGCTGTGTATTGCATACCTTGCTGGACTGTGTTGGTTCTCCTCTGGAGTTTGCTATCCGCTGAGTCTATTGCCATCATTGACTGTGTTATCTCGTGCTGGATTACTTCAAGAGACTTTCTATATTGGCAGTGCTGTTCAGTCATATATACATATATATTGTGCATATTACTGTGGATCAAAGTTAAGGTGCCCGTGTATATCTTGTGTTGCAGTCTCTCCCCGTGCACCTCCTCACATATATATTCAGTGGTACAACTTGCTAGTGGCAGACCACTGACCCCAGTTTCCAGTTTCACCTGTTCCAGTATCCTCTCATATAGCAGTGGTACAACTTGCTAACGCAGACCACTGACTCCCCGGATACCTCCACTTGGATTCCATTCCTTCACTCTGACAGCGGTACAACTTGCTATCCGCAGACCGCTGACTCTCATCACCTCCTCGTTTCTGTTGGACATTCCTCCTCACTATAGCAGTGGTACAACTTGCTACCGCAGACCACTGACTACCTTCACGTGTCCTTTGTCCATACAGTTCCTCGTGTATTATTACCATCATATTGCCAGTGCTGCTAGTCATAGACTTTCCTGAGCATCTCATCATCTGCTATTTCCTGTTCCGTGATCACCCTACTACCAGAGTACCATATTACCACCTATACTGCTCTGGTAGGCCTATCACCTGGTGATCCCTGGGTAAAGACTCCTAGTGCCCGTGACACAGGGAATGATGTGAGTGAGTTCTCTGTACAGCGCTGTGGAATTAGTTGCACTAGATAAATAGCTGCTGCTGATGATGTTGCAACCACAGAAATATAGCGGATCAGATTGTCCCCCCCACCTGGAAAACCTTAACAATCTGTAAGCTTTTCCCAAAAATTTCAGCAAACAGGTTAGCAACTGCCATACCATCTTTTGGTACACCCTTACCAGGTGAGAATGATACCACAATACCACTAAGGTCATAGATTTCATTTGCATTGCTAATGAGACTACGACTCCTGCTCTGGTGTTGGCAATACTTTATCGGAGATGGACTTCAACAATTCTTGCAGCTCTCTCCCTTTTACAATAACAAATTTAATTAGTGACCTCCAGATCTCTCCTCCGCGTTGGAAGCCTTTTGCCTGAGCAGGTCCACCTCCAGAGGCCTAATCATGGCCATCTGACCAAAGAATTGCATGAGCTATGCTGGGAGGCTGGGAAGGCATGAGTGAAACCTTAAACCCAGAAGACTGGTCCCAAATTTGTGAGGGAGTTGCTAAAAGCTCAATTGTATGCAAATAAAAATTGCTGTTCTGCTGGTTCTTAGTGCCAACAAGACTTAACGCCACTTACACCTCAGTTTCCAACTCCTGTTGAGGAGGCCCTAACTGTTCAATTGAGACTGTATTTCTTTTCCACCTTCTTTTCTCTTTTTTACCCTTATTCCCTCTCACCAAATTATTATTAAATAGGTTTGTTTTTTTTTAAAAAAAATAAGAATTGCATTATGCTTAGGCACATCTTACCCCTAATTATGGACTAGCATGAAAAACATAGGACTTGCACCTGCTTTTTGTAAGTGAAAAAAATATGCATACAAAATAGACATTTCAGGCAAAACCCATCCAAACCTCAGGGGTTGTGATTAACTTGCACATTTGAACTCTTGCAGTACTGCATTTGCACATGATTGCCATCCAACTCTTGACACTAAGGGTTGTTCTAAAGTTGCTGCTCAAAATACTCACGCAAGTTTCATGCATGTGCCGTATGACAAAATTTACATCACAAGCAAAATTACAACACGCAAATAAACTTACATCTAACTCTAAATCAGGCTCATAGTGCACACACTCTTTAATTAGATGTTGTAGTGTTAGCAGAGGTAGAGTTAGTGGATTTCTTTGTAGGAAAAGCAAATGGTGTTACATTTTGCATTACACTGATAGCAAGTATACATAAATGGTCATTAATGAACAGATAGTTACTCTAATTAATGTGCCTCAACTTGCACTGTTGCTGCTGTAGTTTACTGCACTTTGTCCTTTTGTACCAAGTTAGTAAATCAACCTTGTGACTTCAATGTGCACAGGGCTGCTATTGTGGAAAAACTTGAAAGCATGGCTATGCAATTTCCATAAATAATTTGCATGCTATAATAAAATATATATTATCTATAGTCAATTGAATTTTATGTAGATGTCCTGTGAGATCATCTGATGACCTGTGGAGTCTCTCCATATATTTGTTATGGATATAGAGGTTGATCTGTAATGCAGGATAGCTACAATTTTATCTTTTGTAGAGTTAAAACCTTATTGCACCATAGGGCAAGTGGCATGCCAAAAGTCATGGTTAACTGTAGGTTGGATGTCTTGTAGAAATGCCACATTGACCTTAAGACAAGCGTAGTCGTTACAGTCCATTCACCCCTTCTGAGAACTACTGAGGCCTTTACATTTGTGTGTGGTTTTAGTTTTAAAGAATCAGTATTAGCCGTAGGAGAGAGAATTTGAGACACACCAGTCATAGATGGTGAGTAGGAAAGGAGATAGTGACTAGGAAGAAAAGAAGACTTTCTTATTTGTTTGCTTGTTAGTGTTGTAGAGATTACACAGTCTCCATTGGCAGTTACTCAGTGTAATCAGATATCTGATTTTTCTATTCAAGTAGCTTCTAAGTTTACTTGGCTATAATCAATGACAGAATTACAGATGGTGAAGCTGCCTAGGGGGCATGGATGTGAGGGGAGGCAAGACTCTTTCTGAAACCTCCAAGAGCCCTATGAGGCAACAACTCTATTCTCTAAATAGCAGATCAGAGGTCTCTTCTGAGCAAGCGCTTGTGCCAGACCCTTCATGCAGAATGGGGTGCACAGGAGGCTAAAGGCTGTTGCCAGACCCTACCCAAGGTTTCTATGGAATGCAGCATTGCACTATTCTGTCCCTGGCTATAGTGGCATAATGCAAAGAGATTCTCTAATTGGCACAATGTATAACCAACTACAATTTGTAAAAGTATAAACCTATATGTAACACTGTGAAGATTCTACCCACTTCACTCTGGCAGTTCACCCACATGTGCCTTCCTAAGCCAGGGAAGCCTACCCAGTACCTTCTAAGGTTGTTATTAGTCAGTCAGGCAAATGCAGTTATAAAAGTACAACAGTACATTTATTGTAATAAAAACAACACTAGAATATTATGTTCATAAAGCAAATAAATGCCAGGCAGGTTTACCACATTATCTGTCCCTTACCCTTCTAGCCGAAGAAGTTACAGTCACCTGGCTGTCTGGACTTGATGACCCGTGGATCTGCCGATGTATCTCACTGGTAGAGAATGGCAACTCTAAAACCAGCCACCCTGCTGCTCCCAGTCCCAGAATGAATACCTTCCCTCCCAGGAGTGGCTCCTTATATCTAGGGCACAATTTCCACAGTGTTTTTCCCATCCCTGGGCAATCCCCTGGAGATGAAGGTCCCCTGCTGGGCTCTAGACACAATCTCTTAACTAGTCATGTTGAGAACAATGGATACTAATTGGCCTTCCCCCTCACCTGTATCCTGCAGCCTGATCCCTACCCATAACTCTCCTGGCTTCACTTTAAGGACAATGAATAACAAACTTATTGCCACATCATCAATATACAATACACAATATACATATTTACAAAGAGCTACAATGTCTCCTTATCCATATGTAATTAGACACTGCGGTTGTAGTCTGTTGAGCTGTGGAACAAAAGCAAGGGCTATAAAAAGTACTTGCTATAATCCACATTACGTGAAAAATGAGGAACAGGATGGTTGTAGTGTTATCAAACTCGTTTCGTAAAAACAAAGACTTTCGTGCATAATAAATCTGAACATTTGTAGATTTAAGTATAACATTCCCCACCAGCAGCTACAATTGTCATTCCTCTACATTATGTATCAAATGTTCCACACACCTCTGAGATTGGGAGCTCATTTGGGCAGGGATATATTTACCTTCTGTTTCATGTTGTTGTATGTAATTTATTTATATAATGATCCCCTTAGTGTACAACACTGCATAATGTGTCAGAGTTTTATAAATGAGAGATGATGATGATGATAATACTAATACTACTAATAATAATAATAATAATTTAAAATAACAGACATAAAATAGAGAAAGGGGTTTGTGGGAGTGAAGTTCTTAGAGAAAACAGGGATGTGGGCAATGAAAGTCAAAGGATAGAAAGGATTAGGTGGGATAGTAAAATGATAAACTATAAAGAGAAAAAGACTGTGAAAAATGATAGTGTAGTATGGTTACAGGATGAGTAAAAGTAGAGAATAACAGGGGAATGAAAGAATGCTAAAGAAAAAATATGAAGGCGACAAGGAGGGGTAGAAAAAAACAAAACAAAATGCTTTCTGAGAGTATTCAACCTTAGACCTGAAGCTAGAAAAGAGAGTCAGTATTACAGTCTGAAGCAAAACATTTGTTTAGCATCAATATAAAATGATATTCATCATCATCATCATCACCATTTATTTATATATTCTGTAGAAATAGTCATGTGAGTTTACAAAGTTACATTCATAAAAGTCATAAAAGTCATAAAACTCCACAACTACAAGATAGTCTTAAATGTATTCATCAGGATACATAATTTTGCAGAAATCTCAATCCCTGAATTGGGTAGATAGACAATAAACATAATGCTGAATAGACAGTGAGATAACAGAAAAACAACTTCATGTCAATTTAAAGAAAAAAGTATATTTTATAGGCATGAAATTGTTAAATAATCAGGGCCTCCAATGTAGTTATAGTAGAGAGTAGTCTATCATCCTATATGAGGACCTAGAGGTACTACAGGTTCACCTGGTGGAAAAAGGACCAGCAAGAATGGCTGAGTATAGATAGTAGACATACTGCAGACCATGGTCCATTTCAGGAGTAGAAAGTAGAAAAGGTCGAGCCTGAAGAGTCTTTTAATGTCAATGTAGAGAAGTTAAGTATGCAACATAAATTCTTTTGTTCCAAGAGTTCCTGATGAGAAACCTGCCCACCAACTAACTACACACATGCACACTTTATAATGAATTAATCACCAAAAACTATCCCCACAAAAAAAGGCTGTCAAATAGACAGAAAAAATGCAATAAAGAATCCTTTCAAACACTGTTCAACTTCTTGAGACTTGAAGTAATAGGCAAATGGTGAATGGCACTTGTAGCTGAGTACCGTCATGGTGGCGGCTAATTCCAGGAGAGAACCACTTGACTGGGTTAGCTACCAGAGACACAAGGGGCCTGAGCCATTAAGGAGAGCAAGGCAAGAAAAGGGTTAAATTTGATCCTGAACAATCCATCTTACAATGCATGGGGTGCAAATTAGTTTAATAATTTGCAGGTAAAGACAATACTGGCTGCTTTTTTATGTAGTACACAAGTACTTGATTGCTTTATTGTTACACTGAAATTTAAAGTTGATCTAGGACATGCCCCTACCCGAAACATAAATGTATAGAAAGTTTATATATAAATCTTCCCTCCAATGCAACATGGTTTTGCCAAGGTGCAAAGTTACTCTTTTTTTTTGCTTTGCTCTCCTTAATAACTCAGGCCCAACATGGCTGGCAAAACTGCTTATTCCCAAAAGGATGGGGTGAAAGAGACAAACCAAAAGTTAATGGGTTGGAGAAGGTAGGATTATGAGGGATTATCAGGTCTGGGGTTGTGGACACAACACAAGCTAAGATTGACACAGACAGAGAGTTGTGGTGCAGATTATAATTTACTACTGGTATTCACAAGAGCCATTAAACTGGAGAAAGTTGGCTGTATGTAGTAACCAGGTCGTGGTCCACCTAACTGGTCCTTAGTGTGGTCGGCGTAGCTCAGGAGGCAGAATAATCACACAAGCCGAGGTCAGCAGAATGCAGGAAAACAGAAAAGAATCAGCAAGCAGAGGAATGGTTAGGAAAAAACAAAAGGGCAAAGCCAATCTATAAGTGCAGTACAAAGTATCACAGTGTCAGGGAAATGCCAGGTCAATAATCTGGAATTAAACAGTAAACAGGAAAACACACTTAGGAGCTCACGACAGCAAAGCTGATACTTTAACAAGTAATAACAGCTCGGGGCAGGTTTACATTCTCTGTTGCAGTTTAACTCCCCGTCTCTGTGATGTCAGCAATCACCTGACAACTCAGTAATCTTTCATCAACTGTCCTTGCCATGCTGTGCAGCCAGAGATGAATACATCTAAACAGTGGCGCACGCAGGGGGGGTTTCTGGGTCTCCAGAAACCCACCCCCTCCGCTAAAAAGTGCCCTACATATCGGCACTGTAGTATACAGCAGCCGAGGCACTGTCTAAGAAGCGTCCGCGGCGGTGCTGTATTGTATACAGCACCACCGCGGACGCTTCCTTGCTGTATACTACAGTGGAGCCGAAACGCCCGCGCATGCGCGGCAGGTCTCTAGGATTTTTTTTTTCCGGGGGCGGAGGAAACTACCCCTGAAAAATCCTCTGTGCGCCCCTGCTAAATACAGGATTCCTGACAGTACCCCCCTCCCACCTCCTCTTAAGACTGGGCTCCAAATACCCAAATAAAGGTTATTCCAGAAATTTCTTATGAAAGATTTTTAAGACTCTAGGGGATAAATGTATCATGCTGTGATTTTTGCAGCGATTTGATAAATAATTTTTTATTTATATAACTTAGAAAGAAATACAATCAACAGTGGGGTATGAACAATGAGAAACAACATGTTACATGGCGATATAGAACAATAACATAACTTATGTTCTATGCTTTAAGTATTTTTTTGTAATTTTTGTACATCTACTTTTGTAGGTATTAAACTATTTTAAAACCGCTAACAGGGGATAGAGAATAGGAGGAAATGGAGGCTATTGTGTAACTAATATGCAGTAAAGAAGTGTGGTAATGAAGGAGAGAGAGGAGAGGGAGCTCTTGGTTGAATATGATAGATCAGGAAATAACATAAGAGCAAAAAAAGAAGAAAAAGAACTGGTATAGCCGAGTGTACTAAATCTTGATTATTTGTCACTTGGGAAAAGTCGTTAAAGCCCCTATAGAAAGTTAAAACTTAACCTTTATTTGTTATAAATAAAATAATAGGATAAAAACAGTGAAATATAAGTGAATCAATGTGAAATAGTGTCAACAGTGAAATAAAAGATGTGATAATAAAAATAAAAATAAAAAAGAATGTGTGTAGTTCCTTATTATCCTTTATTAGATTACTTGTAGCACTTGTGGTGAATCAATTTGAGAAAGTTTATATCAATTGCAATTAAGTAGTCAGTCGTAAAATTCTTGTGTTAAAGCTCCTTCAGAATTAAAAATTGAACCATATGCAGTTATGGGTTAATCAGTTAGTTCTCAGGATATAGAGCTGTAAAATGTCTATGCCCCCCTGTGCTTTAACTAACAGGATGAATTGTCCGCTTTAGTATATGCGGTTTCCTACATACAATTCGTGGCAGGGTGTGAATTGCTATCTGCCTATCAATATCTAATTCTCTGGGTTTGGGCATACGCTACTAAAATGCTCTCAGTAATCCCACGCTGTTTGCGATTTTTGCTCTAATCAAGAACATAAAAGGAGAAAAAACACAAAGCCTAGAGGCCAACACGCATTTTGCTGTGCTAGGCTTTCTCAAGGCAAACCTATCCATAATCAGAGTGGGATTTTTAAACTATCTATGGCCAATCAGCTAGCTCACATATGAAAGTTGGGTGTGGTTTTAATGTGGGTGTCATAGTTAACTCTTTATGTTTCATTAACAAAGCGTCTAGTTAGAAGATATCATCCTTTAAATAATGAAAAATATTGCATTGTAATGCAGAAGATGAATTGGCAAGTAGATGGAAAAAAGCGTTGCGTTATAATTCCCCACATTAAGAGTTTTTTATTATACGTTTATCTTGTAGTCCACTAAAGTTGTAGTGTTAAGCTGTAATATTCTGATCCACTGTACAGATAACAAAATGCCAACATTTGGTAAATATGGACACAATGTAACGCTTTACTGTATTACCTACATATAATTTATGTGACACTGTATTTGTATAGCTATTTGAAGGGGAAATAGTGATGAGCAAATGGGGAAATGTATCTTTTCTTTCCGGTAATTTTCTATAAGAGATAAGTCACTTGTCCTGATGAATCTAAACTTTAATAATAAGATGTAACTAATATCACTCGATCCTTTGAAAATATTTAAGGTTGAGTGTGCTGTGATTGTAAGAATGAATTACCATTAACATTAAACTTCTCATTGTCATTATGACAATATACACAGGTATAAGGGTTATTAAAAATTTAATTGTGTATAGATCATTAATTTAGTGGGTATTATATAAGATGGTGAGCTTGTTACCGTGGGTGGGGGAATTTCATGTCCATAATATAAGTATTATAACTTTATACAATCCAATAGTGGAAATTAAAAGTAGCCAAAGCTATTTTTCAATATATGTATAATTAATACAAGATGTGGACAACATATTAATAGAGATCAACATAACATATCGAAATATAGCAAGGTGCTGAGCCTCGCCTTCGTAGCCAACATTATCCGCACATTTTCACATGTAATAATCCCGACAGCAAGACATTAGGTGTAGCCATTCTTCTCTCCAGGCGACTGCGGGTCAAAGATATAGCAATTCACAAATTGCAAGCTGGCAGGGGTCTAACCCTGACCTGAAAATTTTTTGACCAGTCCTTTACCCTGGTGACTTTATATGCGCCTAACCACAATCAACCTCTTTTCCTAGAAACCATCTTGGACAGGGTGGACCCGTTGCAGGAAGGTATTCTTGTTCTAGGAGGAGACTTCAACTGGGTGCTTCATCCGGCCATCGATGCCTCATCAGGGCTGACTAGATATTCCGGCAAACTTTACCGCAAGGTGAGACACACCATGCATGGGCACCAGCTGGTCGACACATGGAGGTTTAAACATCCCACGGGGAGAGATTATACTTTTTTCTCCCACCCACACAACATATATTCCCGACTGGACTACTTTTCCTATCACATAATCACTTAGATCTGATAAGGGAAGCAACAATAGGTCAGGTCACTTGGTCGGACCACGCTCCGGTATACTTGTCCCTTTCATTACCCCAACCTGGCCACAGGCCATTCACATGGAGGTTGAACGAACTTCTGATCCAGGAGAATTATAGTAAATCCCAAATCGAGACAGAACTGGATGACTATATACTTCATAACGACACTCCTGACATATCAAAATCTCACTATGGGAGGCCCATAAATGTGTTATTCGGGGAAAGATGATCCAGCTAGGCACATTCATGAAAAAACAAAAGATAGCATACCGATACCTACTCCTGGAAAAAATTAAATCTCTTGAAATGAGACAAAAAGTCTCTAGAGAGTCAGAAACTCTCGCTGAGCTAGCGGAAGTGAGAAAGACCCTCAATAGGTTGATGTTGGGTAAGATACAGCTGGACTATCGTAAATGCCGAAATAAGTTTTATCAGTGGGATGACAAGCCAGGAAAACTTTTGGCCCGAGCCCTGTGAACTCAGAGAGCTCAGCTTTATATACCACACATTAAATTAGAAAGTACCGCCGACAGAGCGCTCTGTTAAGCTGGAACGCATAGCTAATTACCTAGAAAGGGTACAGTTTCCCAAGTTAGATATAGATACCATACAAATGTTGGAGGCGCCTTTTATGTCTGAGGAACTAGAGGAAGCAATCAAAACGACACCCTCAGGTAAAATTCCTGGGCCAAACGGTTTCACAATATCTTACTACAAAACCTTTAAAGCCAAACTGATACCAATCATGCTTCAAGCTTTCAATGCGATTTCCGCCCAATCTCACTTTTCACATCATTCTTTGTCAGCCCACATTACAGTATTGCCTAAAGAGGGAAAAGACGCAGCGCTTTGTCCAAGCTATAGACCTATATCTCTGCTTAATGTGGACATTAAATTATACGCTAAACTTATAGCAAACAGAATGAAGTCACTTTTACCTAAAATTATCCACTCAGATTAGGTAGTATTTGTACCAGGACGCAAAGCTATTGACAACACCACTAAAATAATTGATTTGATCCAGCATGTCACCTCTACCAGTAATTCAACCGTCTTACTATCCACAGATGCGGAAAAGGCATTCGATAGATTCGACTGGGATTTTATGCAGGGGACACTTAGGCATTTGGGTTTGGGGCCTGTGGGACTGGCAAGAATTCAAACATTGTACACACACCCGACGGCCAGAGTTAGAGTTAATGGAGATATATCAGAACCCGTTAAAATAGCCAACGGAACAAGGCAAGGCTGCCCCCTCTCTCCCTTGATTTTCATCTTATGTGTGGAGGCACTCGCGCATTTCGTTGCACATCAACCATTGCAATTAGAGCAAACCCGGATATCTTCGGAGTCCGGATGGGAGGGAGAGAATTTAAATTAGCCTCTTCAGGGATGATCTTCTTGCAATCCTCACGAACCCAATTGTCTCTATTCCGAACTTAGTTTCAGAATTCCGTACTTTCGGAGAGCTATCTAATTTTAAAATTAACTTCTCAAAGTCAGTGGCCCTCAATAATTCCTCTCCACCTCACGTAATTGAAGGCTTGAAGTTGGCTTTCCCCTTTGCCTGGCACCCCACACATATTAAGTATTTGGGAGTGATCATAAATAAAGACAACTCAAAGATTTTTGCAGATAACTTCCTACCCATTACTGCAACTATACGTTCCAACTTAAGGGACTGGCTTCAGAAGGACTTTTCCCTGATGGGTAGAGTTAATATTGTAAAAATGAACTTACTCCCGAGAGTTCTATATCTCCTTCACACACTCCAAATACATCTCCCCACTTAATGGTTCAATGAGCTACATAAGGCAATTAGACATTTTGTTTGGAGGGGTAGGAAACCTTGTTTCAAGCATGACATACTATATAGGCGCAAATGTGACGGTGGTCTTCAGCTGCCACATTTTTCAACATATTATGACGCGGTTATGCTGAACAGGGATCTTGACTGGACAAGAGGAGGAGGAGACAGACAATGGGTTTGGATTGAAGATTATGTATTAGACACAGCTATTGATCTTCTCCCATGGCAGTCTTCTCTTCCCACGATTAAACACCTGACTATCTGCCCTACCCTGGCTAGATGGGCAAAGCTGCGTACTACTCCAAACCTTTCCACAAAACACTCTCCCTTGACGGCACTTTTTGATAATCCAGATTTCCCCCCGGGCCTCACAAGACAGTCTTTCCAAGACTGGTGGGCAGGTCTGGAGTCATACCTTTTGCTGATCTACAGGCAAAATGGGGCTTACCCAATGTGGAAAATTTGGAGGCATATTCAATTGAGACACTTTTCAGGTTCTAGGGGAGTCCGCGAGGAGGCAGGTAGGACGTGCACGCAGTTTGAGACCCTATGTACGGCAGCTCAGCGCCCTAGGCATACCCTATCATCTATATATAAGATTTTGATCGTACATTCATTCAAAACACTACCCAAATTCACCAGGGACTGGGAGCGGGAGTTAAACATGGACATACCTGAGTCAGAATTGGGAGTCATATTTCAGCGCATTCAAGCCAGCTCAATTAGTTTAAGAGTGGTTGAAACACACTATAAAATATTAACTAGGTGGTACCGGTGCACAAGCCACTTGGCAAAGATGTTCCCCGGGGTCCTAGACCTCTGCTGGAGATGTCAGGGAGCTTCGGGCACCCCTTTACATATATGGTGGGAATGCTCGGCAATTAGACCTTTTTGGGATGCGGTTATCCTCATCTCCAAATCAATTGTGAGAACTGATTTACCAAACTGCCCGAGATTTTGGTTATTCAATGATACTAATATGCCAGTCTCTCAATACAAAAAGTCCTTGGTAAAATTTCTCATTATTCTCATTAGTGCTGCCAAGGCTGTGATACCGATTCACTGGAAATCACCGCTGGCTCCCACTATAAAAGAATGGTTTACACAAATAGACTTTTATATGGCAATGGATGAGATAATCTATTCGGCAGAGGATAAAAATAGAGCTTTCTACCTAATGTGGTCGGAATGGATAGAATTTAAAGACACAGTGTTGTTTGCTCAATGGAATGTATGAAACCCAAATAGCCCCCCCCCTCCATGCCTTCCCTCCCAACCTCCCCTTCTATCTTTCTATCCCCTATCCCCCGTACTTTCTTTTATTATTTTTATTTCTATAAGAAAGGTTAAGCAGATATACGCCACTCTAGGTGAACCTGCAACGGTTGATGTGCAACGAAATGCTTGAAGTAATATATTTATGTGTTATTACTGTTGCATACATATGTATATGCTGTTTCACTGCAATAAAAAGAGATTATACAAAAAAAAATATTTAAATATTGTGTGTCATGAAGTGTGAATTATAGCATACTAGATGTAAGTAGGAATATTTTATTACCTTGGACTAGTTGTTAACTATACTGAATAAGTAAATTAAACACATACTGAAAATTGAAATGGGGAGGTAACATGAGGACACGATTGTTGTGAGGATGTGTGGATAAATTGAAAAATGTGAAATAGAAAATAATAAAATAGTGATCACTTCCGGTTCTCCCAGATGCCCCGGCCGTCTCCATGACGACCGGGACGTCACTTCCGCCTCCTACGTCCCGGTTGCCTAGCTCTAACACTACGGCCGCGGCGACCACCTTGCGGTCTGGCAGCAGGGGACAGGTACAAAGTAAAGACAAAGTAAGTTAACTACTTTTTATGCATTGTTTGGAACTAGTCATGCTTGATTTAGGGGATTACTGCCTACAAGTTAGTATTCACTGCCATTTCCTGATTATCAGTGCAGTAGGTGGGGTCTCACTGGTCCTTTACTCCTATTGGCCTCCTCCACTATTTAAGGCAGTGAGGACAGAGTTTGTCCATTGCCAGTTATAGCTCCTAGTGTAGCTAGGCTCCTGTTCCTTGTCTTCCTGTTCCTGTGCTGTATTCTATTTGGATTTCCCGTGTATGACCCCTGGCTTGTTTCTGGACCTTGTTGTATTGCCTGTGACCTCTGACCTCGGCCCGTTATCTGGTATCGCTGTCTGCTGCCGCCCCTTGACCTTTGCTTGAATCCCACGCTGCTGTGTACTATGTCTCGCTACTCCTGGGTTCTCCCCAGTCAGTGCACATTTCACGACCCTCCGTTTGTCTGCAGCCAAGTCTGTCCCCACCACTAGGAGCTCCAGTGAACACCAGACTTCGGAGCAGACTCCGGGTTTTGTCGTGCTGACTGGAGGGTTCCAAACATTATAACTGGCCCAAAAAAGGACGATCCTATTTCCCACCGATGGATCCCAGTCCGGCTCAAGTCCTAGCAGGGCAGATCCAGGCTGTTTCGCAAGTGGTTCAGGACTTTTCGCTTGGACTTTCTGCTCAGGAAGAAGCCACCAAGGCCTCACAAGCAACTCTGGCACCTGCCCCTGAGCCGAAGTTAAACCTTCCGGACCGTTTCTCCGGGGACAGAACTCTGTTCCGGAATTTTAAAGAGAGCTGCAAGCTGTATTTCCACCTCAGGCCCTGTTCCTCGGGCTCGGAGCAACAGAGGGTTGGTATTATCATCTCCTTACTTCAGGGCGATCCCCAATCCTGGGCGTTCAGTCTGACTCCTGTTAATCCAGCTCTGCAGTCCGTAGACACCTTCTTTAATGCCCTTGGCCTCTTATATGATGATCCAGACAGGGTGGCCTCTGCCGAGTCACACCTAAGAGCACTAAGACAAGGGCGGCGGACAGCAGAAGAGTATTGTGCAGAGTTCCGATGTTGGTCGGTCGACAGCCAGTGGAATGACCCCGCACTACGGGGTCAGTTTCGGCTAGGGCTCTCGGAGCAGATAAAGGACTCCTTAGTCCAGTATCCTTCATCGCCTTCCCTGGAGGCCTTAATGCAATTGGTTATTAAAATTGACCGCAGGATCAAGGAAAGGAGGTCTGAGAGTTAGGCCGCCTCGCCATCCTGGTCCTCTTCAGCTGTCTATCCGGTTCCTCAGGACTTGCCAGAGCCCATGCAGTTAGGGCTTATCGCCTGTCCCCTGAGGAAAGATCCAGGTGGCGGTCACAGGGGCTATGTCTATACTGTGGCAATAAGGGCCATCTCCTGCGTAGCTGCCCTAACAAGGCGGGAAAAGACCAGGCCTAGGAGTAAAGGAAGAGGTACGCCTAGGTCTCCAAATGGTCTCTTCCAAGAATTCCGTCTTAATCCCTGCTCGGATCATGTATGGTAATAGATCCGTTTCCATCTCTGCTTTTCTAGACAGTGGTGCAGCTGGAAATTTTTTGGATGGGAACTTTGCCAAGACACTTGGTATTCCTTCAGTTAATGTGGACTCGGAAATCACGGTCTGCGGGCTGGACGGTAGACCGTTGACTGACGGAAGGATCTCATCTCAAAACTCCTCCTTTACACCTTACCGTGGGAGCTCTCCATTCTGAAGTCCTCTCGTTCTTCCTGATTCCCTGTTCCTCCCTACCATTGATCCTGGGGAATCCCTTGCTCCAACTTCACAATCCTCACATTGATTGGAGCACGGGGGAAATTCTATGGTGGAGTAAGGCTTGTTCATCAAACTGTCTGGTCCTACCTCTTCGGGTTGTTCAGCCTTGTCCTGAATCTCTTCCTTTACCTTACCATGAGTTCCACGACGTGTTCTCCAAGAAGGAAGCAGACTCTCTGCCCCCAAACCGTAGCTACGATTGCTCCATTGATCTGGTTCCGGATGCCAAGCTTACTAAGGGAAGGTTATATGCCCTGACTATTCCTGAGACTAAGGCTATGGATGACTATGTGGAGGAAAACCTACGTAAGGGATTCATTCAACCATCTAAATCACCCGTAGGAGCGGGTTTCTTCTTTGTGGCAAAAAAGATGGGAGCCTCCGCCCGTGCATTGACTATCGTGGTCTGAATGGAATTACCGTGAAGAATACCTACCCATTGCCGCTCATCTCCGTGCTCTTTGATCAGCTCAAACAAGCTACAATCTTCTCCAAGATTGATCTGAGGGGGGCATATAATTTGGTCCGGATCAAGAAGGAAGATGAGTGGAAGACGGCCTTCAACACTCATTCAGGCCATTATGAATATCGGGTCATGCCCTTTGGCCTATGTAATGCCCCCGCAGTGTTCCAAGATTTTATTAACGATGTTTAACAAGAATTTCTGGGAAAGTTCGTTGTGGTATACCTCAACGACATTCTGATCTATTCCAAGTCACTGGAGCAGCACCGTATTCATGTTAAAAAGGTTCTCCTCAAACTACGCCAGAACTGCCTCCTTGCCAAGCTTAAGAAATGCGAGTTTGAAGTCACCCAGGTCACGTTCCTCAAATACGTCATCTCTCCTTGTGGCTTCTCAATGGATCCCAGTAAGGTCCATGCAGTTCTCGATTGGATTCGGCCGAGCAATCTAAAAGCCATTCAGAGGTTTTTAGGATTCGCTAATTATTACCGGCGATTCATCCGTTCATTCTCAGTGTTAGTGGCTCCTATTATTGCCCTTACCCGAAAAGGGGCCGATACTGTTAATTGGTCTTCCACTGCCTTGACATCTTTTAAAGCCCTCAAGGAGGCCTTCATCTCCGCACCTGTCCTCCGACATCCTAATCCGGAACTACCTTTTATTATTGAAGTAGACGCCTCTGACGTCGGGACCGGTGCCATCCTTTCTCAGAAGGATCTCAATGACCACTGTCTGCACCCCTGTGCATTTTTCTCCTGGAAATTTTTCTCCGCAGAAACTCATTACAATGTTGGTAATCGGGAGTTGCTGGCAATCAAGTGGGCGTTTGAAGAGTGGCGTCACTGGCTAGAGGGGGCTAACCATGTGATCACAGTGTATACCGACCACAAAAATTTACAATATATCCAATCTGCCAAAATTGTGAATTCCAGACAAGCCCGGTGGGTCCTTTTCTTCTTCCGCTTCAACTTCACTATTACTTTCCGGCCCGGATCCAGGAACACTAAGGCGGATGCCTTGTCTCGCAGTTTTATCGCCACTCACCCTTTCCTAGCAGAACCTACCTTTATTATTCCAGCATCCAAAATAGTCCTTGGCCTAACTCAGGATCTTGGCACGACCCTCCATGGTCTTCAACATTTGGCACCATCGACTACCCCAGGGGTAAACTATTTGCACCCGATTATCTGCGGAGGACGGTCCTCGCCGAGTGCCATGATAATAAAACCTCAGGTCACCCTGGAGTATCCAAGACGTTGGAACTTCTGTCCTGTTTCGTTTGGTGGCCCTCCTTGTCAGCGGATACCAAAAAGTTTGTTTTATCCTGTGAATCCTGTGCCAGGAATAAGTCTTCTCGCAGACTTCCTGCAGGTCCTCTTATTCCGCTGTCCGTTCCAGTGAGACCCTGGCACACATATCGTACTCCTATTGGCCTCCTCCACTATTTAAGGCAGTGAGGACAGAGCCTCATTGCCAGTTATAGCTCCCAGTGTAGCTAGGCTCCTGTTCCCTGTCTTCCTGTTCCTGTGCTGTATTCTATTTGGATTTCCTGTGTATGACCCTGGCTTGTTTCTGGACCTTGTTGTATTGCCTGTGACCTCTGACCTCGGCCCGTTATCTGGTATCGCTGTCTGCTGCCGGCCCTTGACCTTTGCTTGGATCCCACGCTGCTGTGTACTACGTCTCGCTACTCCTGGGTTCTCCCCAGTCAGTGCACATTTCACGACCCTCCGTTTGTCTGCAGCCAAGTCTGTCCCCACCACTAGGGGCTCCAGTGAACACCAGACTGCGGAGCAGACTCCGGGTTTTGTCGTGCTGACTGGAGGGTTCCTAACACAAACGCCAGTGTTTATTAAAGATTCCAACAAATCTAATCTGCCATTATTAGAATTTATCTTGGGAGCAGAATTGAGTAATGTGTTTCTATTCATTTTTTTGGTGGATTTATATGTTTTTTTGGTTAAATTCTGGCTGTATCCTATTTTGGATAATCTCATCTTTAGCTCAACAGCTTGTTTTTCAAAGGTATAAAATTCACTGCAGTTGCGTCTCATATGAAAAATTTCTCTCTTGGGCACTCCTCGTTGCAGGCACGTGTGGACTATTGGCGTGTAAGATACTGTTGGTGGCAGTAGGTTTCCTGTGTATGTCCGTTGTTTTCACATTATTTTCAGAAATGGATATCACTAGATCTAGAAGATGACTTTTTTAGTGTCAATCACTGATGTCAAATTCATCTTAATGTCATTGATGTTTCTAGATTATATGAATTCAGCAAAAACATCCTTTTTTCCTTCCAAGATGATTAGAATGTCATCAAAATCTAAGCTGTGTGCTAACAAATTTTGTGTAATGTTCATTTTTGGGGGTGAATTGACGTAGGTGGGAGCACAAGTCGTCCCCATTGCTGTTCCCCTTGTTTGCAAATAATAATTCTCGTTAAACACAAAACAATTCTTGGTAAGTACAAATTCCAGCAGACTTAATAGTAGAATAAAGTAGAATAAAATAATTATGTTCACTTTTTGTCTTCATCTGTAGGAATTAATTTCCTGCTTGTAGTCCAATATTGTGTTTAATGCTCGTGTATAATGACTCCACATCAACAGTAGACAACCACACGTTTGAATCTATATGTAGATCTTGTAATTTTCCAAAACGTTCCATCTGTTGTGTCACAAACATATGATGACTGCATGACTACAAATTCCCGTAGATAACTGTCCACATATAAACTTGCCTTTTCCATAAGATTGTAAATTCTGGAAACAATCGGACTCCCAGGGTTTTTATTCCATCTTTGTGAATTTTAGGGAGTATATAAAAAGCTGCTGTTTATGGGTTCTCAACCCATAGGAATTCATACTCATTGTTACTGATAATTCCTCTATCATACATATTTTCAATTAGTCTTTGATATAATGACAGGAAGTTAGCAGCGGGGTTGAATATTCATTTTTTTTTATAGCAGGTCGGGTCATTAATTTGTGTGTTTACTTTTGATATATAGTCATCAAGGGGCCATATTACTATGTTTCCCCGTTTTTTTAGAATCACATCGTTCCAATTTCTTATTTCCTCCAGTGCCCTATTTTCCTCCCTGCTAAGGTTAAGATATTTTGTTTGTGACTGAGATTGAATCAGTTGATCAAAATCATGAGAAACTAAATCAACATATATTTGTGCCATAGGACATGAAGACATCAGTGGACGAAATGTGGATTTCTTCCTGAATTTTTTAATTTTATCATCTGTAGTGGTGATATTTTCACCACTTTCAGACTATAATTGACTATAATTTGACTATAAATAGAGTCGAAATTATTGTTTTTCTGTTGTTTAAAATGTTTGTATAGAAGTATAGTGCATATAGGTGGAGATCTTTATCCATTTCAAATCTGTCTGGATTGTTAGTAGGTGAAAAGAAACACCTTTAGATAACAAATTAAATTGGGCTTCAGTTAACACTTTATATGATAAATTAATTACTCTGAGAGATTGTTCTCAAAGATCTATCTTTTGGACTGTCTGTAACAAGGTTGGGAATTGTCCTTCCATTCTCTGTTTCCATGTTTTCATAGATTTCTTCCTGCTTCTACATGTATTCTTATGTCCGTATTGCTTAGATATTCCATAGCCCTGGAGTTTCTGTCTAAAAAAATCTCTCTGTAAGCTAATAGTATCTTTGGATCACATGGGGCTCTCCATATTTCACCATCAGTGGTTTCAGGTTTTGATGTACTGTAATTGGAGTTTCTATTGTCACTCCTGATTTTCATTGTCCAATTAAAAACATTGTTGATTTCAAAATCAATTTTGTCCCTTCTGAATTTCCTTTTCTTTTTTCTATGAGTATTTGTCCAATCTCTCTGATTTCTTTTTTATGTTTTTCATAGAGCTTCTGTGTCACATCTGAGGATCTGTCTGTACCCGGATTGGGTTGTGTCTCTGAAGCTGGACTGTTGACTACGTGAACAAAGCTGGGTGGCCTGAAAATGTTTCTTCATGTAGTGAAAGGACTGATGCCATTGGTGATTTCACTAGCAGAGGAGAGCAAACAAGAACTAGATTGCTGGACCTGTCTGGAACCGGAATGAAGTAACTGGAATGGAACCAGAGTGGATGGAACCAGAGTGCTGGAATCGGGCTGGAGCCGAAATGCAGACTGCACTGTCAGAGCTGGATTAATGGCAAGACTGTAGCAAGATAAATAGCAAGACTGCAGACTGCTGGGAACCAGGTTACCTTCTGACATACAACATTGCACTGGCAACAAGTCAGGGCTCCAGGAAGCCTTTTATAGTTGTTGTTGATTCCTGATTGGAGACTGCAGTCAGCTGGTCAGAAGCAGCACTCTGAGTTGCTGAGATGAATCAGGTGACTATATTCAAGATGGCGTCCTCCGCAAACTGGTTTTGGACGGAATCTGAAATGGAGGCTGTTATCACCTGATTGGCTGAGCAGAATCATGTGACCGAATCCAAGATGGTCGCAGCCAGACTGGAAAGCATTTTACATAGAGGTCTGAAACCAGCATAGCCTGAGGACCGCAGGGATAACTTGGAAAGGCAGTGAAGAGGTAAGTGACAGAACCTGAGAGCGTGGTGTGTGACATTCTGAAATTTATCTAATCCTTCAAACTGATTTGAAGCTTTGAGCAGGGAGAAAATTCATGATAAAACCTTGAGCAAGTTGCATCGCTTTTATAAACTCTCAAATCGCCCATGTTAAATTGTCAAACCAATACTCATTTCTGATTGCTTGCAAGTTTTACATGCAAAACTCATGCGTCTTTGACCTCACTAACATTATAAAAACCTGGCTACTTCCTTAATTGAGTTGATGGGGTTTCAGGAGTATAGACAGAGCAGCGGAGAGGTGATTGTTTGTAAAATAGTGTGAGATTTGGGGGGTATCTTTTGTCTTCTTTGCTTTAGCTGCCCTTGTTTGTCTTACAGTGTTTATTCATTATTATTTTTTGATTAGTGATTTTGGTTGTTGTTTTCTGTATTTCCGTTGTGCTTGGTCTGTGAGTGTATTTGTTTGTTGTTTTCAGGATGGTGAGAGGAAGGAGAGGTGTCTAGTGAGAGTGGGAAGGAGGAGAGAGAAGACCAAGGGGGTGAGGAGGAGCAAGAGTTGGAGGAAGAGACAAGGACTTCTTTTGGGAAGATGAAGTCTGTGTGCAATGTGCGTTTTAGTTATGCTGAGAATTTTGCGCTCATACACAATTTAGTCAAGTGTGTGAGCGGATTTTGGGCAGTCTAGCTGCCAAGACTACTTTTGCGTGTAAACAGCAGCTGTTGCCACAATTATGTGATGCTGTAAATGCGGTGGGTCCTATGAAAAGGTACATAGAAAACTGCCACAAAAGAATTAGTGATATTAAAAAAACAGTGAAGGTGACAATGGCAGAGGAGAGGAGAGCAGCTGCAGGGAATGATGGTGGGTCCGCTCTGGTGTAAATGTAAGGGGTGCTAAGGGAGACAAAGCCACACAGACTACAATCCCCTTCCCTACACCCAATGACTCACCCGATCCTGAGGGAACACTATGAAGAACACAGTACTGTCCACGACATGTTCAAACCGAAGATCAATCTTATGTCCTCTCTCTGGCATGTCCTCCTGCACTGGTGCCTGTGGTAGAAACCAAATGTGAGGATCTGCTTGCCCCAGGTGATGATGTGTCCGAGGCCAGGGGCAGACACACTCACTCTACCCTGCCTGCCGACACATCATTTTACTCTGGGCCGAAATCCGGCACTACAAATACTAGGGACTAGGAACACTCCCGCCCTCAGTAGGTGAGGGCCAGCTCAGAAGAAGGGAAACCGAGTAGCTATACTCACCGAGCAACTCCCACTTCTGACTCCTGTTCCCTCACAACCTCCCCCACCTACACTAACCGTGAGGCTATAGTGTACCACCCACAAGATGCTACTAGCTTAACAAGAGGCACCCTGATCCTACAATAACTAATGACCAGTCAGCGCAACTCTGCTAGAAGTGGTATGTAGTGTACTACCTAAGCCCCACCCCTCTTCCTAAGTGAGCACCAGCCGGTGCCTTCTACTCTGGGGATATAGGCTAAACCCAAATCCCAGGACTTACCAAGGAGACTGTCTCCTCACTAGGGGAATTTACACAGTACCAAGGACCAGTTGCAGATGCTGGCCAGGGCCCACTGGAGCAACGCGCCACCTGGCAAGATGCCTCCACTTGGAACTGTCAGTGGCCACTGCCAGGAACTCAGACCAGATACGTCCAACCCTGTGGTAACACCACCTACACTGGAACCGCCAGACAGACCTGTCGGACTCAAATGGGCTGTGCTGCACTGCCAATGGGGTAACCTAACACTGGCTCGGTAACTCTGCGTGCCACAGGGGACTACGGGTCAGGAAAACTAACGTGTATCCTACACCTAACTGTATGTGATGCGATTTAACTCTCTACTTCCACAAAGGAACGGATAAACACGAGGGAGAGGACAGGAAACAAGTGCCTACTTTCAATGGGGGCCTGACGTCTTGCACCTGTGAAGAGACTTCCAAAACACGGCCACACACAAGGTGCAATGCTACATCACCACACTAGTTCAATAACACATTACTACTGTCTGAGATGGTCTGACAATGGCAGGCACTTTCACCGTACACCGTAATAAGCCTAGTGCACAAAACAATAATAGGAGCCTTCTGCTCAAACTGATGCCCAGGCCTTTTGCCTGAAATTAACTCTCTGGTGCCACACCACACCTATGGGCCTGCCGCCCTGTCTCTACCTATTGGGCCTTATGCCCAAGTACTGCTACTGGGGCCTGGTGACCCCCTTACCTAACTATGGGCCTAAAGCCCAGCTATTTATGGAGCCTAGTGACCAGATTTACCTAATGGGCCTTCTGCCCAAGAAAACCCTGCCTATGCCCGAATTGCCCACGGGCCTTGTGCCCGACCTAACACGGTATTTTATACTCACCTGCTTCGCGCAGGCAGGGGCGCACAGAGGATTGTCGGGGGGGGTTTCCCCCCGACCCAAAAGTAAAAAAAACCCAACCCGCGCGAGAGCTACTGCGCATGCGCAGCAGCTCTGTTTAGGCAGCGCTGTCTTATACAGCATCCGCGGCGCTGACAAAGAAGCGTCTGCGGCGGTGCTGTATACACTGACAGCGCCGCAGCTGCTGTATAAGACAGTGCCGCTATAGTGGCCATTTAGTTAGCGCAGGAGGGGTTTCTGGAGACTCAGAAACCCCCCCTGCATGCGCCAGAACCCCCCCTGCATGCGCCACTGGCAGGATACTCAGCTTGCCCCGACGTCTTCGTCTCTGGATCTTCCAGACCCTCTAGACGGTGGTGCCTCTTCCCCTCTTCAACGTGCTGTGTCCTGTTGTCTTCCCGGCGTGTCGCTCTTGATCTTGGTATCTTCTGTCTTCCGCGCCGTCTTCTCTGTCATCTTCACGTAGCAGGAAAGCTCCTAGTCCTGATTAGGGCTCCCTGCCACGTTCACTGGCATCTTCTGTATTCCTCTGCTGGACGTCCCACAACGTCCTCTCCTGTCCATTCCGCCGGAGCACTACTCCCAAAATGGTGGCCCCCGGCGGTCTCTGATGTCACTCGGCACCGCTGCGAGCGCTGATTAGTTCGCCGTGCCACCAACATTTCAAGCGGCTGGCGGTGAGCCAGGTTTGGCTCAACTATCCGGCCGCCGATTGGCCAGCAAGGGAAGGTGAGCCCTGATTGGCTCACTTGCCCCCTGCTACCGGGACCTGCGAAAGAATATGGAGACTTACCAGTGCCGGAACGCAGGTATGGTGAGTTGTCTTCTTTCTTCTTGGGTTCCAACTTCACCCTCTTGACAGGCACCTCGGTGGCTGGGCACACCTCCACATTAACAGACACCTCATATGAGGAGGAGTTCAAGCACCCCATCCCAATTGAGCTTCTCGAAGGCATAAACATGTGGGACACGGACAGACCTCTGTCCCATCCTAATGTTGGTGAGTAATGTATAATTGCTCAAATGTATGTTTATACTTTATGGTCAAACAGTAATCTTGCAGCATGTAAATGTTTGATTGTTCTTTACATTGAATACAGAAGCCTGAACATTTTTAAATAATGTTTTTTATGGTGTAATTTTTTGCACTAGCAAAATATATTAATGTCAAACATGTACAAATTTTCTACATACAGGGTCCTCGCAAATGCAAACAGCACCAGCACCAGCAGTCGCTAGCCAGGAGATGATGACTAATTGGAAGGTCAATCCACCGATGTTGTAATGGGGGGGGGGGGGGAGGGGGTTAAAAAATGCATTACACATTTGCCAGTAAGGAAAAACAACTGTAATGACTTTTGTCCTGTTGATGATGATTATTCCCCCCCCCCCCCATTTTCTAAGTAACTTCACAAGCCACAAGGAAGGCCAACGTGGACACACCACAAAGAGAGGCACCAGATGTTAAAAGTGAGGCGTACATCACATTAGAAATGGTGTCAACCTTCCTGGAAATTGAGGAGTCTGTGCAACCAGTCCACCAACTTCTACACCCAGACAACCTCAACCTGGCTGAACCTATTCAGCATTTTAGTCTGGTGGCATTCCATCAGGACTCCCTAAGGGGTATACAGCACCAGCTAACAAAAGAGTTTAGATGTTTGCACAATAAGCAAGACACACAACAAAGGATTTGTTCCTACTTGGAAATGATAGATTCAACCCTTATAGAAATGAACATAGGACTAAACAATCTAACTGCGACTGTTAAAGAACTGTCTGGGAATTTATTGTCTGTCTGTGGCCAATTATTCTCACAGCTGCCGGTGCCCTCATCATCACTTGGCAGCATTGTCAACACTACCCCAAGCCCGTTATTGCCCGCTACTCCAGTGCGTAGTAGTGAACGTATCAGGGGTGGAAGACGGGCATCCAACTGAGCCCGCAGCCAAAAAAAGAAATGACAAGGATAGAAATATCTGTTGATGACTAATGGCTTTAACAACGAAACATGAAAGGAGTTGGGTATCCTTTAGAGTTGCTGGTAAATTTAATTTATATGCTACTAGAGCTATCTTTTGAAGTATCTTAAAATGGCTTGTGAATTTAGGCACAAATTTCATGGCAGGTATCCTAAGCCTAAGGATATGGGTGTATAATTATACCATATCTCCAGGAGACAAACATAATACCACATGCCTCTTTTTATAAGCATGTTCTTTATACTGTCTTGAAGACTTTTCCAATTCCTTCTTGAGTTGAGCCCAAATATCTGCACATTTGTTAAGAGCAGAATTTGCTGCAGGAACCTTGGGTGCTGGATGGGAAGACAGCATGGTTGGGCACGGATGATACCTATAAAGATTACAGAAAGGGAACCTAGCAGGACTACCATGGGTATGAAAATTATGAGCAAACTTTGTGTATGGCATCAACACTACCCAGTTATCTTGATGAGTGGAGACATACATCCTAAGGTATTTCTCTAGATCTTTGTTTACTCTCTTGGTTTGCCTAATGGTCTTAGAGTGAGAGAATATAGAGAATTTACACATAATACCTGGATAGAGCTCACCAAAGCTTCGATGAAAATTATGTACCTTGGTCCAAAATAATCTCTGGCATCCATGAAGCCTAATTATCACCTTAAGAGCAGATTAGTTAGAAAGGCCGTAGAACTTAAATCCCTTGAGGGGCACAAAATGGGTTATTTTAGAGAATTGAGCTACCACAACCTATAAAGTATTGTATCCTGATAACAATAGGAGCTCAACCACCAGAGATGTGAGTCCATGGCCAACTCTAGAAGTCGGCCATGGACATAGACTCTAGTCTGTGTAAGGTTTGCAATAGTCCTGCAGTGTTTTGATTGACCACTTTATGTTTAGCACAAGTGTGGCAGGAAGCCATGAACTCTAGGATATATTTAACAACAAATAGAGATATAAAAACAAGCGCCAATCTAATGAAAAAAGGATCAAATATAGACCAATACTGACACAGAGGTGAGTAAAATCAAGCACTTCAACGAAACACTCT
Organism: Mixophyes fleayi; assembly: GCF_038048845.1. NCBI lineage: Eukaryota > Metazoa > Chordata > Amphibia > Anura > Limnodynastidae > Mixophyes > Mixophyes fleayi. Next base: position 252,673,825 of record NC_134405.1, read on the forward strand.
GCTGATGTAGATGAACCAAGCAACGCAATCCAAAAACAGACTTGCATATAGAGATAGAAATAAATACAAATATAAAAATAAAATAAAAATAAACTCAAAACAATCCTACCATAAAAGAGATATATCCAATAGTATATACACGTATTTAATAGATGGTATCAATCTAAACAATAAAATAAATTGGATGTCAATATGTACCAATACAAGTGTAAAGTAAATGAATACTGTTGGTTGTAAAAGAGATATCAATAAAATAATATTAACTGAAATAATGGCATTGCAGAATAACAGATGATAAATATTATTAATCATCCGTTAGAAATGTCAGTAAGATGATAATGAAACAGTTCAAATGTAGGAAAATAAAAAGGTAGTCTAGAACATAAGTTCCGCCCCCAAAAAGACTTAGGCCCTACAATCTACTGCCGTGAGACCCTGTGAATGATTCCATCGGTTTTGGGTGTCCTGATAAAGAAGAAACAGTAGGAGGGACACCTATGAGAAGAGATTTGTGTCTCACTACAAGATTGAGGATCTCATCCGAGATCGGTATTTACTCTTTCCCCGAGCGGCTATGAAGTCTGGTCAGCAAACATATACTTGTTAAGAGGGAATCCTAAGTCTGTTTGGGGGCGGAACTTATGTTCTAGACTACCTTTTTATTTTCCTACATTTCAACTGTTTCATTATCATCTTATTGACATTTCTGTCAGGATTAATAATATTTATCATCTGTTATTCTGCAATGCCATTATTTCAGTCAATATAATTTTATTGATATCTCTGTTACAACCAACAGTATTGGCCAATTCTTTATTTGACATCTATGGGAGAAAATGTCTCTCGAGAATGTAAGAATATTGTCCAAGTAGACCATTACAAATGCATAGAGAAAATCATGAAAGATTTAATTCATGAATAATTTAAATACTGCTGGGGCATTGCATAATCCAAAGGACATCCCCAGGTATTGAAGTGCCCATCTCAAGTATTAAACTTTTTCTTCCATTCATCCCCCTGCTTGATTTGGATTAAATGATATTCTCCTCATAAATCCAGTTTAGTGAATATAGTGGCATATTTAATTCTATAAAATAACTCTTGATGGTCATGGTGTTTAAACTCCTATAATCGATAAATGGGCGATGACCACAATCTTTTTTTCTCATCAATGAAGAACCCTGCTTCACCTGGGAATGTGGACTTCCTAATGAAGCCTCGCTGGAGTTTTTTTAAAATATATTCCGACACTGCCTGCTTCTGGTAATGATAGTGGGTATTCACACCCCCTAGGAGGAATATTACCAGGCATGAGGTTAGTAGCACAGTTGCACTCCCAGTGAGGAGGAAGCTGTCCTGCTTGCCCTGTCAAAAACATCAGGAAATTTGTGGTATTATGGTGGGATTCAAAATTCTTACTGTGTGGTACAGAGAAACGATGGAGGTTAGACAATGGTAATGAAAACGAGTCCCCCAAGACATTACTGGACCAGAACTCCAATCAAATACAGGAGCATGGTATTGTAGTCAGGTTAATCCTAGAGTCACTGGTTTGATTGCTTGGGTAAATACAAAGAATGAGATTTCTTCTATATGAAGTGCTCCAATTTGCTCCAAACATAGTTAAAAATGAGGAATTTTATTACAATCAAAAGGTATCAATGCCAGTGGATTGGGTATTGGAGTCACAGAGATACCCAATTACTTGACCAAAGTGGCAGAAATAAATTTCCGTGCACCAGAGCCGAGAAAGGCAGTGGACTCAATTACCTCCCTAGGGGTATTAAATTGCACCATCAATGAAAAGAGTAGAGAGTTCTGTTTTTCTTTGTTTGATTTTATCAGCATATGAAGTATGCATCTTCCAGACATGGGATTATCCTTGTTGTTTTCAGCAAGAAAAGAGCAATATAACTTATTATAGTTAGAATGAGGACACAGGTATAAGAGTGAATATACTGTACCTACATAATATAATATAATAGATATTCAGTGTTTGCTTTGAATATGGTTGAATGCAAACAAATTACATCTGAAATCGTATTACTGTAAATAGTGAAATGTATATAGGTCACTTATTCCACCAGAGGGGCTTAAATGTAAATAGTACAAATTACTTAGTAAAACTGTTGATTCAACACTACCAGGAAAAGTAAAATCTTTCACCTAGCAATGCTCCTGGGAAGTAAAAATTACATATTTAGCACACTGATAAATGAGAATTTAAGTACTTCACTGGAGGTAGTTTGTTATTGTTCTCTGAGCAATCAAAGAGGGGTTTGTGAGCCAACACAAAATTAGGGATATGAATGAAGACTTAATCTATAAACCAATCAAAGAAAGATTAGGCTAAATTATGGTCATTGTATCAAAGCAAATTCTTAGGGAAACTACTGTGATTATAAACTGAATGCCAATGCCTAATGCCTAAACTTTTCACTTTAGGTCTTTCTATGTTACTTAAGGTGTTTCATCATTATTTTGTGTCAACTAAATCTATGTTGCTTGCATTGACAGCCATCAGGTAACTAGTGGCTAAGTAACTAGAATGCGTCACATGCATCATAGCCATATTAGGTTATTTTTCAGGTGGGCAGGAGGCTCAAACGCTGAAGGTAAAACCAAGAGAAGATAACGAAAGGTATAGTCATCTGGAAAATCTAAGTGATAGAGGAGAGAGGTTACTCAAAACACCAGCATCGGTGTAATCCCCCATCACCAATCAAGTAACAGTAAGTCATCGCCCCACAAACCCACTGTTTAGAGATGAACAGAGTGATTATGCAAAGTTTGAGTATTGACTAATGTTGCTTTTCCTCAAAGATTTTATTATATAGGTCATCTCAAAGTAATAAAGTATATAATATATTTTATAATGACATACTTACCCTTCTCATAGAGCCTGTCTACTTACACTAATGCATACTCCAGGTTCCCTGTTTCATTTAAAGTCTACAAGATTGTAAGTCTGTGCACAAATAAAACAAACTCCAGCACTCAAAATTAATGTTTTCTATATACTATTATTATGAACAGTTATTTATATAGCACCTACATATTCAGCAGTGCTTTACAGAGAATATTTAATCATTCACATCAATCAATCAATCATTCAGATCAGTCCCAATTTACTGCTGCTATTTCATAGGGCCATTACTATTATCCCTAAGCAAAGAAAACATTTCAAAAGTAAAAAAAAAACACAGAGCTGTAACGTTACTAAACCAATATTGATTAAGGCATTTTGATATATTTGGAATGGTCTGTTCAGGGTGCAACTGGTCTGTTATGGTCATTACATCAATGATTTATTTATAATTTGGAAAGGGGGGCATGAATTAGCACTGTAGTCACATTTATGAATTCAAACACTTATAATTAATATATTTATTAACAGTTCTGATTTTAACAACACTATTAACATAATGGCATGTCATCATCTAGATTTGTTCACGGAATACTGCATCCTTTAACTACAACAAGCCTGTTGCAATTATTTATATTTTATCAGCGGGCATCAAAGACCCTGAGTAAATATCATTCCTAAAAGTCAAATAGGAAGATTGAGACAGAATTGTTCGATTGATTCTGATTAACAAAAATCTATATTATGCTACAGAATTTCAGCCAAGGATTATCCTGAAATTTTATTGCAAGAAGACTCAGAGTATGCTAATACTTTAGACAGAAATTCTTTCTAATTTCTAAAAAGAAAAAGAGGAAAGAAGACTTATTTTTCAATAAATGTATACCATTTGTATCTACATATAATACCAAATCACTACAGATTAAACATATTTTAGTAAAGAATTCTGACATTCTAAGACAATATGATTTATTAGAGAATATAATAGAATATAAATGTATAGTCATAATTAAGGAAATGTGTGTTTAAAAAATATTCTTGCTCCGAGTACTTTAAAAACCTTGAAAACCTCAAAAAATACTAAGTGGATTCCAGAAAAACCTATGGAATGTTTTTTAATTCAATAAACCTATATGTCTTACTTGTAAATATATTACTAATAGAACAACAAAAGTTATATCTGTATCTGTATATGTAGTATATGTTCTTCAATGTTCATGCCAACTTCAATATGTCGGCAGAACTATACAAATTGTCAAGATGCGCTTCAGTGTACATAAAAGAAATATCTTAAACTGATTAAATACTCATAGTGTTCCAAGACACTTTTCACAAGTCATGATGGTCTGATTGTTGTTTTGAGAGTGGAACATATCCAACATACCAATAGAGGAGGGTGACAAAGCTATAGGCAACATCTCCACTTTTTCAAACCCGCATTGTATTAAATATACCCCTTAGAGTTCCTAAAGGACTTCAAGATTACCTCTTTATTGATTAATGTATCTGTCTATATTACATCATAATGTCCTTAAGCTTGCTGTAATAAATAGACGTGCATACAATTGTTGAGATTTTGTAATGAAATATATGCTTATGTTTTTTCAAAATCTGTATTCAATTAACTAGTTACCTAAACAATTATACTGCCATAATTGCTACATTTTCTTTATATTGGTAATAGTGCCGTCACAGCGCTGTTTTTTCCATTTGCAAATGTGCACATGGCACAATTATGTGCAAGCTAGCAGCAAACTGAATTGGGAAAGGTAATATGTCAGAAATATCTGAGAGTAGAAATCCACTACTAAAGGATTATTTAGCAGATCGGAATTAGAAGATATGAGCTTTTGAGGCATTTCTAGATGCCATCTTTTTGGGTGAGCTGGAGATCTTCATTTTTAGGCTTAACCTATACTTGAGCCAATGATCCTGATTGTAGCCTGTAGAGTCTAACTATTTGAAACCAGCAGTTTTAAAGTAATGACTATTTTGTAAAATACCCTTTATTCCTCCAACTTCTGTTATGTTAGATCAGAAGTTCTCAACCCTTATTGGTCAAGACACAGTTTTCCTCTGTAGGTCAGTTTCACAAGTCATGGAACATTTTTCAATAATGCATATTTTAATAATTTTACTGCTATATCCAAATTACATATATTATTATAACTGCAACAAAAAAATATCACATCAGCTGACAGATAACAGCTTAATACAGATTCAGAACAGTGCTAATTTAATTATCTAAGTGGTTACAGTGTATTCCGGTCTGAAAAAACAGAGGGGTTTGGGGTAGGGGTGGGGTGTGGCAAGACAAACCATGACCTGTCAGGGTGAACATCACTGTACATGGGTAATGTCACTAACTGACGGTGAGGACATACTGCTAGCAATTGATGCTGGCTTGCATAAGGTGGGGAGGCTACCTGGAAACTAGTCTTCATATGGGACCTCTGCAAGTTGCTAATGAGCTTTGCTTCAAGTCTCCCTCAGGCCACGTCTCTCATGCTATCCCCACTAGGCAGCAGCTGAAAGTGCATGAGCAAGGTGACAATATGACAAGACACATGCATAATTGGGGACAAGCTATGGTGCAGTATGGGAAACACAGCCTCCAGGTCAGAACACAAGCTGAAGGTCAAGGTCACAAAGGGGCAGGAATGGTCAAGAAGCAGTCCAGATCGGTAACAAGGGATCACAGCAGCAAACAAACTGCAGGCCAAATAATGATAAGGAACAAGTCAAGCCAGTTATTGGTAATCAGATAAGCCCATAGATAGCTCTTTGTCTATTTTACCCAGTTTGCTTATTAGTTTACTATATTTGTCCCCAATTGTAAAGCGCTACGGAATATGTTGGCGCTATATAAATAAATGATGATGATGATGGCAGCAGTTTTAAACAATAAAAGATCCTATTGCTGAAGCACAGTAATGTGCACGGAGAAGATTTTTACAGCCATTTCCTGTTGGCGTCAATAGCACAAGGAGCCGCATTTTAAATATTAAGAGACAAAAACTGGGAATTTACGGTTCACATATAACAATTGTGATCAGGTGCGGTTTCCGTCCCGGAAGCTCAAAATATACATCATCACCATCAGCAAGGATGACAGCATAAAATGTACAATTAACAAGGCCATTTATATTTTTGTAACTGCCACATGGTCTGTCAGAGGGCAGGTCCAATGATGTTTTACATGGCTGTTGTCTGGATAATCCTTCCTTTGCTTTCCTGCAATCCCCCAATTTAGTCTACCTCATCCCTTTTTTTGGTTAATTGAAATCCTTTTTCTTCCAAATGTTACTATTATACAGACTATCACTATAACTAAAGAATATATAACAGATAAACAGATGAAATTGTGCAAAAAAAAAAAGTATGCTTAACACTACCATCAATATTTTGAAAGCTTAAGGCCACAGACTCACTGACATTTTTATATGTGTTTTAAACTAGTTTTTAATATTAGGTAAATGCATGGAAACAGATGTGACAATAAAAACAATTGTTCTGAGTAAGTCCATACCCATTAGCATTGTTACCAGCATTAAGGTTGCAATAGCGTTTTTCCAAACACTACGGGCCTGAGTCATTAAGGCAAGCAAAGGAGTAAATGTTCTCTGGGGCAAACCATGTTACAATGCAAGGGGTGCAAATCAGTTTATTATTTTGTACATAAGTTAAATACTGGCTGTTTTTTCATCTAGCACACAAATACTTGCTAGCTTTATTATTACATTGAAATATAAAGATGATCTAGGACATGCCCTACCCAAACTATAAATCTGCCTCACATTTTAAATTTACCTCCCCCTCCAATACAACATGGTTTTGCCCAGGTGCAAATGTTACTCCTTTTTTATGCTTTACTCTCCTTAATGACTCAGGCCCTACTAGTTTAATTTCTATATAAATTGCATGAAACACTACAGTGATCTCTAACATACTAGTAAAAATGTAAGTAAATATGCATAATAAATGCATTTATGCTTGACATATGATATTAGTAGCTCTACAAATGCATCTGAAACACCAATGAGTATCTGGCATAGAATAGTTTTTCTGGATAATAAGCAGTAGTGAAACATTTATATTCTAGATAATGAGGACTGGTATGAAATTAAAATGTGTCAAAGAAATATGTATCAGTTGTCTGTGCATCTGTCTATTGATAAAGAATAAAAATAAAAATAATGCTAATATTTCTCAGATGACATTTTCAAGTAACTGAAATGTATGTACTGTTCAAGGAAATGTTTCTAAGGACATTTTAATCCCTCAATTTGTCACTGTTATTATGCTGATAGCATCAAACAATAAAATGATTATTTAACAGAAATAACATGAACAAAAGCGTTTCTGTCTTCAAAATATATGTTTGCCCACTAGATAATCCTTTTTATTTTCTTGGATAGGAGACATACCACTGGTTGTAAAAAACTGCTTTACAAATTACAGAGCAATTTTATTAGGAACATTTGCCAACCATTTCCTGGATTTGCTTTAATGATGTCACAAGTCAAAGGCTTATAGACCTTGAAATGAGATTTATAAAAAAATATGTGCTCATTCACTTGTTCAGAGACGAAAACAGAACACACAAGGAACCTTCCTTTGTACATATGAGAGTAACATGGTTCCTTGGAGAATCACATTTGAGGAGTGAGGAATAGGATTTGGCACACACACAGTCACATGAGTATGCTGTTCAAGCTGAAATTCCTTATTTGCAATTGTCATGGATGAGGTTTCGGTTACTGCCTACCAAGTCACAATTTAGTTTTTAGACTACTGTAAAGGAGAGTTGTGTTAGACAAACAGTTTCTTTGTTTGCATAGTATAGGTCAAGAGACATGTGTAAACCTTTCTACAGCAGTGTGGGCAATTTGTATGGAGTTATTCATCTTCTTCTAGGCAGTTGTGGGAAAGCTTCTCTGCAGATAACAAGTCTGGTTTGCCCAATGTGCACATGCTGCATTTTAACAACCACACACATATATGTATGTTGATAAAAAATGATAGCAAATACCTATACAATTATGCCATCTCATGCTCATAGCTACGGTAGCACAAATATTACATATCGGGGGCTAACTTGGTGACTAGTGATACATTTATCTAAATTCAATTTGCCAAGGACTTCGGCCCACCAATCAGATTTATTTGTGACACATTTTCGTCATGTAAGTACTGTGAGCCATATTGAGTCAGAAAACCTGGAGAGTAAATTTTGCAAATCTGCACAAAGATGTCCAGGGTGCCAGTTAAATCATGTTGATTTTACCCTTTGGATATGCCATTCAAAAAAACAGTGGTAGGCCTGTCAACCACCCAATTTTTTTTTCCAGGGATAATGTGGTAGCAAATTTTAAATAATTTCCTATGTATCCAATTGTTTGGCTTCTTCAACCAACCAGAGAGGGATATGTGACTGGGATAATTTAGCAGAGAAATATGCTAATGACTTGATGGACAGCTTTGAGGCTTTATTTTAAGTTGTATTGTATTACATACTGTTGGATCAACATATGAACAAAAATAATGAGTACAAATGTTTGCTGGGGTAAATGAAAGGATAGTCAGTGCTTCAATTACATGAGATCAAAAATGTATATTATTTTAAGGGATTGTATTTCTTTATTTTTTTCCTAATTAAGGTAAATGGGAAGTGTATATTTTGTCCAAATAAGAATGTTATTTAAAACCTTTGTGTGTTTATTGCTTTTAAAAATACTATTTTGATTTACTGGACAGGTGCCATGTAAAACAACTTCTCAGGGACTCTAAGTTTAGCATACATGGGACAGGTACTTATTACACACAGGTCCCAAAAGCCCAAAGAGATCTGAAATAATCCTAGACATGTTCAGGACAGGAGCTTGTTTCCGCTAGTGGAAACAGAGTGATAGGAAATTATCCAAACAGAGGAAAACAAACATTGTATCCTTACAACTGCTCTCAACTTGTTATTATCTGATTTAATAGTACATGAGCAGGTAGACTCTGCTACACATTTGCTCATTTTTAAGTTTAATTTTATTAAGGTTTTATAAGCATCTTTTACACTTTTATTTAGCAGACATGGAACCATTTTATTAAATTCATGACATTTTATAGTAGATTTAAGAACACCTTTGATCATCTCAGATCCTCTAGTGACCATTATTTTTGATCTATCAACGCTAATGCTTACATGTTATGTACTTAAAAAGTATCTCTCTCCTGATTTGCTATCGATTCCACCTTAAATGATCAGTCAGCCAAAGTATTCTAGTTTTAGATGCAGTTTGGAAGTACAAAGTTTGGATTTTTCTTGATCATGGTGCTTCCAAAACCAACTTTAAATATACTAATAGAATACAGTCCTTACAGTGCTTTTGTGCAAATGATTACTTGATGACATTATATTTTTATATAAGGTTCTTATGCAATTTTCAACAATTTAGAAAAGCTTTAGATTGTATTTAGTTGCTTTTACTCATTTTGATCTGTATAATGGTGTGGGAACTCTTTATTCAGAAACCCATTATCCAGAATAAGGAAAGGGGGTGGGGGGAAAGTTAATTATTGCTTGTATCTCAGACATGTCATATACATAGAGAGTGTAATTTTATAAATATATAATAGACATGGTTCTGAAAATTACGTATCCATATCTGTATACATAAGAGTGGCATCAAATCTATTCATTAGATGTGATCGACAAGACTTGTAATACCTTTTAGAAGTGAGCCAACATAGGAAGAAGCTTTATATATTTACAGCAATCAACATGTCAGTATGCTCAAGTAGCTGGAATGGGGTTAATTCACTTTTCTCGTAAGGTCTAGTATTCTGCAACACTGCTATTTTCATTCTTACAGTGAGCTATGGGTCATTGCTTTCAAAGTTTTTAAATCTAGCCAATGAAATGTAGAATTCCAAGCAGTTATCAATCACCCAGTTGGATCTTTGAGGCTTCTGCTTGGGCTGTTGTAATTGCTCCTGTTGTTTCTGCCTCAGGCATTGTCCGCCCTACTCTATTACAGCGCAAATGACTGCAATCAATAAATGAGAAATGACGTTAAATTTAAGGAAAGGTATTAAATAGGTAACTGAACTGGAAATGTCATCCAGAAAGGCATTTCCATTATAATCCCCTGTGTTGTAACATTTCCAAAACATAATTTAAGTAAATTCTGTACTGAACAGACTTAAGTCTTAGTGCAGAATTAAAATGTCTACTTTTTTCCTGTCCTCCTGCTGACTAGTAGGACAGTGACATTTCCAACTGGTAACGAGAGATAGGCAACTGGATTAGGCGAAGTAACAAAAGAAAGTGCAGGACTTCGTAACTAAAGAAAAAAAATTTTGAACAATGTTTAAAGAGAGCACAAACATCTATTTGTTTTATTATAAAATCTGTAATATATATTAGAGATGTTCGCTGACCCCTGTGTTTTGGTTTTGGATGTGGTTTTGTTTCTAAAACCAGTTCTTGTTATGGTTTTGTAACTCTCTTTGGCAAAAAATAGTAAAATAATATAAATTTGTGAAAAATAGGTAAAATATTGTAATTTTGAGTTGTTTCTTGCTCCTGTATTACTATTTATAGCATATAACATTATTTTCCAGTAATTTCCAGTCTATTTTCTAAAGATCCCTTCACAACTGTCACAATTGTCACCAATTTTGGCCAAAGTCTGCACTGCAGCAAGCTGTCTTATTGAAGGATTTTGTAACTTTGCCATTGTTGCATTTGCTTTCTCCCATTTAATTCCAAAAATGATTAAAGAGCTTATATGGTTCTCTATCTCCATCACTTAGCATACATTCTCAACCATCATATCTCCATCTCTACATGTATTTTTTGCCAGGGCCAAAAGCTGCCCTCTTAATTTCTCAGAATGTGGACTTTAAATTGCATTCCCAAGACATGTTTTGGGCAACCAAATTGGCATGAATGTATTATACATACCTACATGTGTGGGAAGGGCAACTATTGGCCTCTCTGAACTGTCTGTTTTACATATTTCTTACACTTCATTAATAAAACATTTTATATAATTATTTATTCGTGGGTCTTTGGGAATCACCTCAAATGCAAGTTTCGGGCAGTCACCTTTATTCTGGGGTTCGATGAAGCTTCCACCAGGGCACTGATTCTTCAGCCCTTCAGATAAATATATATAAGTCCCCCTGTTTGATTCAAAAGTGTAGCATTATGGCACAGAGAATATAAGTAAAATAAGGTTTTGACAGCTCTGTTCCTAGATAAATGCTCTCTCTGGCTCTCGCCAAGTGCATAGTAGTAGCCTTTGAAGTTTTTGGTATGAATGCAGGCCACCTTCATCTATTTACTTTTGTAAATGTCTATTTCTAGTCATTCATACCACTGCCCACCCAATGACTTCTGTTATTGTTTGCGTAGTCTTTGAAGTTTTGTAGTATGGGTGCAGGCCACCTTTGTCTATCAGCATCATCATTTATTTATATACAGCATGTTATGTAGAGCTTTGCAATTGGGTATCTACTTGCCTAAATATCTACTGATGCCTCTGTCAATCTAATGACATCTGATGTTTACTGCCTCTTCACTCTCCATGATGCATGCTGTGTAATGTTTCAAACTTAGTGTGTGAGTAGAGTTTCAACATTTTTATCTCTTGCACATTCCACTAAAATTGTTATGTTGTTTAATGTGTCTAATGGGCTTGTTTTAGTTAGTGGCATGGCAGATGACATTTTTGGCAGCTGCTGCAATGTTCTACATGCGGTCGCTGAATGTTGAAAAATGCCCAGAAAAACCCCTCACACGCAAACATCTTTTTAAAATATAGATGTCACTGAATGACCCTTTCAAAACTGACATGTATTGAAAAATAGAAAAGATTAGAATACATAACTTTTTTTGGGGTGTGCAGCTGCGTTGATCCTTACATGCAAACACACCATTTTTTAACATTAACAGTTTTAATTAATGGTTTTAAGGTATGGGGAGGGGGACACAGTACAAGAACTGAATGACCCTTTCAAAATTGATGGAGAAAAAATATTAAATAAGAGAAAAAAAGATTACAACATATAGTTTTTTTTTTAGGGGTGTGCAGCTGCATTGACACTCAGACACAAACACACAGTTTCTTAAAAATTAATTCAGATGTCACTGCCCCACACAAAACTGCTTTCACTAGAAAAACTTAACATTTTAAAGAAATTTTAAAGAAATTTTTAAGAAATAAATCGATTTGTTTTTTGAATTCTGCTGCTAATAGCCATACAGCAAATGCAGACTTTTTTTCTCCACTAAATATATTGCCTAGTTCAGAATGATATCTAACCCAGTTTATATACTAGTACTACTACTATTACTATATATGCATTAATAACAACTAGTGTCTACTAGTCCGTCTAAACTCTCTGAAAGATTGAAATTAAAACCCCCTGACCAGCAAACTATTCTAGCTGACTAATCTCTACTGAACTGCTTTAAAATAATGACAGGATTCTATTGCTTTCTATGTCCCTCGTTCGCCCTGAATGCTATTTTCAGAGCAGAGCGCTGGAGCTAACCTCTTTCTATATGCTGCCTGTTCTAAAATGGCACTTGAGAAAACGAGGGAGATCTAAATGTACAGACAATATCGATCCAAAACTCTTGCGAGGTTTGCATCGAAATTTTCCCAGAAACTACGTTTGGCCTCATTTTGATATCCGAAATTGGCGAGCGAAACCGAGTCATAACTTGGTTTCACTTGGAACCCCAGAACTCAGATCTCTCAGATTTTTCCGAATCCAAAATGCTCACCTATAATATATGTTTTTAATTTAATTGTGTATTATGAATTACTATAAAATTCCATGTTTTCTCAATACAGTTTACTTTCTCTTCTTCCTGACCCCCAAAACATTTGCTTTCTTCTTGTTTTTTAGACTTCAAATCCAATTCTAAGGCTCCACAGAATATGCTATATAAATAAATGTTGATGATGATGAGATAGTGGGCAGGAACATTTTAAAGGAGAAAAAATGCAGGTGGCCCAGTGACCCAGACCAAGGTAACCCACTAGGGGACCGGCCTGTGGGCCAGATGCCCTCAGCCCAGCCTGCCCCTAGCACTGTCACTACTTCTTCCATGACATCATGAACCTACTTCTGCATGATAGGGCCCTTTTATACAAGTAAGTACTTGGATTTGCACATCAATATGCAGCAGCTGTTGTCATCCAACATTTAGTTCCTTCTGATGGGAAGAACTAGTAGCATTGGGTTATTCCTCGATAAATGTTGACTAGACACGGTAATTTACGACATTGTGGGTCAAAATTTTGGTACAAGATATTTAAATTAGCTTGAGCTAATTTATTTTTTGTAACATCTGATGGAGCTTGAGCATTATGCAATACTTTTTATATACCACCAACATATTTTGCAGACACACACAAACACACCCTAGGGTCAATTTCATCCAAAGCCAATCAACTTCCCAGTATGTTTTTGTGATGTTGGAGCAAACTGGACTACTTGGAGGAAACCAATGCAAACTTCAGAAGAACATGCATGGATTGTGCTTTCAGATGCACTTCATGAGTGAAAGCATATTTATAGAAGCACAATAACACTATAGTAAACAAAATTGAAATACACCAAAGTAACACCTGATATAAAGACACCCCTTTTGTCCCTTTACACATATTACCTATTTAAGACATAAATAAGGTGTAACTGAACTTTCTGATGGGATGTTGTTGATGAAACCGGGCTAATCACAATAATGGAGGAATTGCTCAATCTGACTCTGTATAGTATACTCCTTATTCCAGCTTTCTGGAGAGTCATTACCAAATGGGAGTGATTCAAGGGCTTAAAATCCTATAGCATGCTAATTATATCTGAAGCATTTCCCGAAACATCAGCTTATGCTTTTACTGTGCCAGCATTGTCAATTTAACAAAAAGACACATACACTTTTTTAACAACATTTTAAAAACTTGTTAATAGACATATGCTTCCATATAGGCTATCTTACCTAAACCTAATAATAATAATAATTAAAAAAAATATTTATATACTATTCAACATCTCTTGGTCTCTCACCATAGACCCACTGTACTTGCACCTCCACGCATATACAGACATACAAGGTTTTCATTTTTATAGCCACTTTCAAGGGAAAATGGGTGCATAGGTGTGGAAGCTCCCCCTTCATGAACAGAGCAGTATGAAATTGGACATACCTCTTGACTGTCTCTGAAATCATGATAAAGTCTTGACAATGTGGGACAGTCAACCAGTCCCAACATAAAAATAATAGCATTTATTTTTCATAAATAGTCCTATTTTCCACCAATCAGCCCCAACATCTAATTAACAACATTAAAATTGAATAAATACCTTTATTTCCCCCAAATTATCCCTGGGATTAAATTAATAGCCAACACATTTAATAGATATCCCATATTCGATTAATAGCCACTATAATATATCAATAGAGCCACCGCTCACATAACACAGTAATAGCTCCCACATTTAAAAAAGCCACCACAGAACATTAATACCCACCCAAAAATGTATTCTTCCCACACATATACCCCAAAATAACATTATTACCCCCTCACAACATAACTATCCTCAAACAAACCTACCTGTTCTTGAATGCTGTGTGAGGCAGACTCTTCTGATTGCCTCCTGTTCCGTTTCTGCATCAGCCCCATATGTACAGAAGGAAAGGAGGGAAAAGGAGAGAGGAGCGGAAAAAGCAGGAAGATGAAAGGAAGGAAGGGGCTTCAGCAATGTTGAAGCCACTTCCCTTTAGGCCAGGACTGGCCCTGATAAACCTGTGTTACCCAGACCGGAGCCATGGTTTACAGTAATCCAGTGGGCACATGGGTCCAGAAGGAGCCTAACTAATCAAATGGTGGATCCGGCTCTGACTTAGCAGATGCAATTGTACCAACATTCAATTATTATTACAAATTTAAAGAACAGCAAAGAAAATGTGCCTTCACTGTTAATTTTAATTATCCACATATAATCTGGGACAATGAAACTAGTGGTTTTGGCAAAGTAAGCCAAATTTATATATTTTATAAAGACAACTATCATTCATAAAACAATGACTTTTACAGGGGTAAAGAATAATTAGCACTGAAGCTTGTAGACTAGAAAACGGTAAAAGCACAAGGACCAAAATGGGAAACTTTAGTACACACCATACAGCAACAACATTCTTATTTAATCACATTGGTTGCAAAGGAAAGTATTATTAAAACTAGAAGGGACTGAAAATAAATTATGTTAACAAAAGGAATTTAGCAAAATAGTTTTAAAAGGAAATCAGGTTAGCAAAGACTGAAACTGCTACAGATTGCGACAGGCAAATCCCAAAACTTTAAAATAAGAGCAACAAAAATAAAATGTATAATATTGGGCTACCAAATAAGAAAGTAGTAATAAGGCAAATAAAATCCTGGGATAAAAATGGGGATACATTCACGTGAAGCAAACATAGTATTGCCATTGTATGATGTACTTTACCATATGCAGGATATAAGAAAATTTGAGATGAACATTAATATAGGGAATGGAAGGATTATAAAGTTTACAAAATGAGATTTGTTTACCTAAGGAAAATTACATCTTAGAGGCTACCTAATTAATTTGTATATATGTTTTTGAGGTCAATTCAAAGATTTGTCTAACAAACTTTTCATACCAAGGGCCAAATAAGGGACAAGGGATCATCAATTGTGAATTATTCTTTAATGTAAATGACGTCAAGCTTTACCAACTGAGGTGGCCTTTGACAGGCCTTTGACAGGCATTCGTGGTCCTTCATGTTCAGGACGCTTAGATACTTTGGTTTCCAGGGAGCCTTTCTCACAGTTACTCAAGCTCTCTATCATCGCCCCTCTTCATCTGTACTGACCAATGGGTTACTGTCTTCCGCCTTCCCCTTGAGAAATGGTACAAGACAGGGCTGCTCTCTATCGCCTCTAATCTACGCCCTTTGTCTAGAACCTAAGCAGCCGTAATTCGCTGGAATCCAGATTTTTTGGGGAGTCAAATAGGACCTTGTCATTTTAAACTGTCCTTATTTGTGGATGATGTCTTGTTAACGCTCTCCAACCACATAGGCACGTCCGATCTCTGCTGGAGAGAGTATGGGGGAGTGGGGACTTTTTACCACATCTGGTGGAAATGCCCATATCATCTCAACTTTGTGGTGACAGGTGACTGTGCTATTTACTCAAATCCTGGACAGTGACATAATCCTCGACCCCATGGTCATGCCGCTTTGCTCTCCAGTGAAAACCATTGATAAACAGAGGGACAAACTTGTACAACATGTCTGTGCAGCTACCCACTTACATATTTTCACAGATGGGAAATCCTTATCCCCTCTATACCTCCAAGCAGTGATCTCTCAGGTGGGGTATATAGTGTTGATGGAGTCTATCACAAGCCTTTTAAAGGATAAGGTTTAAAACTTTCACAAGACATTGGATTCATGGTACAAATTTTATCACACTCCATTGCTTGGTACTAGATGAGCCACCTCCTCACTTCTTGACATCTAAATATTTTTCTCTTTTCTTCTTTCTCCTAAAGTATTGTCTCTTTTACCCCCCTGGGGCCGTATTGGTGCAGGTCATCCCGCCCTAGATGTACATATATCTTGGCTTCCCTGACCCCTTCTTAAGTTTTATTATTTTCTTCTACAAGCTCAACCCCCTTTTCCCCCAATCCCCAACCACTCTTCTCAACCTTTCCTTTCCCTGGTCCCTTCCCCTTTCCTACATTTATACAGAAAAATCCAACGACATGGTATTTATCTCAGCCCGGATTCCGGGATTAAATTCAGATCTAGACATTACCTGGCAGACGCCAGACAACTGTATTTCACTATAGCAAAAACCTACTTTGGAACATGCTCCCTACTCTAGGAAGATATCTAGTAGCACATGTATAGACTCTATTTTTTAGCTACTTAAGTTATATACGATAAGGTAATTTTTATTTAGAAGTCCAATATCTAATTGTTTTTCGCTTTATGTTCCTGGTGTTGTTGAAAGTAAACAGATTTAAAAAAAAAAGAAAGAAAAAAAAGTTAAATTATAAACATTTATCACAATGCCCAACAAACAAAAATAAAACTTTATGACTCTATATTTTGAATGCCATTAGGATTGGATTTCCAGAGAAAAGCAGCATTTTGATAGCAGGTTTTCAACTTTACCTTTTAACAAATTATTCAAATTCATAAATGTATTCTACAATACTGTATACAGTATTGTATATACATTTTGACCTGTAACAGATAGTAGGATGTCATCCTGAAGATGTGGTATGGGTTTCAGTTTTCAGTAGCGAATAGAGCAACAGTGTAATATCAGGTTATCAGGTTCATGCAGAACATTTTACCTTCATGGTTCGTGTAGAGTTCAAATAAAGAAGAAGAGGCTGGAGAACTGTGCAAATATATCTTTACTGTGTGGTATATACTGACAGGTATTTCCTGACACCCAGCAATTCCTGAATAGCAAGTATATGGCAATGATGTCACTTGCACCAAACACTCATAGCATACATCTACATCCTCCTTTTTTTTTTAGAACAAATTAACAATCAACAGGTGTGTGAGTGCAAGGCAGAGTGACAGGTATTGGATGAGGGGACAGTGTGTAAGTGAAAATATACATGAACTGGTAATACCGAAAATTATATAGCAAAATCCTGAAATTTAGTATTAGGCCTGGAGATTTTATCAGACCTTGTGATGAAGAAATGAGATAATGATGTGTCCTGTGTTGAACAGGGCTCACTATTGGTCGGGGTATAGGGCTCTCCTGCATTGCAATAGATGTTTCTTCAGAGGACCTATTGCCCACATTGCTAGGTGTTCTGGCACTCAGGCAGTGCTCTGTGGGGTGGGGGTGTTGGCTCACCCACCAATAAGAGGTGACACCTGTTGTGCTCATACAAAGCACTGTCGGATTGCACCACGTAGCTGTTGGGCCTGTTGGAGGATCCTTGCACAGTCCCGACTCTGTCAAACCGACTGGTGTCTGGATGCGGATGGTCTGGCCTGAGGTCAACAGTCTCAGCCAATGAGAGGTTTTGTTGTGATTGGCTTTGAGCCGTAACCTGGACTTCTCCAGAGCACTTTGCACATTAGCCTCAATGGTTGGTGTAAGCTTCACTTTGGTGGTAGAAAGTATAGTGCGAGTGCATCTGTACAAAAAGCGTTGAGCAGGAGAAGGGAGCTCATCCCTTGGGGTGTATCTCAAATTAAGGAGTGCCATGAATATGTCTGAACCGTCTCTGTAGCATTTGTCGGAAAGGTGCTTTGCCGAACGTACTGCCCTTTCTGCTAGTCCATTAGATGGTGGATAGTGCGGACTGCTAATGACATGTGAGATGTCCCATTCATTGGTGAAGAACTGGAACTCACCACTCATATACTGCATGGTATTGTCATTGAGAAGCTTGCATGGTGTGCCATGGGTAGATAAGTGTTTTTTCACACTCCTCAGGTTAGAAAGATAGTCCATTTCTAACCAACCGGAATATGAGTCCACTAACACAAGGTGCTCTTTCCCCCTCCACACAAAAATATCTGCAGAAATGATAGACAAAGGGTGGTCAGGTACCTCATGGAGAGTAAGTGGTTCTTTGGCATGATAGGACCATAGAGCATTGCAGGGGGCACAAGCAAAGACTACCCGCTTAATGGTAGCAGCCAGAGAGGGCTAATACAATGCATTCTTAAGCCTGTCGCAAAGTGGCCTCCCACCCAGGGTGCACCTGATGGGCCTGCTGGGCATAAAATCCTTGGAGAGCATATGGGATTACAAGCCACTGACCATGCAAGAGGATGCCCTCTGAGATAGTTAACTAGTCCCGGAAATCAAAGAATGACTTGAGGTCACGAGGAAATTCCCTGGAGGAAGACTGTCAACCATGCAGGATTATATGCGACAACCATTGGAAAAGGTCATCCCTGACTGTTGCATCACGTAGCTCTTCCATGAGCTGAGAGGAAAGGACATTAAACTCCATAACATCTAGGCTATCTTCAGCATCAGGATCACCTGAGTCTGAAAGGAGAGCATGTGATAAAGCGTCAGCTACATGCAGGTCTTTTCCACATTTGTACACCACATCGAGATGGTACCTTTGGAGCTTGAGCATGAACCTTTGCATACATACTGAAGCAGTGTGTATAGGTTCGTGAGACAATAGTGATCAGTGTGGACATCCATAGATGAACTCATGGAACATTTTACAGGCAAAGACAAAGGCAAGCAGTTCCTTTTCAATCTGAGTATAGCAAGACTCAGTGTCTGTAAGAGCTCTGGATGCATAACTGATGGGTTTATTCCTTCTTGGGCCCCGTCATTTGCGGATCCTACCTCCCCCTTTCACTCCCTCTCTAGCTGTGCATTGAGCTTACTGAGTTGCTGTGCTTACTGTTTACTGTACTGTGCTGTCTCCCATTGTATTGTAATTTGTTTGTCTCTGTACGGCGCTGCAGACGCCTTGTGGCGCCTTATAAATAAAAATGAATAATAATAATAAAATTGCGCTGCAAGCAGACAGCACCAAGACCATGCTGGAAAAACATCAGCAGAGATTACCACAGGAACATGTACATCGAAGAGTTGGAGAACTGGGCTAAAAGTGGTCATAAACTTGAGGCGAGCAATAGCATCAGAATGACAATCCAACCAACACCATTCAACGTAATTGTGTAAAAGCTGGCGGAGCGGGGCTGTGACATCACTATAGTGAGGCAGAAATTTTGAAACTTAATTTATCATACCTAGGAATCACTGCAAACCCAGCTTGTCTGTAGTGTTGGGTATTTGCTGGATGGCCCGTGTCTTGGCTGGATCCGGCTTGACACCCTCTGAGGTTAGAAGGTGGCCGACATATGGGACCATAGTAACTCTGCAACAACACTTGTCAGTGTTTAACCGCATGGTGCTCCATGCTGCGTTGGAACACTTCACTGCCAGTACAGATGCCATAGGCAGGGCTGCCAAGAGGAATTCAGGGCCCCGGTACAACAAATTTGTGGGCCCCCCCCTTATAGTTGAGCATGCAAAAAAATTTTGCGCCGCCTCACGGCGGCGCAAATTTTTTCAAAGTTGTAGTTAGGCATTTGGGGGCGGGGCTAACATCAAAATCACTAGGCACTCAATTCGCCGGAGCGTCACATATGTCCAAGCACTCCTGACTTTCAGGACATCTACCACCACAGTGTAGTATACAAAGAATGCAGTGTGTACACAAACAGTTCAGTCTTGGCCTGCACCTAACATTGGGCACAACACTCACCAAAAATTGGTATTGTCCCTACTAGAATCACAACATTTCACACACTCTGCTGCTCTCTCCTACCTGTTCTTCTCACTTTCTCCACCTGTGGCTGCTGGTTTCTTTAGTTGTGGCTTGTCTGGATCCTGGAATGTTGAAGGACCTATTTGGAAAAAAAAATGGCTACACTTAGAAAATTACAGCCAGCCCCGGCGTTAAATCAATAGCACCCACAATTAATAATTAGGCATTCCTCCAGCCCCAACATTAAAATAATAGTATTCACATTTAATAAATAAACCTATTCCCTTCCTGCAAACAGCAATACCTATTTCCCGCAACCATCACTGCCATTAAATAACTCATAGTCACATTTAATAAATAGACCTCATTCTCCCCAAACTCATCCCCACATTCAATAGCCCCCAAACCACCCCATCTTAAATTAAGTCCCCACTATTAAATTGCCTCCCCATCACCCTACAAACAAAATAGCACCCATTAATTTGCCACCATCTACCTCACACTCACTACATTGCAACAAGCCCCCTGTGCACATTACTGTGCCCCTTCATCACTACACTGTGCCCCCTTATGTTCACACTGCGCCCTCCATGCTGCTTCCCCTCCTTTTTATTCACTCTGTACATTTCTCCCACTTTTTTTTCATTCTGTACATCTCTCCCCACTTTTTTTTCATTCTGTACATCTCTCCCTGCTTTTTTTTCATTCTGTACATCTCTCCCCACTTTTTTTTTCATTCTGTACATCTCTCCCCACTTTTTTTTCATTCTGTACATCTCTCCCCACTTTTTTTTTCATTCTGTACATCTTTCCCCACTTTTTTTTTCATTCTGTACATCTTTCCCCACTTTTTTTTTCATTCTGTACATCTTTCCCCACTTTTTTTTTCATTCTGTACATCTTTCCCCACTTTTTTTTTCATTCTGTACATCTTTCCCCACTTTTTTTTTCATTCTGTACATCTCTCCCCCTTCTTTGTCACACTCTCCCTTTCTACTTTCCTTCCCTTGACTCTCTGTTCTTTACTTACTTGTTAGTTTCTTTCTTTTCTTCTGTGTTCTCTTCTTTCTTCTTGCTTGGTCCCCTCTGCGACGTTCCTCACTGACTGTCGGGCGTGACTTGATGACGTCACGCCCGACAGTCAGTGTGAAACGAGCAGAGAGGAGGGAGGGCGGCGCGATCAGGTGAATATGTAAATTTTTTTTTTTTTAACTATCTAGCTCCCCCCACCAACGGACGGGTCGGACACCCCAAGCCCCCCCCCCCCCCCCCTCCCCGGGAAAAAAAAAAAAAAAAAGAAGACAAAAATAAAAAAAAATTGCAATAAAGAAAAGTGTAAAAAATAAAATAAAATTCAGCGGTGGGGGCCCGGTCCGGGCCCCCTGGCATGGCCGGGCCCGGGTAAATAGTACCCGCTCCCCCCCCCTCTCGGCGGCCCTGGCCATAGGGCATTTGGAGGAAGGCATGCCTGCCCCGAGGTATCATAAATGTAGTGTGTAAGGATGATTCTGTGTCAAATGTGATCTGCCAGAAACTGCACTTGGCATCCAGAGTGGTGAATATATTTGGATTTGGAATGTCGGCTATGACTTAGTTCATGGTTCTGGGGGGGAGATGTGGTCTCATCAGAGCTTTATTCAGATGCACAGGGTCAATGCAGATGCATACTGAACCATCCTTTTAAACTGCAATAACCATGGCTGACACCCAGGGGTGGCTTCTACCACTGGAGCAATGACACCTAATGCTGTCATTTGAATTATTTCCGCTATGACCTTATCTTTCATGGCCAAAGGCACCCTTCTGGGGCTACACACTGTAGGAGGAACAGTCTCATGAAGACGCATGTGATATGTGCCAGGGAATTTTTCAATGGAATCGCAATCGAAAACATCAGCAAAGTCTCTTAATTCTGGAATATCCTGTTGCAGCACATGCACATCAGCACTTAACGCTATTAACTCCAATTGTATACTGTCCGGCAGACCTAGCAAAAGTTTGACATTACTATCCGCAATATGAAACTGCAGCCGGACACCTGTGAAGTGAAATGTGGTCATAGCCACAGTGTTGATTATCTGGCCACTGTAAGCAATTAGATTTACTGTGTGAGAACAGTCGATAGGTGTTTTGCGGTTTGTACGCTGGAGGAGTTCACGCGATATAACATTGCGTTTGGTGTCAATTTTAATTTTTATTGTGTTATTTGTCTCCTTATCAACTATGGTAGTAAATATTTCATCCTCATCAGCCCTAAGGTCAACACTCTCACAGTGAAGACCAGTGTCAGGATTGCTTTCTGGCGGTGTATATACCGTATGGAGTTGGTGCGGCGGGCTGCTGGAACATGCACTGTAGTTTTGTCTGTCATCAGCTTTGGGCTTGGACCTGCACCAGTGAGCAAAGTGATTTTCTATGCCACAGTCATTGCAACATTTATTGAAAGCAGGACATTTGTTATGTTCATAGGAATGGCAACTGCTGCAAGTCACACAGCGTGTTAGTTGCTGCTTGTGTTTCCAGAGGTCACATATATGAGACTCTTTTTTCAATTCGATTGCACTTTTGCGTGACTGCTCATGTAACATGCATATGTGTATAGCAGTGTCCAGTGTCTGTGTCTTCTCCCTCAGGAGATGCGCACAAGTGACATCATCATAAGTCCCACACACAATTCTGTCTCTGATAAGCTCACTTGATAAATCATCATATTCACATTTCATTGCTAATAGTTTCAATCTGGCAGCATATGACTGGATGCCTTCAGAGGAGTTTTGCACTCAGCAGTCCAATCCCTGCACCTTTTGCAGAATATCAGTCTGTCACTGATGTTTTTCCTTGAGAGAAATGGCTTTTTTGCTGGCCTTCTTGACACCAGACCATCTTCCAAAAGTCTTTGCCTCACTGTGCGTGCAGATGCACTCACACCTGCCTGCTGCCATTCCTGAGCAAGCTCTGTACTGGTGGGAGTGGGTTCACTCACAATTTTGCCTAAAAACACAGCCATGAATCAAGAATGGTAATAAAAAATTCCTCCAAAAGCAACTTTTCCCAGCCATCCAAGAACAGTTTGGTGACTAACAATGCTTTTTCCAGCATGATGGAGCACCTTGCCATAAGGCAAAAAGGATAACTAAGTGGCTCGGGGATCAAAAAAATAGAAATTTTGGGTTTATGGCAGAAAAACTTCCCAGACCTTAATCCCATAGAGAATTTGTGGTCAATCCTCAAGAGGTGGGTGAACAAACAAAATCCCACAAACTCCAAGAATTGATTAGACAAGAATGGGCAGCCATCAGTCAGTATGTGTCCCAGAAGTTGATTGACAGCAAGCCAGGGCGAATTGCAGAGATCTTCAAAAAGAGGGGTCAACACAGCAAATATTGACTCTTTGCATAAACTTAATGTAATTTGGCCATGACTGTATATATGACAATTAAAAATTTAGAGTTTAGCGGTCAAGACATTGGAGATGAAGGATATGTTTTCCAAAGAAACGTTTGACTGTTTTTGAACAGTTTGGTATCCTTGGCTTGCATTTAATTAAATTATTGTCTACAAACTAATTTTGACAATATGAGTTTCAGTATGAACACTCTGTACTAAATAGAGCAGCAGTACCAATCACTAGCACTCCTGCCATTACACTGGACTCCCAGGCTGCCCAGCAGTTGGGAGAAATTGATTTAACCTTGATTGAAATGCACACTACAGCACATCTTATGAATTACATAGGAGGTCTGTGATTACTGTGGTTTGTGTAGCAAAGTGTGACATCAAGTTTCAGGCTAATTTATTTGCAAGATTTATTAGTAGACTTTGTAGAACTAGACTGGGAAGTGAATGACCATATTAGCCCAACACTTGCCAAAAAGTAAATATTCTGAGTGAAAAAGAAACAATTCTTATGTCTAGCATATTTTATTGACAGACTTATGTAATACAAAGATTTAACTAATTCATCTGACATACCATGGCTGTAACATATCTTAAATAACTGGCTTATATTACCACGCCTCTTACTAAACTGCAGATTTAGCAAACAATATCATCTTGCCACTGATCACTGTTCTTCATAGCAAGAGGTATGTGAGAATAAATTTTACCCCTGCAGTGTTTAGCAATGAGCAGCTTTGTACTGACTTGCAATATGTATATCCTGTCCAATTAGTGAAGGTAGACAAGAAAAATTAGATTAAAAAAATACATTAATCCACACAGTGGTCGACGTGGTTACAGTGGTATGCCATACCGGCAGTTCTACTGCCTTTAGTTTATTATAAAACTATAAAAATACATTAATTTACATTTTCCATGCTGTCACTTCTGAATTTCCATTTCGACCACTGAGTCCACAGCCTAATGCTGGGAGCCCTAATCCCAGGTCCCTCAAAACACCTCTACTGCTGTGTTGACGAATAGCCCAGTGAAAAGGCTCCCAGTCCATTATTTTGGGGTTTACACAGCTCTATCTGATCTGGTATTATCCCGAGTGTGATTGGTTATTAAGCTAACTAAAGCAGAACACTGTATTCCTCATATTTCTCAATGAGAATTATAACCCGGACCAATTTATTAAACTCCAAAGATTTAGCTTTAGCTTTACGAAAATTAACCCCAATAGTTAAAGCAGTCGTGGCGTTAGCTGTTCTATCCGATAGGAAGAGCATTGCAGAAGGGGGATCTTTAGATCCCTCCCCGGCAGGCCTCATGCTTCTCCCCTCTCTCCTATCACTAATTGTATTTTGAGAATGTGTGACCTGATGGCCGCAGTGCAGTGCATAGGCCAGGTCAGAACCTGGAAGTGATTGTGATTACTATAAACTAATCTGCATAACAGGCTCTTATCGGAGCCGCTGCCCTGACCGAAACATTTTGAGAAATTGCAACATTAAATAATTTCTTATCATTTAACATTTACAGATTTTATTTGTAGCTGTATAGCACAACCATTTCTTCAATTCTTGTCCATGCACTTGCTTCTTCTTTCTTGCAAATTATTATTTGATTTTAATATCTTGATGTTTGCAAATTAAGTGACGAATAACATAAAAATGCCAAACCCTGTAAAATGAGATGTTCACATTTCAAAGCCAATTTGGCAATAGCAATCATTATCCTTTGAAGTTAATCACAAAGCAATGTGTTGGAGCCTCCTTTTTGTATATAGTCATGCTAACTATACTTACTCAGTGTTCTCGCCATTCATGGAAACTAATTAGAGGTTATTTGATTATGATAATAGTATTAATGTATTTAATATGATGCTCTGTCACTGTTTACTGTAGTTATGCTTTAACAGTTCACATTTTTTGTAACTTAAACAGTAATCTAGCTTCACTACAGAGGTTGCAACTTTGCATTATTTTTCACTTATCACATTTTTTAAAATGTATTATTAAGACTTGTAATTATTTAACCTCTAAGCTGCTGTAAGTAAAATACCTCCTTTCAGGTATAGCAAACCTATTGCATGAGATCAGGCTGCAGTGGTTGGCTATAAATAATACAACACTGTGCGTCACCTGAACCCTGATCACTAATTAGTGCTTTAATTGACTTTAATGCTTCCCTGATTGGGCTAATTCACACTAATTGACAGAATTGAGAATTTTTTATAGACCTTACATTTTAAATATTGCTACCAGCCTATTAGCTCAGAGTGAGACAATTCTCAGAAACCATAGTGGCAGAGATTAATTCCTTGTAGTGGCAGAGGGGTGCATCCAAAAAGTGATGCTAAACAATAAAAATCATGCCACAAACAGCATTGAGGGGCTTATGTGTGGTGTAGTTGCAGATGAGAAGTCATAAAGTATCAATAAGAGAAACACTATCATAGAGCTGGACCAGTAGCAACCAAGAACCTTTTCAACAATGCCTAATGTAATATTGTTACACACATCAATCCAACTTCTCCTGTCAAATGAGTGTGTGACCATGTTTTATGTGTCTTGTCCTTACAATAAAGAGCAAGAAATTGCATGAATAATATTAGGTAGCATAGAACAGAATGAGTTTAAATGGTATTAAAATTACTCAAAATATTGCTAATGCTAATCTAATAAAAGAAATCAAACATTAACAGTGGGACAAGCGGCACATACTAGTGGCACAGTGCTAAAGTTCAGTAACAGCTGTTTATCATGTCACACATCTGCTTTTTGTCTTGTGGAAAGAACCTGAGAATTAAGGTAAAGACAATTTCTGGTAGACTGGATCCTTTAATATAGATAAATAATTGGATTAAATTGACCTTCAACCCTTTTTCTTCTATTTCTCTTTGTTTCCTCTAATGGGAAAATGTTTAAAATGTGAAAATGGAACATTAGAAATGAAAAGAGAGAGAGAGAGAGAGAGAGAGAGAGAGATACAGATATATATATATATATATATATATATATATATATATATATATATATAGATATATAGAGGTAGAGATAGATAGATGTACTTGCTCAGTGACCCTTAAAGGTTTTTTTTTTTGCAGGTTTGTTTTTTTTCAGGATTATTTATTCTAATTAAGAGCCCTGCCTATGGGGCCCCCTTGTCCGTGGGGCCCCTGGGCACCTGCCCATCGTGCCCAATGGAAAAGATGGCCCTGGTTTACCCACTGCCAAATTATATCATTGCAAGTATGTGTCTAAGTCAATATTACCATTATGATTTAGCCTGCAAGCCTCATGGAAAGAATATTGTATTGCATTATAATAATCGGTTAAAACAAGTGCACATATGCAGTATGACACTTCCTGGATAAAAAAAAGAAAAGAGGCATCATTTCAATGTTCTAAAATGCAAGAATAACTATATGCGTATATAATAAAAAAAAAAGAAAACAAAAAACGTTTTTCCTAATGTCAGAGATAATTTGCATGAGATATTTTTGGCTTTTATGAAATAATATCATCATCATCACCATTTATTTAAATAGCACCACTGATTCTGCAGTGCTGTACAGAGAACTCATTGAAATCAATCCCTGCCCCATTGGAGCTTACAATCTAAATCCCCTAACATACACAGAGAGAGAGAGAGAGAGAGAGAGAGAGAGAGAGAGAGTAGGGACAATTTTTAGCAAGCCAATTAACCTACTGGGAGTGTGGGAGGAAACCGGAGCACGCGGAGGAAACCCACACAAACATGGGGAGAACATACAAACTCCACACAGATAAGGCCATAGTCGGGAATTAAACTCATGACCCCAGTGCTGTGAGGCAGAAGTGCTAACCACTTAGACACAATTAGAACCATGAAGCAGTCTGAATCATGGCTGTTATTACCATGAGGCTGCAAAGTTCTGGAGGTGGCAAAAATGAGGCTATTGCCTCTGTCCTTGAACCTTCCCTTACTGCTGCTGTTGGTAAAGGATGTGCATCAGGAAGTATACAGTGATTGCTTTGGGCCACTGTGCACTTCTTCATGTAATCAATATTTGAGAAACATACTGACATTATGACAGGGAGTGGAGGTACAGGAAAGAGAGAATAGGTATCTTGCATTGGCAGCAGTGAAGGAGGGTCTTTGATGCTGGAATGATCCTGACTTCAAATTGATATGCTGGTTAAAAGAACGGATTCTGTATTCAATTTTACTTTTGTTTTCAGTTGATTCAATCAGCGCACATGAATTACCCAGTTAGCAAACTTTAACTATTCAAATAATGTGTTAGTTAAAGTTATAGTAGGTTAACTAATTAATATAATGCACAACAATGCAAGATAATATGTTTGGAACTTATGACATAGTAATCACAATAAGAAAGATTTGTGTGTAAGACTTTGTAATATTGTTATATAATATATCTAAGATAAACGTGATGTTCTTAAGGCACATTTTGACCAAATTGTTTGTGCTCATCTACTGCAATTAGGAGGCTTTATGCAGATGAGTTAATGTATATAGTCATCTGAATGAGGTCCCCTTAGAAGGTAGATGGGCATTCACAATTTGCTTAAAATGTGGACTTGCAATATTTTATAGCAATAATACAGTCTATTACACAAATGTTTCTTATGGTGATTAGTATGCCCTTAGTGCATTCTTGTCCCGTGTTATGTAAAGTGGTTCACGTTGTGATGCACCTTTTCATAAAATAGACAAATTTGAGTGTGCAGATTAAATCACATTTTCTTTGTTTATTGTAATTAACTGCATAAAAACACACAAGTTTATTTTTTAAAATTTTCCTTGTGTTCTGTTATATTAGTCATAAATGTACCTACCCTGTATTTAAACTAGCTCATCTTTCTCTATACAAACACTAAGTGACACATCCTACTGTGACAGAATAAATTCTCAACAATTCTCTTACCAAGGTGAAAACATCCCTGAACATACTCAGGGCCCTGTTTCTTACATCTGTAGAGACATTAGATGGGAAGCTCTATGTAATCCATGGGAAATACCCTGGGGTTCATATTTGCAGGTGAATTAAGATGAAAGGACAGTGCTGGAAGCTGTGGACCCCCTGTGCTGCTCTGTCAGTGACTTATTACTTACAACATTTCAATAGTGATGTTCAGTGCACAGAAAGAACTGTTTTGAAAAATAAATATATATATATATATATATATATATATATATATATATATATATATCTTTATTATAATTATATCTTTAATATATATATATATATATATATATATATATATATATATATATATATATAAATATATATATATATATATATATATAAAATTTATTTATGTATATATATATATATATATATATATATATATATATATATATAAAATAATATAAACTGTATATATAAATATATGTAGGAAAAATATATTTTTCAAATGTTAAGGGTTATATGTATGTGTGTATATGTATGCCTAATGGAAGCGTGGGCTTATGTGTTAGTACTCATTGCAGAAGTGGCATTATGTGAACAACAAGTATGTGAACAACTTAACTGTATAATATAAACATGTTTTAATATATTATTAAGTTATTTACAAATACACAAGCAAGAATAATGTCTTAATAAAAGTGAAAAGTCACATGTACAATATAAAAAGAATGAAATACAACATCTATATCTATTGTTTATGTCTTTAAAAATGAAATGGGAATTGTGTATCCTGCAGCAGTTCCTATGGAACAGACAAGTAAAGTGAATAGACAGACGCTAATTAATTTAACTAAGTTGTAATGCTAATGAATTAAATACTATCATCTGGAGGTCAATTCATAAGCAGCTAGATAGATCATTATCATCCTCATCATGTATATGTGCACCCAGTGTCGGACTGGGGCATGAAGGGCCCACCGGGGGAATTCAGTGATAGGGGCCCACTATATTGGGGTGTGGCCAACTTTAGGAGTGGGTGTGGCCAGTAAAGGGGGTGTGGTCAGGCTATGGAGGACAACTTATAGCACTATTTTAAATGTGCACCTTTTGCATTAGACCCTGCCCATTCTACTGGTAGGGAACTACATGGGACCCATTAATAAAACACTTGTGGTTTGGAAGAAACTCCAGTACCAGCTCCTGTCGTCTCCTAATGCACCAAGACAGTTACTTATGATAAGTGCATCATTTGGTTACCTCCAACCCTCGCCTCATATGTTGTTATTGCCCATCATGTATTGAGCTTATTAAAAGCCATTACAAGGGCTACACAAACCAAATAATAACATCATCAATTAGAAGACATAAACTGCACAATTAATTTTTTAGTACAATGGTTACCAACCTGTTGTTGCTGTGACATGTCCTGGAATAAAAGTCAATTCATAAAAAAACAAGTGATTGTAATTCTCAACTAATCTCAGTGAAATCCATCTAATTTCATTTTAAATACGGTTGATATATGCCTATAATACTTTCACTATATCACCCCTAAATTCTAAACAGGACAACCATCAAAAAGAATGCACAATAGGCAAAAGGAAAAATATATAAATATAATTATGTTCTCCTATGCATGTGCCTTTCTACACTAACATACAATATAGACCAACATATTATACAACCCTGAATGATTATATTTTCAACTGGATGCAATTGGAATACTAGACTACATGAAAAGCACCCTTCATTTGCCAGATCTTGTATACACAGTCTGATTATTAAAATGACTCTTTGTTATAATTATTTTTTAAGGACTCTTACAGAATATGCCACTCGTCAAAGACCATACACACAGCATCAGTGCTACTACGGTTGCGTACTTCACCAATGAATGCTTGTTGAGAAGGGAAATTTTAAAAAACAAAAAAATGAACAGAATACAGCCCATCCAAAGCCTGTCACATTTATTCCATATATGCTGGTATGCTGCCAGTGTTGTATGAAAGAGAATATAAATATCAAAGGACGGGCGCAAATGGGGGAAGGGTAAAGAAACACAAGGATTGGGTCAATGAATAAGTCAAGGGGAAAACGGTCCCAAAGTCATTAAAGGATGTTGGTCTTCTAGTTCCACCTATACCGATGTCCCAGATGGTAAACTTACATCAATGTGACCTTTTCTATTCCATACAGTATTTGAATAATGTGTCCTCTTGCTTCAAAAAGCACCACCACGATGTACTTTTACTCCCCTCTAAACCTGTTTCTTCTCCTCACCAGAGTGCACATATGGGAGACCAGGGAGAGAACAGAGAAAGATCTCATGGTGTTTTACGTTCTCTATTTATTAAGTTAAAACATGGGGTTAAAAACACTCACATTTTGTATGTTAAAAAGGTATCTTTCAGTCCATATGTTTCCTCGATCAAACGGCAGTATCCAGCTTCTGTATCCCAGCCACGATCAAACTGGCTGGGCTTCAGATAACCCGGGGAAACTCTGCAGCGTCAGAGGGGGCGTGGTCTATTGCGTCCAGTGTTGCATGAACCTATGATGACCAAACTGACCTTGGATCAGTATGTTGATATCAGGACGTCCTCCTCCCCTGCTCAAACTGCTGAAAAACACACTACCGCGCCTGGGCTCTCTGCATCTGCGCGGTAGTGTGGTTACAGGAGATGTGACCGCCGCTGCCATCTAAACAAAGTTCAACATCAAGCTCCGCCCTAACAACGGAGGGGGCGGAGCTTCAACCCCGCTGGGCCTACCGGTGGATTGACCGGCTGTCCGGCGGGCCAGTCCGAGGCTGTGTGCACCAGCCCTCTAGCACCCATAAGAGAGCCTCCAGAAAGGTGATTTTGTAGACAAATAGGTAAACACTCCCTTAGATCAGTAAAACTTTTTATACAGACATAAGTGTATGTTTTTTTGTGCATATGCGCAGCAAGAAAAATGCATCTCACTCTAAACAGACAAACAACAGAAGTATGTCCAAATCTACACAGTCCCTTAGGTATTTTACTCTTTTAGTGCAACTCAAAAGATTTATAGATAAATGTATTCTACAACTTATAACACTCATCAATGTTTATATCATCATCATCACCATTTATTTATATAGCACCACTGATTCCGTAGCGCTGTACAGAGAACTCATTCACATCAGTCCCTATACCATTGGAGCTTACAGTCTAAATTCCATAACATACACACAGACACAGACAGACAAAGAGAGAGAGAGAGATAAGGGTCAATTTTGATAGCAGCCAATTACTCTACTAGTATGTTTTTGGAGTGTGGGAGGAAACCGGAGCACCCGGAGGAAACCCACGCAAACATGGGGAGAACATACAAACTCAACACAGATAAGGCCATGGTCGGGAATTTAACTCATGACCCCAGCGCTGTGAGGCACAGGTGCTAACAACTTAACCACGTGCTGCGCTACTAAAAAAAAAAGATAATACATAAGTGGAGTGTGCATTTTAATTTTTTATATTTTTTCACATTTTTGTTTTCCCCCCACTATAACATTTATTTATTTATTTTTGTTACCTTTTAATATACAACCCATTATGAAAAACTTAAAATCAATGGCTATTAACAAGATTACAATTGAATGTTTGGTGCTTTGCCCGAGGTCAGTAGTATTACATTTGAAACCTCCAGCAACTCTCTGAGGTATATTTACTAATACCGCTTTCATACTGCCGCCCCGGCAATATCCCGGGTTTTTCAAGCCGGGTTTTTGCCGGGGCTCGGAGCGTCCCAGCTCAGAAACACCATTCATACTGCACCTCGGACCCGGGAATTTCCCGGGTTGACCCCATTCATACTGCACAAGTCTGTGCCCTGGCAATTTGTGGGAGTCATCACCAGAGCAGTTTTCATTGGCTGAAAAATGGTGATGTCATTGATAGGTGACTGGTTTTTTGACGCATAAAGATGATGCAAAAGTGGGTGGTGATTGTTTACCACATTACTTTTCATCATGGCCGACGACTCACTTTTGTGTAGCCCAGAGTTCATGTTTACTAGTGTGTTTTTGCTCCCACCGATGACATCGTCCTCCAGAGACAGGCAGACAGCCAATCAGCTTGTTTTCTGTGCAAAAACCCGGGTTGCACCATTCATAGTGCAGGCAACCCGGGTCCGACCCGGGAATAACCCCTCGATAAATTCCGGGTTGAAGACCCGGGTTTTTAGACCCGGGATTTTTGACTTGTACCATTCATACTGCACCAAGACCCGGGTCATTTGAGCTCGCCCCGGCAAAAACCCGGGATTTTGGTGCAGCATGAATGGGGTATTAACTGCTGATTTGAAAAAGTGGAGGTGTTGCCTATAGCAACCAATCAGATTCTAGTTATCATTTATTTAGTATATTCTACAAAATGACAGCTAGAATCTGATTGGTTGTCATAGGTAACATCTCCACTTCCTCAAACTCGCAGTTTGGTAAATATACCCCTCTAAGTCTTTTTTCTTTTATATACAATTTATGTTTGCTTTTAATGGTAATCTTTTAAATTACTTCTAATATATAGTAGCTAAGAAGCTTGTCAAAAAAAGAGGACAGCAGATTGCATTAGTGCTGTTCACCAGTGAATTCACTGCTATTTTTTTTACTTTTTCAATTTGATTTAAGGATTTTGTTTGTCAAAATCTGGTCAAACATGTTTTCATACAAGTTACCTTTGTGATAATATAATGGACAGCAAGCCTGTATTTAGAGTTTGTCCTACATTAACAGGGGCGCACGGAGGATTGTCGGGGGGGGGTTTCTCCCCGCCGACCGAAAAAAAAAAAAAACGACGAGAGAGAGCTGCGCATGCGCAGCAGCTCCGTTTTGCCAGCGCTGTCCTATACAGCAGCCGCGGCGCTGTCTAAGAAGCGTCTGCGGCGGTGCTGTATACAATACAGTACCGCCGCGGACGCTTCTTTGACAGCGCCGTGGCTGCTGTATAGGACAGTGGCCACTTAGTTAGCGCAGGGGGAGGTTCTAGAGACTCAGAAACCCCCCCTGCGTGCACCACTGATTAAACT
Source organism: Mixophyes fleayi (assembly GCF_038048845.1). Lineage (NCBI taxonomy): Eukaryota > Metazoa > Chordata > Amphibia > Anura > Limnodynastidae > Mixophyes > Mixophyes fleayi. Next base: position 252,707,367 of record NC_134405.1, read on the forward strand.
ATCAGAAATAGTACCCAAGTATCCAGTGCACCGACCTAATAATTGTGAAGGCTGCATGCTTCTGCTGGACTTTCCAAAATCCTCTTACTCACAGACTGATCAAAAACTGGCTCAACAACTGGATCTATACATGAAAGCAAGCTGTCAATAACAGCTCAGTTATCCAATGTTGCGACTAGGGGGCATTTTATTTAGTTCCTTGTCTCATACTAACTGTACATAGCATACAAAGTGTTTACCATGTACAGTATATACCTATAAATGCTGTATAACCTTAATCTAAAAGAATATCTAGTTTATACTGAGTTTAATTGATTGTAAATGGAGAAACAAACAGAAAAACCATGCAAACTGGAAACACAAAGGGCCTGATTCATTAAGGAAAGTAAAGCCAAAAAAATTAGTGACGTTGCACCTTGGCAAAACCATGCTGCATGGGAGGGGGAAATAAATTTAAAATGTGATGGCAGATATATATTTGTCCTAGATCAACTTTACATTTCAGTGTAAACATAAAGCTATCAATTTTTTATGAGCTGTATGAAAAAACAGCCAGTATTTAACTTATGTGCAAAATAATAAACTAATTTGCACCCCTTGCATGGTAACATGGTTTTGTCCAGCAGATAATTTTTTACTTACTTTCCTTAATGAATCAGGTGCAAACTGTATATCTAAATCTATGCCTTTATTTCACGGCTCTATAACTCTGTCAAGCGTTGAAAACACATTTTTTTTACCCATGTGCTTCCTTAGGGAATGTACATAAGCACATTTTGGGCAGGTTGCTGAAGTTACACGAAATACTAAAAAAACATTGTTTTCTCTAAAAATGGCAATGAAATTAAAATATATTTATTGTAAAATCATGGCAGAATAAAACCCAAGCTATTCTGAATAAAATAATAAAATATGCTTGCAAAGCTTAATAATAGTAATGTAAGTTTAATTTATCAGTCTGATTTCAGAATAGCAATTGATTGGGTCAATAGGAGATGCACATTAGATACCTTTAAGATAACTTTATGCTAAGATTAATTTGCAAAAAATATTGGTGAAATACAAACTATGCAAAGCTGATGATAAAATCCAATAGGTAAAACTTATATTAAACCTTTCTATAATATCAAACACCAGAGATATATTGCAAGTTGTAGTTTTCATGGAAGAAATGTACAAAGTCACAAAGCTTTCCTAGATACTACTATGTAGTGATGTGTAGTACAGGAAGTATTGCAGGCTGGTAAATATAGACTTTGCTCTTCTAATACATGTATTTTTATATATTTTGAAGCTGCACACAACAGAAGTAGAGCTCATTCATCTGGAAACATAGAACATGGTTAGGTGTGGTTGCTACTCTGCATCACAACACTGTCCTGGAAGAGAAAAACTTGTGTAGGTTTGGGCACATGAGTGATGAAAACTATGTGCAATGTGCTGCAATGTGTTGGGTTCTGGTTAGAGCTAATATTGTTAATGGGTAAAACAGGAGAGAGGTTATTAAACCTATTCATTGACAAAGTTGAGGTGGAGACTGGTTGATACTCATCCCACCTGTTACTGTCCTGAAGCTCATTCCCTGTATTGTATTGATATCCCTGCTGTGTGGCTCCAGGTCTTTCCCTGCTTGATACGGAAGTTCCACAATACAACAGTCCAGCCATAGCCATATTCTGTAGCCCAAGGCCTTGAAACCAGTTTCAGATCCCAGATCTCTTACTTAGTTTCTCAACCTATTGTTTGAAACTAATTTTAGGGTGGGTCCATAAAGTCTTACTGTGAAAAGAACCCATGTTCTTATTTTCTGCTGCGTGTCTACTACAATAAAATCATCTCAGACACAGTCAAAAGCTGTTTAAATATCTATATTAGAACACTGATATACTGGGATAGGAAATACAAAGTATAAATATATGAAGCACTAGCATTAATTAGTAGTATATACACCTTTTTTAAAATCACAATCACTGTACAAATTTCAGTATATTTATTCAACATATTTGATTCCTGGAGAGACTCAAATAAAATAGAGGGCAGTTATTTCTAAAAGTTATCTTTATATATAAAATAAGAAGTTTGTTTGTTTGCTTGTTTGTTGGAGAATATCTTCGACACCTCTGCACCAATTGGGATGACAGCGATGCGAGGGGGCCAGGTTTTAGGGGGGGGTTAGGGTCCCGTTCGGACCTCCTGTTGGTGTCCACTTGGCAGACCTTTGAACCTGTTATGAGCCTTCCAATGGATGGATTTGGAGGAAAGCTTCACATACTGGTAACATTTGGTCCCAGAAGAAATACACAATGATGTGTGCTGGCAAGAACTTTGACCCATGGAGCCTGTTCTGGGTCTTCCACTGGATGAATTTGGGTGACATGTTATATAAAAAAATCATTGTTTTTTTTTTTCTGTGTTGTTAGTTTGTCTGTCCGTTTATGCATTCGGACACCCCTGCACCGATTGTGATGAAACCAATATGCGGTGCTCCAGTTGTAACCTGACTAGGGTTTAGGGGGGGGGGGGTTAGGGTCAAAGTTGGACTTCCTGTGGTGTATGCTGGGCAGAACTTTTATCAGGGGAGCCTGTTCTCAGCCTTCCACTGGATGGATTTGGATGAAAACTTCACAGACTGGTACATTAGAACCCAGAAGAAATACTAGGGGGTTGATGTCCCAATACGACCTCTCATTGGTGTACGCTAGCCAGAGCTTTGACTCGGGAAGCCTGTTCTGGGGGATTCCACTGGATGAATTTGGATGACATCTTATATAAAAGAATCATTGTTTTTTTTTTCTGTTTTGTTTGTTTGTCCGTTTATGCATTCGGACACCCCTTCCCCGATTGTGATGAAACCAATATGCGGTGCTCCAGTTGTAACCTGACTAGGTTTTAGGAAGGGTGTTAGGGTCAAAGTTGGACTTCCTGTGATGTATGCTGGGCAGAACTTTTATCAGGGGAGCCTGTTCTCAGCCTTCCACTGGATGGATTTGGATGAAAACTTCACAGACTGGTAACATTAGAACCCAGAAGACATACTAGGGGGTTGATGTCCCAGTACGACCTCTCATTGGTGTATGCTAGCCAGAGCTTTGACTCGGGAAGCCTTTTCTGGGGGATTCCACTGGATGGATTTGGTTTGTTTGTCTGTCCGGTTGTGCTTTTGGACACCCCTGCATTGATTGGGATGAAACCAACGCAAGGTGGTCTTGTTGGAACCTGGTCAGGTATTAGGTTGTTTAGGGTACCGTTTGGACCTCCTGTTGGTGTACGCTGAGCAGACCTTTAACATTGGATCCCAGAAAACATACTAGGGGGTTGATGTCCCAGTCTGACCTCTCATTGGTGTTTGCTGGGCAGAACTTTGACCAGGGAAGCCTGTCCTGAGTCTTCCACTGGATGAATTTGGATGAAAACTTCACAGACTGGTAACACTGAATCCCAGAAGACCTTCTAGGGGGTTGAGGTCCCTGTCAGACCTCCCATTGATGTACTCTGGCCAGAACTTTGACTCAGGGAGCTTGTTCTGGGCCTTCCACTGGATGGATTTGGATGACATATAATATAAAATCAAAAACGATACTGAGCAGCCACCTCATGGGTCTATCGGAAGAGCTGGTAAGCTGCTAATTTTTTTATAATGTTAACCGTTAAATCCAACTCATTGATAACTTAATAACTTCAAGGTTTAAACCCGGGCAATGCTGGGAATCTCAGCTAGTATATTATTAAATCTGTTCTTGCCTTTCTTCTGAAGGTTAAATGTGATCACGAAGTAGAGCTATTGTTTTTAAAAGTGTGCATTGATTTTGTGGACTTTACCTGAGAATACATGCCTTGTCACATCATACATCCATCTCCTCTCCCTATAACTACACACATAGCAATACAATATACCTTACAGTAACATCACGCAGTATATTATACTGTTATACAAGTCTCATACATTAAGCATTATCTCATCATCTACATTACATGTTACACAAGCATTGGTGAAAACAAACTAAGTGATAATGTGCAGCAGTTTGTGCATGAGCCTGATGAGACGGTAGTACTGTGATGTTATAGTCATCCTCAGAGAGATGATGGGTTTGAAATCTTACTTTCATCCTAAGCTCAAAAGGGGGTCAGATGAGGACAAAAGTTTACCACCGAGAAATAAATCTAAATATGGCATTGGCAAAAAAGGGTTATTGTCTACAGACAACTCCATATTGTACAAAAAAAGAAGCAAGGTTATTGCCAGTGGTGGTGAGGCAAAGTAATGTATCAATATGAACTGACAACCTATTTTCAGAAACTGCTTGCAAAGCTCTATTACGCAGTGATAATGAAGATGAAACAGTTACACAAGTAGATGTAGCTCCCATTCAGCAGGCACATGAAACGCTTTAAAAAAAAGTAAAAAAAAATTGCCTGGCACATCTGAGAAGCACAACTTTCAATATTCTGCCCTCCATAAAAAATGAAACTGTAAAGCAAACTACAATCTATCATAAGCCAAGTGGAACTGATAACTCACTACCAGTCAGTGCCATGATGTCACCACTGCCATACTTACCTGCCGTGCTGCAAGTCCAGCGATGCCATTCTTGATCGCGTCCACTGTTTACAGAGGGTGCACAGCTCTTACTGGTTGATATGCCTGATGTCATGTAACCGCAACTGTAGAGGTGGTCTTTTCAAATCAGGAACACTATTTACAACCTGCTCTGAACACTACGTGAGTGTCAGAGCAACAGGTTTCCCTAGGGCAGCTTTGGGCTCCTATTTCCCTGTGATACCTATGCCTATTTTCTGAAACTCTTGTTTTGACTTTGGCTTGCTATTTTGACTACCCTCTTGGATTCTGATCTGGTATATTGTTTGTACGCCACTGTAACAAAACCTTGGATTATCGACCTTCCTTTCTGGACATTATTTTCTCTCACTTTTACCTCTCTCCTTCACACCAGAAAGCAGTACAAAGGCCTGCGACCTGTGAGCTCCCAGCAGAGAAGCCAATACCAACTTGTGGCGGTTCCTGGTAAAAACCAAGGGGCTCATTAGACTCTGCGCCCTGGTTCTGCTACCGCAAATTCTGCCTGACAGTCGAACACCGCCATATTGGAGATTGTTCTTTACACATGGCTGCTAGTTCCTTATAACCTTACAAACAACAGCCAAGTTCACAGTTTAAGCAATAAAATCCATACATTGTGTAAATTTTTGGTTTGGACATTTAAGAATGACATAAATAACATGGCTGTGGGCAAGCATATCTATTGTATGTGCACAAAGAGTGAGTCGAGGTCGCCAGGGAACAAAGCTCAGAACAATAGCCCCAATCCAATATAATGGAAAGGCATCATAATTAATTGTGCATCTAGCATTGTTGTCTTTGTTGATGGTGATGAGGGTGATTATGATGCATATATTGATTTTTGTGGTACTGAAGCGGAACCTGATGACAATTGTGAAGTTCAAGCTTTCAGTCTATGGGGGTTTCAATTAGCCGCAAAGTGTCCCCGGAACATCCGTGAGACACTTCAAAGCGGAGATTTTGACAGAAATGAGTGAAGATTTCTACCGCAATTGCTGGCAATGTGCGCAACACTATGACCATGCGCCACATCGCCAACAATTGAATTGCACCCTAAGGGCTAGATTTACTAAACTGCGGGTTTGAAGAAGTGGAGATGTTGCCTATAGCAACCAATCAGATTCTAGCTTTCATTTTGTAGAATGCACTAAATAAATGACAGCTAGAATCTGATTGGTTGCTATAGGCAACATCTCCACTTTTTCAAACCCGCCGTTTAGTAAATATACCCCTAAGTCTTTATCACTTAATGTTTTTAATAATTTAATAGTAAAATTTAAACCATAACTACTGAAATTATTAGGGAGAGAGTACAGAAGAACACATACTAAAGCATTTTCGCTAAATGTGTACCTAGCTTTAGACGTGATGCCTTTGGAGTTTGATATGTAATATTCGTAGTTTTTGAACTTTGTGGCTTGTGCAGAAAAGAGATGGCAAGTATATAATCACTATTATTTTTAAAAGATAACTATCATCACTTTATGCATTGACATTAAATTACCCTAAATATTAACTTTTAAGCAACCTCTTTGGCTTTCACCTGTTGTATTATGCTGGCTGCTCCTCACACAGAGATTGTAGATTCATGATATTAAGTGAATGGGGCTAATGCAGTCTAGGATAGTGCTAATCATGACTTACAATCAGAATTAAATAAAACAAACACATTTAGATGTAAGTTGCAAATTTTGATCCCAAATTCGTCAAAATCACTATAACAGAATTTCTGGCACTCCATAAATACCCAACTATGGGTATTTTCCCAAAGTTGATGATCTTCTAGCAGTCATTTTATAACCAAAAAATATTATAGGACTTATCACTATATAACACCAGCAAGCACCTATCTATAATTGCTGTGAAATCTATAAAATATACACAGTGACTTATACAATTGTCTTATACTCTAATTCTAAAGTAGAATGTTGTCATTCCTCAATTCTAGTTTTTTTTATATGCCCTATGTATCATCTGCTTCCATAACGTCTACTCTGAAACCTCAATACTAACCCTACAGGTAACTAGAAGCATGTAATAAAAATTGCCTATACTATAGTAGACTCCCAAATGGATAAATAACTACTCTGTAACAATGTATGTCTTGCTTTTGTTTAATATCTCACTAGTCTCTTAACTCCATGTAAAATTGGTTAACTTAAGACTTAAATTTTGTGTGCTGTAATAATTAATCAGATAGGTTTGTCTCTCTTCATGCGACAATTAGGGACAGATTCAATTCAGTGTGAGGTACCGCTGAATGCCACTTCAATGTTCAGATGCGCATATTGCCTGCTATTATGGTAAGAAATCTCTGTTCATTATTCTACGCACTTTTATGGGACGTGAGGGAAAATGAGCAGAGATTTCTGTAAAAACTCTGAAACGATGTGTCTCTGCCGACTGTTCCGGAGACACATTGCATCACCTTGCAATTGAGTCTGTCCCTCATTGTCACAAGTTGTACAGATTGTTGCTAATGAAAAGTGCCCCTTAGTGTGTGATAAGGGGCTGAGGTCCCCAAAGATGTGGAGCTTCTCCAATCACCATATACAGAAGTTGGTGGAAGAATGGGAGTATTTTGTCCTGTTGAAGCTTCATGTCTCTGGAGGCAGCAAGTAACATTATCATTGTAACACACCCCGTACTATAAATTATTACAAACTGCACTGTAGTTTAGTGATTTGCATAAAAGTATTCTGACTCCAGGCTGGTGCCTTCATATGGTTACACAATTATTTGATCTCTTAGTTTACAGTAGGTTGTTCATTATCTATACAACCCTTTATTAGTTGGACCAACAATCTTTTCAAACTCCCCTTTTAATTCATTACTTTGTATTATATGATGTAGCTATAAACCTTTGTTTTATTGTTATCACACACGCTCATAATTTGTAATGAAATGTAGATGTCTTTAGCAGTTGTAAATCTGTCGGCTGTGCATCATTTAGGTCATGAAATGTTTTTACAATGGGATCATTTAGGATGGAAATTATTCATTGGATTAGTTGTGGTGAAATTTTACAGCACTTGTCAATTCTGTGAAATGTTACTCATTTAAAGCCCTATGATTAATACATTAGTTTCCAATTAAATGTTTTTGTTAATGTAAACTGTTAGTAATCAGAAGTTTGGTTCAATATATTAGAACTTTAAAGATCTTTGTGGACAGAGATCAAACCATCTTCCAGGAGAAGATACTAATACATAAAGAAAGAAGGGGATGGACAGGTAAAGAGAGGAACAAACAAGTCAGACTACTGCTGGGATGTAACACATCCATTATGTGGCCTTGTCAAGTACAATAAAGGCACAATCCCAGGGAACATCGCTGAAGCTGAACAAACAAAAAAAAGTCTTATGAGCCTAAAACACCATGACTGTAGCACTTCAGAAATGCTCAATCAGTTGTGAGCTGCAATATAATAGGCTTCTTATAAAAAAAATCCCCTTAGGGCTTATTAGGTCTGTTTGTTTTTATGAAGAACTACAGTGTAGCTGTGAAAGGGGTAAGGGTTATGTGTAAAGGTTACTGACCTCTAAGCCAGATCTCTTTACTGTGTAGTTGCTTTAAAGACATTTTTATCATGATCACATAGATGGAAGCTAATGACATTCAGATGATTCACTGGACTGTCATCTTTTGTTACCCCAGCTACAAAAGTAATGCCAGGCCTTTTCATTCCCTTTTTACACATTAACCAAACAATTTTTTTTTAAGTTGAGTGACCATCTGACTCACGGACTGATTTAGGTGGTTTCTTGTATGTGTTATCAATAATAGTTACATTACCCCAAAAATATAATTAAATTGTTCCCCTAACCAACAAATGAAGTATTAGATTCTTTTCCTAACAATTAATATTTAGTGTTCTCTAGGAGAAGACCCACCTTGCATTGGTTACATTACCCCAAAAATGTAATTAAATTGTTCCCCTAACCAATAGATGAAATATTAGATTATTTTCCTAACAATTAATATTTTATGTTCTCGAGGAGGAGACCCACCTTGCATTGGTTAAAAGGTGTTTTGGTTGGTGGTAGCACAGTTTTAACAACACAATCAGATGGGTTTTAGCATCACCAATGCACGTCCCTATTAAAATACTCAATATAAATTTCAACAATCAAGCTTAAAACCCCCCAATAAAATCAATAAAGTTTCAGTAGTTCCCCAGTGAGGATGCTTCAGAGCAGTTCTAATTGTATTTTATTATACACACAATCTTCTCTGTGCCGCTTGGTCGCCCGATGCAGCCACGAGCAGTGCAGCTGCTCATTTACTGGGTTTGATGGATTCTGTCATACCCAGTAGGTGGCTCCTATCGCACTGATGACCATTCATCAATTGGAGTATCTGGAGGTACGCACACATTGATTGGTGGATAATTTCTGCCATTCATCAGAGTGCTGGGAGCTGTCTAGTAAGAATGATGGCATCCCAACACTAACAAACTTCAAACCCAGTGTGCCAAGTAAAAGCATGGGGTAGCATAAAGGTTTAATAAATCCATTTGGGTCCAATATTGTGTGGCCACCCTGGGGTCTACATTTTGTTGGTTTCATGACCACACAGTTTTTGGCACATTTTCTATTGCAGCATGCTGGTTGAAATGCCTAAACCACTTTTACTTATCCCCTAGGCAAAAAATTGCCATTACTCCCCTTTGAATATATATTTCGGTACAGAATTAAAACTGCTTTTGGTCAGTGATACAGTGTTTGGGTGCATATAAGAGCCTTCATCTGGTAAGCTTGCAAATGTAAATCAGCTTTAGAACCACAGGTAAAAACTCACTTTTTGCAGGAAAACAACCTAGCTCCCATGCAGAGCACTACTTCAGTCCTTGGCTACTCTCTATTGAGTAAGGGGTCAAAACACTTATTATTACTCTTATTTCATTGTACGCTATAAAGCAGCTGTGACCTTTTCATTTTTCCATATTGCTCTTTTTTCTCTCCTCGGACATACTCTTTTTTAGTAGCATATTATATTATATCATGTATGTGCCTTATATGGCAAATAATGATACAGATCTGGTGGCGATACATAGGGCCATTTAGAGTTAGGAACATATGCAGCTAAAGTGTGCACATTTGCAGACAATGGGAATGGAATTTTCTTTGCATGCTGGGAAAATAGTGCCAGATTTTGCATGTAGCACATAAATAGTGGACAAATTTATTTAGCACTGCTATTTAGAGATGCACTGGGTCACGCCCCTCTCCCTACTCTAAATCTGTTGACACATTTTAACTTTAGCCTCCCCTGCAGCACAACTTGATTTGCCAGGATGCAAAAGTGAACCTTCTAGCTGGATTTACTGATAACTCTAAATGAGGCATCAAGTTGCAGTGCAAGGGGTGCAAATGCTTTAACATTTTTGAACAATATAACTATTTTTTTTGTGCACAATATATCTATATTGGTATAAGCTCACCTTCCAACATCAAGGCATCTCCTGTAGGTGAGAACCTGCTGTTGACAGGTTCAGGTGGTGCCAATGGGGGTGTCCGCTGAGCAACAATCGCAGGGAATTTCACTGACTGACAGTGACGTTCCGCCCTCCAACTTCAGAGGTATCGTACCGATTAACCATTTTTGGAGACAGCAATAGTAACAGCAACAGCAGAAAACAGTTGAATTTGACCCTAACATAGACAAGAAAAAACACAATGATTGTGGTGAGGGTGAAAAAGAAAGTATGGTTTCCACATACAGTAAAATTGGTGTGATTAGGAAAAAATGTTGTCTCTATTTGGACAATTATTTACATAAGGGATTTACTTGTTGTAGTGGTAAATTTAATCCTACACCAGAATGTGCTATTTTTGGTGGTAAATTGGCCAATTAAGCCATGGTGCCAAGCAAATTAAAGATATATTTCACTATGAGATATGGTTGTCTTATTAATACGCCTTGATCATACTTCAAGAAACTTTTAAATTAGAGAAAACAACATAGCCTGATAGTCTCTAAAACAGTCAGAGTTTCTAGTATAGCTCAAGAGGGCAGCTTCATAGTTGCAGAATTATTGGCTAAAGACATGAAGCCTCATACAGAAGCAGGGACACTTATTCTTTTTACTTGCAGTGACACCATAAAAACACTGTTTAGGAGTGATGTATGCAGACAGAACTCCCTGTTCGGGGGTGGGGTGGGGGGTTGTGATTGCCCCGATTGCCTTCCCCCTTCCGGATCCATCACTGGCAGATATTGGAGGGAAAAGCTCAACTATTAGCAGTCATTCCCTAAATTAGTAATGTAAAAAGCTTGACACAAGATATACTTATGTATGTTTACTATATTATGTAAATACTTGGAAGCTGTAGAATTGTCCTAGAAATACTGTGAAGGAATTTGTACATATGGTGCTCCATGAATGGTTGGTTCAATGGAAGGCTACGCATCATCACAACTACATCAGTGGCGGATCCAGGGGGGGGGGGGGGGGCGATCGGGGCGATGTTTTAAAACACAATCAGAGCAGCCGGGCAGCACACTGTCCCTGCCTGTCACGGCTGGAAGGACCTGCACATAGTATGCAGCCGTCGGCAGCCTAAGATGTTAGAAAGGGACGGGGCCTAAATCGCCCCCCCCCCCCCCCTAAATCGCCCCGGGTACACCAGTTTTCTAGATCCGCCCCTGAACTACATCCAGTGGTGGATCCAGGGGGGAGGGGGGTGATAGGGGCAATCCCCCTAACAGCTCACTATACTGATGTTCCCGATGACTGACATACAGGCAGAGAATCATGTCCGGCCGCGCTGATTGTGTTTTAACACAATCAGCAGGGCCGAGCTGCATTATCTGCTTACCTGTCAGCTGCCAGGAACATCAGTATAGTGAGCTGCCGCTGGAAGCCCCATTTTTCCTAGAAAAAAATTCTAGGTCCGCCTCTGACTACATCATAACTGCACACTGCTTTCTCCATCTTGAGGTGCTGGTTGGAAAAACAATATACAATAATTTGAAGGCTGTACTAGACAAAGTAAAAATGGTAAACTCCAAAAGTAGGCCACTTAAATCACAACTGTTTGGCAAACTATGTCAAGAAGTTGGTGCAAAACATGTGAATCTTCTTTTGCACACGGAAGCAAGATGGTTATAAAGAAGGAAAGTGCTGTCACGTGTGTATGGACTCAAGGATGAGTTACTTTCTTTTTGCACCCTTAAGCAGCAAGAAATATGTTGCTTGATAGTAACATTTGGTTTGCAAAATCATTCTTCTTAGTGGATATCTTTGAACATTTAAACAAGGTAAATTCTAACATGCAAGGCAACACTGAAAATATCTTATCTTCCACTGATAAAATGAATGCTCTGTGAGATAAATTATAATCTTGGGCTGTCAAAGTGCAAGAAGAAAACAAGGAAATGTTCCCACGTGATGCAACAAAGAATAAAGAGATCATGCCTCTGGTTCTTGAGCATTTTGAAGTAGAAAAAAAATCAGTACTATTTCCCAGACTTATATACTCTAGATTGTAAAGACAAAAAGAGAAAACCAGTGCAAAATAAACACCAGGAGAATAAAAATAAGTAAGAAAAAGTAAGAAATAATTAAAAAATATATTGAAAAAACAAATCGGCATATGTAAAAACAAAACAATTTATTGGTAGAGTCAAAAGCTTATGGCTCTGAACATATATAACAATATAAAAAACAAAAAAATAATATCACATTAGGGAAAAATACTCTAGAATGTGACTGGTCGAGTAACTCATTCATCACATCGGTATCAAGAACATCAAAGCTCATTCTCACAGAAGAAGAGAAATTAATTGAGATATGGAATGATGGCAGACTGAAGTGAAATCTTAAGGTGGTACCTCTGGACCAATTCTGAGTAGTGATACAGAGGGCCTGATTCATTAGGCATGCAAAACAAATGTATTATGCATTTTAAAATGCACTTAATGTAAGCATACGCACGTCCTAATTGAACTTCAAGTGGATCTGAAGAAACGTCTCTTGTTGAATATAAGCCTAGGTGCGATCTGCATTGAGTGGCACAATACACTGCAGGATATGTCCAATACATATGTGGAATATAAAGTTCCAGCAGAATGCAGAGAAAAAAAAAACAATTACCATCAATTATTTTAAGGAACTGATTATGTTCCTTAATGAATCAGTCCCAGAATAAATATTCTCATCTTGTGAAAAAAGCTCAGATAATTCTTTCGCAATTTTTCACATCTTACCTGTATGTGTTTGGATTTTATGTGCTCACAAACATACAAACAATCAAAAGGGAAAGACTGCAATCAGTCGAGGAAGAAATGTGGGTATGTCTGTCAAGTATTCCAGCTAACATTAAAAGGATCTGCCAATGATACCAAGCCTGAATATCTCACTAAAAAGATACTGTTTGGTTTGTTTATTTAATTTTAATTAATGTTATATTTTATTTTTTGTATTTGTGTTTTATGTGCATGTATGTTTTTGCAATTATTATTATTAGTAGTATAATTGGAAGTGGTTCTAATGGAAAATTGTCTAGGGGTGCCACAGAATAAGATATATAACTTGAGGGGTACTATCTGGCCGGTGTAAGGTTTCTCTGCGCCCTAAGCAAGCGATCAATGTACCGATCCACCCTCCCCCAATACCTACACCGTCGCACAGACTTGACTTTTGTAAAATAAAAATAGTAACTTGTATTCTCCTGGCTGGCATGTAAGACAGTAGTTCAGGTCCACTGGTGTCTGATGCAGAACGCTGTCCCAGGGGCAACCACGGGTGGGGGGTGAGGTGGGGGTTCCAAATGTTAAATTTTGAAACAAAACAAAAGAGAACTTGTGGCAATAAGCTGACAACAGCCCCACCTCTCTCCCCAGACATTACACTAAAACCACCAGACCCTTCTCCCCACACATTACCCCAATACCATCTCCACTCCTCTCACTACACATTACACCAATACCACCTCCACCCCTCTCCCTACACATTACACCAATACCACCTCCACCCCTCTCCGCACACATTACACCAATACCACATCCACCCCTCTCCCCACATATTACACCAATACCACCCTCACACACTACACTAATACTACCCACACCCAATCCCCACATATTGAACTAATACCATCCCCACCCCTCACATTACACTAATTCCACCCATACCTGTCACATCACATTACACTTATACCAACCCCGCTCTCTTCACACACAATACATGTAGGCAGTGGCTGGTAAATTTTAATCTGGGGTGCAAGTACACAGCAACAATCCATCACAAGTAACCTCCAAATCCTCAAAAATATCCCTGCATCATAATTAAGCCCCTCATGATAGTTCTTAACCCCCTCGTCAATCAATACACTCATCAAAATCATTAAATCTCTCACCATAATAATAACCTCTTTATCAAAAGTAACCTCCCCATCAATAACCCCCAATATTACAAATGAACCCCTTTATAAGCATTAACTCCCACATCATATGCCTCATAATTAATGAACCCCTCTTTATAATCAATAAATCCTTTAGTCTCATTATAACAACCCCTTTATCATCATTAACCGCTTTATAATTATTATCTCCCTCTTCACCATAATTAATTAACCCTAACATTAAAAAATCCCTTTTATGTTCATTAACCTCCATGATTAGTACCTCCCTCAGTCTCATCAAAAGTACCCCATTAAGATCATTAATTCCCTCACCTGCATAATTGACTCCCAATTGTTATGCTTAACCTCTTCAACATCAACTTCCCAGTATGTAAAATCCTCCCTCCATCCCCACTTACTTGTTGCTGCTCTGTCCTCCCTGTAATAGTCAGAGGGGAACTGATCAATGTCAGTTCCCCTCTGTGCAATTTCTCTCCCACAGCATATGCTGCAGGCTGGAGTTTATACAGCTATCACCATGAGCAGGCAGCTAAGGAGAGCAACATGCGCCCTGGAGCATTTTCTTCTTTATGTGCGACAGGAGACCACATAAATACTTGGCACCAGCCCTCAGTGGTGATCCAAAATCCTGGATGCCATCACTAAAATAAGGTTGAAGACCAATGCCCATACTTGCCCACTCTACCGGAATGTTTTGGAGGCTCCCGAATTCCGGGTAGGTGTTTTAGACTCCCAGGAGAGCAGGTCAGTCTCCCCCTTCCCTCAGTGGTGATCCAAAATCCTGGATGCCATCACTGAAATAAGGTTGAAGACCAATGCCCATACTTGCCCACTCTACCGGAATGTTTTGGAGGCTCCCGAATTCCGGGTAGGTGTTATAGACTCCCAGGAGAGCAGGTCAGTCTCCCACCTTCCATCCTCACACTTCACCTCCACTCTGGGATTTCCCAAAGTAGAGGTGTAAAAAGTTGATAAGTATGTCCTAGCCTGTGTAACAATAATGTACTCAGGATGTCACAGGGTTGGGTCTCACCTACAGGAGATGCCTTGACATTATATAGGTATATTGTGCACAAACTTCCTACGTATGTGTATGCTGACACATAGTAATTTATATGTTATTTTACAGCGCAGGAGTATCCTTTGTTTTCACCCATACAGTGGTCTTAACTGTCTTGGCAGCATTTTCTCAAATGATTTTTTTCACTTATACACATATTTCATTAATTTAAAAGAGCATGTCTTGGTTTTACTGATTTCTAATTTGTTTTGGGAGTCAGACACCCCTCATAGGTACTGCATACTTTAAAAGTGGAGATTCAGAAAGGTTTCAACTGTGAAATCCTGAGTACAATTGTTATTACATAAGCTTGGGTCTCATCTACATGTGATGCCTTGACATTGGCAGGTCAGCTTATCCCAATACAGCTATATTGTACATAAAATCTCCTGTGTATATATATATATATATATATATATATATATATATCTATCTATCCTGACACATAATGATTTATATAATGGTTATTTTATGCATTCTTGTGCAGATGTACAGCTTTGCACAGAGTGCAAAGGTGTTTTCAAACAATGTATGATCTGGTCTTCTTCTGCTCGGAAGGGGGCTAAGAAATGAAAGAGATCATGTTTTTTAATTTTTTAATTTTTTAAATTGTATTATAATATATAGTAGCCTGGTGAAGTGCTGTACACATTCACATTCAGCACAGTACATTCACTTTGAGCTATCCAGTTCCTACCGCTCCAGCTGTAATTGACAACATGGGCCTAATGATGGCAGGCATTCACAGGAGCACACCGCCACGATTATAGGGCTATGTAAAAAAAAAAAGAAAAAAAGAGATTTAAGTCACTGGTCTGCAGTAAATCTACCATAGCCAATCTGCAAGTGATTAAAAGAAAGCAAAAGACAATATATTATATTTGCTAGACCAACTGCTAAAATTGTGCAATACTTTATCTGCACAAAGGAGACAAACATTATAACTATTTAAAAAGGTCAGATGCCATATTAAATTAACTGAATTTAATTTCTTGTGCTGGGCAAACATACTGCAATACTAGAGAGTGTATTGTCCCAACGTCTGCAGTACCTGGTAACGATTTTATCGAAAGTAATAGGACCCTATTTGGTCCAAGCTCAAAGATATATCGTCCAATTTGACCAACCACATGACTGGTCCAATCAGTGGCTACTTTTGCAGAACTGCAGGGTATCAGTGAGTGTTGCTAGCTTTATTATCAGAAGACCATTAACTAAAAGCAAAGGGCCACTTGTTTGACATACCTATTACATCTGTTACTAGATCATCTAACCAATATGTGCCTACAAATTGCAGGGTGATAAATATGCTGGTTTACCAGAATAACACTTTTTTGACAATCAGTACTATGTTGGTAGCGTGCTTCCTTAATAAAAATATAGCAATTTACTGCCCATACATTAATGCAGGATTTAAGCATTGAAATATCAGACAGCAATGCCATATTTACTCAACCCAAGTAAGGGTGATTTACAAACTGGATGTGCTGTGCTGTAGTTGTACAAGTGCAGTTGCAATGTCATAAAAACTGTTTATGGACTATGCACCTAATTTTATGCAATTACATATGGATTTGACCGGCAAAATGTGAAATACTACCATACCCAATCTGCAAAAGCAACATTTTGGACAAAGAGAGGACCTTCTCCATTGCTATATTGATGAACCATGCCCAAGATTTTTTTTTGTGGGACAAGATATTTAAGTGATCAGGAATAGGTGGATCTTCCATACGCAGATTTGAAGACAAGCATGACAGCAGTCAGTGAGCAGCTGCTTTCCTGACAAAGCAAAAACATTTTGCAGACCAATTAAGAAGTTCAGTTAACCTCCTTCTAGAATTTATAGAAACAAAATATAGATTTTACAGTTAGATACCTTTTAAAATTAAATTTTGTTTTATTAAAAATATTGTGCAAATGCTTTTTATATTCATAAAGTACATTTTACCTGTCCGAGTCTGATGAGAATTAAACAAATGCAAAGCATGGACCTATTTGTTGCTGTTTAATGATACAACAAATCATGCGTTTCTCCTATAGCAAAAGGACTATACATTACACAGAGCTGGTTGACAAATGAATAAGTCAACTCAACAAAAGGATGGTAGCATAGATAATTTCATGCCGACACCTTAATAATTGCCTAAAAGCAAATTTCACTGCATGTAGTTCAGAGTAGATAAGATATAAACTACAAAACATCCTATGCATCCCTAAAGCAATTTATTTCCTGTGCATGACAAAGTTTGTTAGTAAAAAGCATGACCAAAGGAAAAGCCCACCACAGGGGCCCTTAATAAATAGACAAGACAGCCTTTCCTTCATTCATTCATTTTAAAGACAACAGACAAGTAGAGACAAGTTTCCCATGACTGTAATACCATGTATACCTAACGAACTGGCTTTACAGTGTGGTTATCAACTTTGATGTCTTTACTGTATAGGAGAAGAGTCTATATGATCTTTAGGTACAAAATAGTGGTATTGCCTTTAAGGGACAATTTCAAGGAGCAAAGGGCCTTACATATGGAAATAGGTCCAGATTCATCATCACCATTTATTTATATAGCGCCACTGATTCCACAGAGCTGTACAGAGAACTTATTCACATCAGTCCCTGCCCCATTGGAGCTTACAGTCTAAATTGTCTAACATACACACAGAGAAACAGACTAGGGTCAATTTTGATAGCAGCCAATTAACCTATCAGTATGTTTTTGGAGATTTAATTTCCTTACTCACTGTGTTGTCTTTTATAAGTGACACTATGTTTGTTTTACACTAATTCAATGTTTATGTTGATTTGTGTAAAAAATAAGGGCACAATACCCGTTGCTGCTTCAGGTAATAGAATGGGACATATGTTCCTATTTATTGTGCTCACAGCTTTTAAGAGTTATAGAGTATATAGTGTTTATACATAGTTTAGCGACATTTTTAACACGGATGTGCTAAATACTCACCTTGCTCTGCATTTGGACACAAAGTTGCGCAAATTTTGCCTGGAATTTTTAGACCTATACTGATCACACACAGCAGAATTAATTGACAGCCATCATCTCAGTTCTATTCACCTCACCTCTATTCACAGAATGCAAACTTACAAAAAACAGTGAAGCAAGAAGAATGTATCACTGGAAATTTGAACTTCTGCTAAATGGCCTGTTCCATCACAATTTCGCTCAACTCCACATGGATATTACCAAATGTTAAATCAACAATTGGATATACCATATTTTCTATATTCATTAGATACTTACAGGAATATCCCATTAGAAGTCCTATATATAACCACCATAAGGGTTGAATTTTAATCCACTAGTGTGCTTGTGTAGAGACTGCAAGTGAGTAATAGTCCTAAAATTATCATTTTGTTTCAAACTGTTAAAATTAGTAGTACCTTATAAGTGTTAATAGGGGTGTGCACCGGCCACTTTTGGTGTTTTGGGTTTTGGGTTCTGATTAGCTTGAGGTTTTGGGTTCTGATTTGTTTTGCCAAAACACCCCACGAAAGGTTTTGGTTCTGATTTTGAGTTTTGGGTTCTGATTTTTTTTTAAAAAAGCATAAAAAGTGCTAAAATCCATATTTTTTTTTTTCACTCCTACACTATTATTAACCTCAATAACATTCATTTCCACTAATTTCCAGTCTAATCTGAACACCTAACACCTCACAATATTGTTTTTAGTCCAAAAGGTTGCACCGAGGTAGCTGGATGTCTAAGCTAAGCGACACAAGTGGGCGGCACAAACACGTGGCCCATCTAGGAGTGGCAGTGCAGTGGCAAACAGGATGGCAGTTTGCAAGAGTTTGCTAGAGGTGCAAGATGGAATTGTCCTTGGGCCCTTCCACCCACCCTGATGTTGTTGAAATAGGACATGCGCACTTTAACAAACCAATAATTTCAGCGACAGGGCCTACCAAACTACTGTGGCTGAAATGATTGGTTTGTTTGGGCCACCACACCAAAAAAGCAATTCATCTCTCCCTGTACAAACTAAACTGGCTCTACTGAGGCAAGATCTCATCCTCATCCTCATCCTCTGATTCCTCTCCCCCTACAGTGTGTACCAGTGTGAACCTTGCACAACACGAAAATCAGTCTCCACTGCGCTTGACTCAGGCGCATCCCCACTCCTTTTCCTATGTCGTAGGTGGCTGTGTAAGCTTGAATGGCCTTTTGCTGCTCCTCCATCCTCTGCAGCATATAGAAGGTGGAGTTCAAGCGCGTCACTACCTCTTGTTTTAGTTGATGGCAGGGCAGGTTCATGCTTTTTTTGATGTTGTTCGAGTCTGCTGTAGGCACTGGCAGAATGCCGAAAGTGTCCAGCAATTTTGCGGGCCACCGCAAGCATCTCCTGCACACCCCTGTCACTCTTCAGGTAATGCTGCACCACCAAATTTATTGTGTGGGCAAAACATGGCACGTGCTGGAAATTGCCCATATGTAATGCCCGCACAATGTTACTGGCGTTGTCCGACACCACAAATCCCCAGGAGAGTGTAAGTGGGGTAAGCCACTGCGAGATTATTTCCCTCAGTTTCTCTAAGAGGTTGTCAGCGTTGTGCCTCTTACTAAAACCGGTGATACACAATGTTGCCTGCCTTGGAACGAGCAGGCATTTTGGAGATGCTGCTACTGATGCTGCTGCTGCTGTTGCTGCGGAAGGCAATGCATCTACCCAGTGGGCTGTCACAGTCATATAGTCCTTAGTTTGCCCTGAACCACTTGTCCACATGTCCGTGGTTAAGTGGACAGTGGGTACAACTGCATTTTTCAGAGCACTGAGGACACTTGTTCGTACTTCTCTGTACATCCCGGGTATCGCCTGCCTAGTGAAGTGGAATCTCGATGGGATTTGGTACCTGGGACACAATACCTCCATCAACCGTCTAAATCCCACTCCACTGATGGCGGACACCGGACGCACGTCTAACACCAACATAGCTGTTACAGCCGCAGTTATCCGCTTTGCAATAGGGTGACTACTGTCGTACTTCGTGCTCATGGCAAACGACTGTTGGACTGTCAACTGTTTGGTGAAAGACGTAGCGTTCTTACGACTTCCCCTCTGGGAAGATGACCGACTACCAGCAGCAACAGCAGTAGTAGGCGTACCGCTGCAGGATTCCCCGGAAGAATCCCGGATTGAAGAAGACTCAGTCATGCCGGTGACATGGCCTGCAAGACTATCTCTGATGGAGATCGTGGAGGAAGTTGACGAGGAGGGTGTTGGTGGTGTGTATACAACAGGACCAAGGGATTTAGGTGTCCCTGGACTGCTGACGGTCCTAGCCACAGGTCCTAAACTAAACACTGAATTATGAAGGTTCTACAGGTGACATATAAGGGAGGATGTGCCTAGGTGGCCAAGATCATTACCCCTGCTTATTTGAGCTTTACATAAGGTACATATGGCCATACATTTGTTGTCCGGATTGGGATAAAAATAACTCCAGACTGAAGAGGTGGATTTTTTGGTCTTCTGACTAGGCATGACGATGGGCTTTTTCATCCCATAGACAACAACTGTTTCCCCACCTGGTGCCTCATTTAAGATAACCACATCAGCATCCTCCTCGTCAAGTTCCTCCTCAGCGCCAGCTACATTAATATCCTCCTTCCGGTGTACAACATTGACATCTTCATTAGCCAAATCTGTAACTGGACTGTGGGTGATCCTTCCAGCATATGCAGAGGGTGTGCTGCAAATGGTGGAAGGAGCCACCTCTTCCCGTACAGTGATGGGAAGGTCAGGCTTCGCAACCACCAACACCCTTGGTCTCGCCTTGGGGATTTGTGATGCCATCTCTTTAGAAGGCAGAGTTGGTTGCTGTGTTGTTGATGACAGCTTAAGTCTCTTAAATTTTTTAGAGGGGGGGAGGAGGAGGGCTTAGATCCTTGGGTGAAGCTGAACCACTAGTCATGAACACGGGCCAGGGCCTAAGCCAATCCTTGCCACTCCGTGTCGTAAATGGCATATTGGAAAGTTTACGTTTCTCCTCAGATGATTTCAATTTTCTTTTTTTGCTAATTTTAGTGATCTTTGGCTTTTTGGATTTTACATGCCCTCTACTAGGAGATTGGGCATCGCCCTTGGCAGACGACGTTGATGGCATTTCATAGTCTATGTCATGACTAGTGGCAGCAGCTTCAGCATTAGGAGGAAGTGGGTCTTGATCTTTCCCTACTTTATCCTCCAAATTTTTGTACTCCATTATAGTTAAATCTCTGGTACTAATATTTCTGGACTGCAAGAACAGTGAACGTATTTTAATTTAGCAGTACTAATATTTCTGGACTGCAAGAACAGTGAACGTTTTTTAATTTAGCAGTTCTAATATTTCTGGACTGCAAGAACATTGAACGTAGGTAAATATTGCAGTACTAATATTTCTGGACTGCAAGAACAGTAAACGTAGGTAAATATTGCAGTACTAATATTTCTGGACTGCAAGAACAGTGAACGTAGGTATTGCAGTACTAATATTTCTGGACTGCAAGAATATATTGCACTAGAATTTTTTTTATACTTTTTAAATTATTTTTTTATATTTTTTTTAAATTATTTTTGTATAATTTTTTTTTTTTTTTTTTAATGATTTTTTAATAATTATAAAATTACTATGGACTTAGCAGAACAAAGCACAGGACAAAAAAACCACTGGACTCAGCAGGACAGAGCACTGGCCAACTCACCACTGGACTCAGCAGGACAGAGCACAGGACAAAAGCACCACTGGACTCAGCAGGACAAAGCACTGGCCAAAGCACCACTGGACTCAGCAGGACAGAGCACTGGCCAAAGCACCACTGGACTCAGGAGCACAGACCACAGGACAAAAGCATAAAGCACCACTGGACTGATCACACAGGAGCACCACTACCCCTACAACCTCCCTCTTCCCTGATCTCAGCCCAAATGAAGATGGCGGCCACAAGCGGGGAATTTATGACATCCGAGTCTCGCGAGATCCGATGCGAGACTCGGATGTCATAGCCTCGTTTTGGAGTGAGGGCGCCGCCGGAAATACCCGAACAGTGCTCGGATCCCGTCGGATCCGCACTGTTCGGGTGGGCTCGGATTAGCGGAATCCGAGCCCGCTCATCCTTAGTTAAGAAACATATAGCTCAAGTCCACACTAGAGATAAGAATATCAAATTATAATAATATTTTTAGATTTTGTTTGGCTAAAGCTATATAGACAAAACTAGAATAAGTTATAAAGTGTAAATAAGGAAAACAAATAGGGAAATAAGCAAAATAATGGACAAAGTAAGTGAATGTTTAAGTTCATTTCAATCATCAAATTATGTTACTGTGTAAAGGCCTAGTATAACACCAAAGGTCTCATAGCTAAAGTCCAGGAAGGATTTGCATTATTATTATTTTTGATACCTTGGTATCGTTTTTACTGTGCCACTCAAATTCTCCAAATGTTGCCTTTACACAGTTGTATCTATTTGGAGTCCCTTTTTTATTGTAGTTTTTTCCAATCAATATAATTGCTTTGTTGATATTTCTGTGCTAGCTAATTATGGAGTATACAATCATGCCAAGTACCAGAAAGCAGTATACATAATTTAGAAACCACACAGCATAAAGAGTATAACAATGGATTCAGAGCAATAAATAAAATTAAGACATTGTCATAATCTTCAGCATAGATCTTCAGCATTCTTATCAATGCCGCTATTTACATCTTGCCTCCTTAGGCCTATGCCTTTCTGGCCTCTCTCTAAATCCATGCTTGCCAATTCCACCTGTAAAAAGGTACTAAGAGGCAAATAATTAGGTTCTGGAATATCACAAGTATTCTAAGTAACTGATACAGAAACAAATAGACAGCTTATATGTATACTTTGCTTTATATACAACATAATCAGAAAATGGTAATCCACTGTGAAATGAGAACTTTTTAGGTATTGTTGAAAATATTTCCTAATGTAAATAGCATACTAACAGAGAGATGCAAAAACATTGCATAATTCCGTTTTGATAAAAGAATATTTTGTTGTTAGGTGTAAACTGTCTAAGATTTGGATGCTCGTTTTGCCTCATAACATCTGTTACGAGTTTAACATCTCACAGAGATTTGTTTTTAGTCTGTTTTTTATGCATTTACAAATGTGAGTTTATTTTGAATAAAATAGCAAAACATTCTTTTATCAAAACGGAATTATGCTATGTTTTTGCATCTCTCTTTTTGCATGTTTTGAATATATACCGATTGGAATTGGCAATTGATTGAAACACATGCTTTGAAAGAAGAGAGAAACGCCCTGGACAATTGAGACTAAAACTGCGGATTTGAAAAAGTGGAGATGTTGCCTATAGCAACCAATCAGATTCTAGCTATCATTTATTTAGTACATACTACAAAATGACAGCTAGAATCTGATTGGTTGCTATAGGCAACATCTCCACTTTATCAAACCAGCAGTTTAGTAAATCTAGCCCCAGGTGTCTGCTTTACTAATACACAGTTGCTTCTGGAGAATATATATCGGAAGAAAGATCACACTCCAGGCACAACTTGCAGAACGTTTTATGAATGGATCAGCTCCTGGTTTAGTGACTTTTTCTGTTTGTTTTATATAAATGGTTTGATGCATATATTGGAGATTGATGATAGTCAAGTTTATTTGAAGATCGCTGTGACGATTATGTACTATTGTTATTTTACCTTAATATTCAGGTATGACAATGTATATTGTATGTAACCTTGTAATGTAATCTCAGTGTGTGCTTTGCTAAATGACTTGAGTCTGAACCTATGCAAGTGTCAATAAACTTTTGAAACAATCCTGGCTCGGAGAGATAAGCATCTTGGAGGAGTTTGAAGCCCCAAAGTTGTAAACCATCTAGCCACTAAAACGAGCAGAGGTGAGAACTCAGGTCCTGTGAACATTTCACATCTCAGGACATCCATTACTCACTTCGGAATGCTCAGTGTCATTTTGGGAATCAATCTGACCTAATTGAAAATATAATTCCTAAGGTGGGGGTGAAGAGCCTGTAAGAAGGGTTTAAAATATTCTTCTTTAGACATTAAATTGTGCATTTTCATTAGGTTGTCTATCAAGACTGAAATGTCCCATATTTCTCAATTGTGTTCGCTCACACGCACCAAGTCTTAACTAGTAAGTAGTGACTCTGATTTTATTGCCTATTTTATTGTCTGAAACTTATTTGTGCAACTTACTTAAATTCAAAATCTGGGGACAGAATAATAGTTGGGATAGGGCATGTCCTAGA
This sequence comes from Mixophyes fleayi, assembly GCF_038048845.1. Classification (NCBI taxonomy): domain Eukaryota; kingdom Metazoa; phylum Chordata; class Amphibia; order Anura; family Limnodynastidae; genus Mixophyes; species Mixophyes fleayi. The sequence goes on from NC_134405.1 coordinate 252,731,638, forward strand.
TTCAAATTTCAGTGTAAAATTAAAATTATCAAGTATTTGCGTGCTAGATGAAAAAACAGCCAGTATTTAACTTATGTGCAATGCAGACCTTGCATTGTAACATAGTTTGTCTTGGAGAACATTTACTCCTTTTTTGCCTTGCTCTCCTTAATCACTCAGGGTCTATTTGTCAAATTTATTCTCAAAGAAAACATCAGCTCGTGATGTAAGGAGCAGTAGTAAGTGAGAAGCTTCTGATAACTGGGATGATTTGTCCAAAAACAGGAAAATAGCTAACTTTTCATATACTACCCACAGTGGCAAGACAAGGCTCAGACTATTACCATTTTTTGCTAGTAGGGGCCCTGCTACTGCAGGTACTAGTATATGTACTTTAATGGCCATTTCAAAACAGAGTGCCCAACATGATTGTGCATCTTCCTTAACTTTTCATGCACCACCTTGTTGCTCCGAGTGTAGATCTGTCACCTTCAAAATAGCCAAATCAGTGCCTGAAAATCATCATCATCATCATCATCACCATCATCACCATTTATTTATATAGCGCCATTGATTCCGCAGCGCTGTACAGAGAACTCATTCACATCAGTCCCTGCCCCATTGGAGCTTACAATCTAAATTCCCTAACATGCACACACAGATGACAGAGAGAGACAGACTAGGGTCAATTTTGATAGCAGCCAATTAACCTACTAGTATGTTTTTGGAGTGTGGGAGGAAACTGCAGAACCCGGAGGAAACCCATGCAATCACGGCGAGAACATACAAACTCCACACAGATAAGGCCATGGTTGGGAATTGAACTCATGACCCCAGCGCTGTGAGGCAGAAGTGCTAACCACTTAGCCACTGTGCTGTCCGTGAAAATAACACTGATGCTGAACAACAACTTTGGCTGTACCAGAATCCTGAAGAGAGACTCAGTGCTATATTGCTTCTCGGCCTTATGGCTAAGATCAAGTGTAGTATCTGTTCTTATCAAGCCCAACACCCGTTGGTCATAATGCTGATCGTGGCTCGTTCTATAGCATGATCTAGCACTGGTGTGGGTTCAAACTGCTTGAGACTGTATGGCACAGTGCATCTTCTGGCCACAAAGGTCCTTCTCAGGGCTTAGCAATCTGCTATAAACACCAGGCTGAGAAGCAAAGAAGACACAGACGAGAAAGATCGACTTCGGAGAAAGAAGCTCTGCCAGATCCTACCTGCTGGAAGAGAACTTTGGGATCAACTCCTGCTGAAAAAGCCTCCTTCCCTTCGGGAGACAATGCCCTGCTCTTCTCTGCTTGGGAGAAAACTTTGGGATCAACTCTAGCGAAGAACCCCTCTTCTCAGCGGAAGACCCTGTTCTTCTCTGCCCATCGGGAGGAAATCTGCATAGCTCCACCCCCCTTGAAGAAGATCATCCTCTAGACCAGGTTTTCAAGCCCTTTTGCCCTGGAAAGAAGACCCAGGAAAATGGATTCAGCTGCTGCAGCTCCTGCCTCCGCCCCTGCTCCTAACTCTAAGAAGAAGGGAGAAAAGTCCCCTGCCTCCACCGCCCCAGTTGCTTCTGGACAAGGGAAGACCAGCCAGGATACCCCCAGATAACTCCCACTCTGGAACAGTGGATGAGGCAGACCATCGTCCTTAAGTGGGCGGAAGGATGCCAGACATGACGGCAGAGAACTTTGATAAGACCCTCAGCATTCAGAACTACATCAGGGGCATCTTCTACATCACCTTCACCTCCATTGCGATCTGCAAAAGATACTGGGAGGCGGTGAAGTCAGCAAGACCGGAGTCTCCTTTATTTTGCTTTGTGGGGAACTGTCCCATCCAAAAAGAGGAGAGAAGAATGACGATCTCCATAAGGAACACTCATACACCAGGCAAAGACATTGCTACCTTCCTGAACCGCTTCTGCTCCGTTATCAAAGGCCCTTCCAAGATCCTGGATGCCAACGGTTTCTGGACAGACAAGTGGTCCATCATTGTCCGGCTGAGGAAAAACAACTCTGCAACAGACGGACTCCAGCACTTGCCATCAAGCTTTGCCCTAGCTGGCCCTGCCAGCCTTCTCCACTACGCTGATCAGCTGAGGAACTGCAGGAAGTGCGGCCAAGCTGATCACATGTGGAGAAGCTGCAAAGCTTCAGCCTGCAGGAACTGTAAAGTAACGATGCATGAGACCAAGGACTGCCCAAGCAAGACATCCTGCAACCTCTGCGGCCTGGCCAGTCAGATCTACAAGGACTGACCCCAGAGGGCTAGAAGCTAAACTGCAGCAGCCGGGAAAGGACTGCTGGAAAATTGGCCTGCTCCTGCCCTGCAGCCCAAGCCAGCCCTGAGGAAGCAGCATAAGCCCCTACCGCAGCCACGAGTTGGTAAGAAACCTTCCACCCTTCTCTTCCCACCCCCTTTCAACCTCCCTCCCCACTCCTTTCTCCCCTGCTCCCGTTGTGACAGTATCTTCCTCCCTTCCTGCTGTCACAACTCCCCCACCCTCCCCAACCCGCTCCTATCCTCTTCCCACCTTCACCCCCCCATCGCAACCCTCCTTCCTCTCTCCCCTTCAGTAGCACTAACCACCTCCAATGCTACTGCAGCCCCCCCCCCCCCTTCTCCCTGGAAGATTTTCCCCCTCTTGTGTCCGTTGCCGGTAAGGAGAGCAAATTGAGAAGGAAGAGGAAAGAGCTTTACAGCTCAGATGCCGACTCTGAAACTTCCAAGAAGCCAGGATTGAGCTCGGAAAGGACCCCCTTCCACAGGAGGAGGACCTGGAAGAGATGGTAGAGGAGCTACTGGCAACTCAGGATTCTGAAAAGGTGGAGGAGTTGGATGTTGACGAATTCCTGCAGCTGCCCGACATCTACTTTTTCGATCAGCTGGAAGAAAGTGATCTCAACATGGGGACAGGGGCAGACCGGACCAAGTCCCACCTGACAAGAATGGTAACTGATGTATTGTTTGTGCTAACTTTCTTTTTTCTCCTAATGGCTAATTTCTCTCTTTTTACCATTAATGTGAGGAGAGTTAAGGATAAGATTAGACGTCAGTGTGTGTTTACCTTTCTTGATAGTCAGAAATGTGATGTTTATATGTTGTCTGAATGTGCTTTGCCTTACTCTAGCTCTTATAGACACCTGAGCAGGCAGTGGTCTCATGGGCTCTCCTATTGGTCTGGGGGGAGTCGCGATGCTTATCAGAGGAAGCCTCTTCACACTACATTCCGTTCAGGAGTTTGTCTGCGGCAGATTTCTTATCGTAGATGGCTCTTGGGTAGGTGAGCCTAATCTGTGTGCATGCATCACCTGGTAAGAATAAGCATTTGGAGCTTTTCCAGACCCTGTGGGGCCAGCTCGCGACCACCCTGGCAGTAGTGATGGCTGGGGATTTTAACTGTCCTATAGAGGAAGGAGGACATAGTACAAACAGCACTGCAAAACTTGATGTTTCTTCTTGGTTGCTGCAGGAGATGGTAGCCGAAGCATCTTTGCGGGATGCAGTGGGAACCATGGGGGCTAGCTCTGTAAATTACACTTGGAGCCGCCCCGATGGCTCAGTGCATTCCCGGATTGACTTTGTGTTTATCTCGAGAGCAGTACAGCAGAACAGGCATTTCATAGTTCCCTGCTTCTTCTCGGCCCACAGGCCAATCTCTTCGAGGGGGTTCTGGGTCACGGTTTTCCTCCTGGCCCAGGCTGCTGGAAATTGAATTGTGCTCTGCTGGAGAAGGAGGAGGTATTGGAGGAGCTGAGGGATGCCTACATCACGTGGAAAAATGATAAATGCTATTTTGATTGTATGTCTAACTTGTGGGAATATTTTAAGGTCAAGATTTGCAGTTTCTTTCAGGCTAAGGGAAGACAACAGGCGTATGAGAGGAAGAGGAGCTTTAGGAGGCTGCAGCATCAGCTGCAGTCCCTGTTGGATCTCCAACTTTCTTTTTTCCAGCAGCTGGGACGTGAAGGATGATCTGGCGGAGGTCAAAAGGGGCTTGAAAAGGCACTCCGAGGAGGAGTCCAGGAGCATCTTCTTCCGTTCCAAGGTGGAGAACCTGGAAAAGGGTGAGAAATGTAACTCTTTCTTTTCCAGAAAACTACACTCCAGCCACACTCCCCTGACTGAGCTGTGGGACGAGACCGGCATTCCAGGAAAGGGGAAAGAGGGCATTATGGGAGTCATCGCAGACTACTACAGCAACCTCTACGCCCCTAAGACCATCGACACAGATGCGGCTGAAACATTTCTGTCAGGTATCACTATTGATCCTGCAGGTAAAGAAGCCATAGACGCCCCCGCTAATGTTGGAGGAGCTGCACTCTGCCGCAGGATTGCAGACAGCCTTGCGCTGCTGAGGGACACGGTGCATTACATCAAAGATCGCCATTCACACGTGGCCCTGGTCAGTCTTGATCAGGAGAAGGCCTTTGATCGTGTTTCTTATGATTTTATGCTTAGTGTTTTGTGCAGGTTTGGCTTGGGTGATATGTTTTGTTCTTATGTTAACCTGATGTACCTTGACATTTGCAGCTTGGTGTTGATGAATGGCTGAAAAACTGATCCCTTTTCCGTAATGTCTGAGGTCAGACAAGGCTGCCCTCTTTCACCTCTTTTTTTTGTTTGTTGTATACAGCTCTTCGTGATGTGCATCAGGCGGAATCCAGAGATAAGAGGCATTACAGCACCAGGTCCAGACCGACTAGAGGCCAAGTGTTCGCTCTACATGGATAACGTCACTGTCTTCTGAGCTGACCAGCATTCAGTGACAGCACTCGTCCAGACGTTCGGCCGAGCTTCAGGGGCAAAGGTCAACTGCGGGAAGTCAGAGGCAATGCTCTTCGAGCAGTGGCACCTGTCATCGCCCTCTGTATTCCGCGTCACAATCAAGTCAAACTTCATCAAAATTCTTGGAGTTGGTTTGGTGGAGAGGAGGGTGCCCTGAAGTGTTGGGAAGAGAGACTGGCGACAGTCAGACAAAAGATTGGCCTGTGGAGCCTCAGAGACCTTACCATCGAAGGGAAAGAACTGGTGCTGCGCAACGAGATAGTTCCCATTCTGCAGTATATGGCCCAAATTTGGCCACCTCTTGCTACCGTCTGCAAGACCATCACAAGGATAGTCTTTCACTTCATCTGGGGCTCCAAAATGGACAGAGTGAAGCCGGTTATGTACAAGGAGCCCCTCAAAGTTGGGACAGAAATACCTGATATCCCCACCATTCTTCGTTTGCAACTGCATCCGCAGGACTCTTATTGACAAGAACATTTGGTCTGCTGGGAAGTCCATGTCTCGCTTTTTCATCCTGACTCTTTGGAGGACCCTTGGTTGGGACAAGTGGGACAGCTCCTTCCCTTACAACTGGACTACACCTTGGTTTTAACTGGATGTTGGACAATTTGTGAGGGAGCACTATCTGGAGGGACTTAAACCAGACTTGTGGAAGCCAAAAACTGTCCACAAGCTCAACAGAGCGAAAGACAATATGGAGTATGTTCCAGGACTCCCTGTTGCTATAGAAAAACGTGTGTGGGTAATGTGGCTTCTAAGATTCTGACTAATAGACATAAAGACATTGCATGGATCCAGGGGGTTTGCCTCTCAGGACATTCATGCACTCCCAAAACCTGTGCAGATATGTTCACTGCCCCTTTTATATCACCAGAAGGGAAAAAGCACAGCATATTTTTTGGGACTGCTCCACTACACAGGCTGTTGGATGCCTTGGAACACGAACTTAAGGACAGTGAGCCTAGGACTTGTCTTTCATACCATTCATTATTTTATGGAGTATTTTCTGGGACCCACACCATTGGGGCAATCCAGGAGGCCTGATGCCTTATGAACTATGTGGCTTGCCAGGAATCGCCTTATTTTGAAGCGGGAGAAGTTGACCATCCAGGACTATCGCAGGCTGATCCACAGCCTGCTAAGAGAATATAACACCCTTGACAGTCCTGAGAAGAGGAAGATGATTGACTATTGTCTCCCTCTTCTCTTTCTCCCCCCTGTGTGTATTTTTGTTCATTACAACCTTGGGCTTGTGCTTCCCCTCCCTTAACCCCTTCAACCCATTCCCCCATCACTGCTTGAAGTGTTATTGAATATCATGCCTTATTTATGCACCCCTCCCATATTTGTGTCTGTTCTCAATAAAGCTTCAGGCCTGTGGCCTCCTCACCCTACCCCTCTCACCTACCATCCCCTCACATCCATTGTTTTTTTGAAATGTTATATTGTTTAAGTTTGTATGGTTAGTACAGTACTTGATGTATAGTGTAGGATGTCATATCTTGTACTTTATGCCTTGTATTGTACTAAAATGTATGAATGATTATGTTTCACGGTGTACTGCGTACACTTGAATGTAATGAATCGTGTGTCTTTTGTACCTTTATACAAATAAAGTTACTTTTTCAATCAAAAAATGAGTGCTATGTGTGAGTCTGAGGGGTCAGATTCCAACACTGTCCTTACAGAGAAGCCACCTTCGTAAAGTCCTCAACCATTTGGAAATGTGATGATGGGTAGTAGTAGTAGTAGTAATAATATTAATGATGATGATTTACACATAGAAACTGAGGAGGCTACTTTGGCATTTACAAATGTGCAAGAGAATGAGAGGGATAATTGTGGATCTGAAAATGAATGTGTTGTACTTGGATGAGATAAAGAGGACAATGATGATGATTGTGTTGAACTAAGGCAGCCACCAGTGTTACCACCAGCTAATGCCCATAAGCGCATTATTATGTCAGGACATAAGTCGAAAAAAAGCACATCTTCTGTTTGGAAATATTTTTTATCCAAACCCAGACAAAATATGTGAAGGCATTTGTAGCCATTGTCAGGCTAAAATAACTAGAGGTAGGGATTTTGATCATTCTGGCACCTCCTCCCTGTTACGTCATTTACAGTGAATACATTCAAGTCATTTTTCCAAATGTGGCAAATTGTGTATAACAGCAAGCAGCCCAGCATCAACTACCTGCCAAATAAATAAACAGTTGCAATTATCACCGTTGTCAACATTTTCATCATCAACCTTCTAATTATTAGTGTCACTCACCGGACTGTGAGTGCCATTTCTCCTGTGTTCAGGAACCGTGGCCCTCCGCCATCCTGAGGGTCTGCGCATGTGCAGCCCTTATGAAACCTTCAGTACCTGTTGCTTTTAATTGATTGGATGATCAGGCAACCCTCCCTATTTAAACCACCTGTGATCATTACCTGGTTGCCTGATCTTGGAGTCTCATTCCCCATGAGCCTCTGAAGGTGTTCCTGTGTTTCCTCATGTATTCAGCTCCAGCTGATTCCTGTCTACTACGTTTGTGGTTTCCAGACCACTTCAACTCTCCTGTGTTCATCGTGTCTGCACTCAGCTGATTCCTATCTGCTACTACTGCCGGATTCCTGTCCGCCTCAACTCTCCTGTGTTCAGCGTGTCTGCTCTCCGCTGCCTCCGTTACTACTGCCGGATTCCAGACCGTCTCTACTCTCCTGTGTTCAGTGTGTCTGCTCTCTGCTGCCTCCGTTACTTCTGCCGGATTCCAGACCACCTCTACTCTCCCGGGTTCAGCGTGCCTTCCCTCCGCTGCCTCCGCTACTACTGCCGGATACCAGACAGCCTCAACTCTCCCGTGTTCATCATGTTTCCAGTTTAACTTACTACTGCTTCCTGAGTATTGCTCCGTTGATTACCGGTTACCTTCCGTGCGCTGCACCAACCTGATTGCCGCTTCCATCCTCCAGTGGTCTCTCCTCCTGCCGGCGTTCAGCCGTTCAGGTATCCCTGCACGTCTCTTTGACAGCCTGCTCCCCTGAACCGCGGTATGCATACTTTCCATTGACTTTGCTATTGTATTGCATATCCGTCTGGACTGTGTTGTGTTCATCTCCGGAGTCTTCCATCTACTGAAGCTATTGTTACTATTGACTTTGTTTCCTATTACCTGGATCTCTATAGTGACTTTGTATACTTCAAAGCAGCGCTTGTCAGTTATTATTGCATTGTGGTTATCATCGTGGGATCAAGTTCTGTGTGTCCCGTGTATCCTCTGCATTCCATTCATCTCCTCGTGTCCCTCCTCACATATATATAGCAGTGGTACAACTTGCTGAACGCAGACCACTGACTCCTGTTTCCCATTGACACCAGTTTCAAGTATCCTCTCACATAAGCAGTGGTACAACTTGCTGTACGCAGACCACTGACTTCCCCGTTACCTACTTGCACCTGGAATCCATTCCTTCACTATAGACAGTGGTACAACTTGCTATACGCAGACCACTGACTTTCACTACCTCCTCTCTACTCCTGGACATTCCTCCTCACTATAGCAGTGGTACAACTTGCTGTACACAGACCACTGACTCTCCTCACGTTTACTTGTTTATCTGGTTCCTCGTGTTCATACATCTAAGTCATTACCAGTTGCTGCTAGTCATAGACTTTCCTTAAGCATTCTCTCACCATCTGCTGATTCTCCTGTTCCGTTGTCACCCTGCTACCAGAGGACCATAGTACCAGCTATATTACTCTGGTAAGAACATCATCTGGTGATATCCTGGGCAAAGACTCCTAGTGCCTGTGACAATTAGTATAGTCCAGCATTCAATTATCAAATTCCAAATGCCTCCCCTAATGCAATTAATGATTCGCAAGAGACATCACTGCATGCTACAGCTGCTACTGCTGCTAGGAGAAGGGGGTAAATATATACAGAAGCGCGCAAGATGATTAAGCATTTTTTTACACAATTATGACAAGTATGACAGTTAGCAAACTGTTGCACAGATCACTAAAGCCATGACAGTTATGTTAGCATTGGATGTGTGTCCAATTTCTGCCATCAATGCGTCGATTAGTTGAGGTCATATGTCTATCATATCAAATTCCACCTTGATTCAATTTCTCCTGAACATCAATTCCTCAGCTGTACTGGGAGTCTGAAGCAAAAAGTCATTCAGTCACTAGAAAATGCCATTGCATCGACTATCCACCTAATTTCGGTTTTGTGGATAAGTGGTCCTGGTCAAAACAAAAGCTATATGACTGACAGGCCACCAAGTTGTTGTATGGCCATCAGCAGCAGAGCTTCAACATTCTCATCCTCATCCTTTCTGCATAGTAGAGCTAGCAATCAATTCCAGGTTATTCACAGGTAAGCTACTCTTTGTATTGATGGTTTTACAAAGAATCATACTAGAGTCCTCTTCATTAAACAACCAATTATTTATAAGTACATCATAGTATTTGAAAGCTATGCTCTTGTCATGCAATGATGTGATTGCCTACTTTTGTGCAAGTGCATGAGGATTTATGGAAAAATGCATGAATTTGACGGACAAAATGGCAGCGCCTACAGGGTTGCAAAAAATTGGCACCAGATGATGAGAGAAATTGGGCAGATAATGGGGTTTTCTTTCTGAGTGAGCATAAAGAACATGAATGCGGCTACATTTGCACCAACAAGAAAAAATTAGACATGATTATTTAAATGACATAGAACTATGGAGAAGATGCAACTACAGGGGCACACCATCTTTTTTATCCTGTCCCACCAGTGCCAGTTACAGTCCCACCACCAATGCATTTTTAGCTCACTTCCGGGTCCTGTCCCCCAGAGGCACAGGCACCTCGGGCTCTAAACACCACCAGCCTTCAAGGAGACCCACCCTTTAAGGGCTTCCAGATCCAACCGTACTAGGTCAGATACTACACTTGAGCTTAGCCAACAATACGAATCGAGATTGACATTTTAATCCCAAACTACATGTAGATATTTATTCACACTGCTATGCCACTAGGTATTGTATAATTTATTAAACTGCCATGTATGTTTGTCTCTACTCTGTCACTAATTCTAGCCAGCCAGCTTGCTGCAGACTTTGGCCAAATTGGTAAAAATTTGGACAGTTGTGAAAGGATCATTAGAAAATAGCATGTGAATGACTGTTAATGCTATAAATAGTAGTATAGGAACAAAAACATCTCAAAATCACATACTTGTACCCATTTTTCACAATTTTGAATTAAATTCAGATCCAAAACAAAAACCTTTCAGGATTTTTGGGCAAAATCAGTAACAAAACCAAAACATGAAGACGTTGTAGAACCAAACCACATCCATATATATATTAAACTAAGGGCTGACGCGACACCACTGCACCACCTTACCCTTTTACCTTACAGCTGTCAAAATTTAAATCATGACCTGAAATATTGACACGGACACATGTTTACATTTTTGCAAACCTAAGGTCACAGTTTTAATTGTTATATAAAAAGGGGGGCAACGAAAACAGATGCAGTAACAACTATCAGTCAATACAAAACAAAACTTGGGGTGGCCAGCGGCCCCAGAGCCCCGGAGCTACCTTAATGCCGTCAGAAAGACTCCACAACTTCTGGCCTTAAAGGCAAGCTTAAACAAACGATACCCTGGACACCTACACAAGTGACCTTGAAGAGACAAGAGCAAGTGGGAAGAATACTGCGGCCCAACTCAACATTTGCGCCAATGTATTAAACTGCTGGCTGCACTGCTTTCCCGCTGACTGTGCTTTGTCTGAATTAAGAGAGAATACAAGATTTATCAATACATAAATGCCAAACAAATGCATCAAAAGGGATAGGGCGGGTGGGCAATAATGAAGAAAAAGAGGTAAAATTCCTGTCCCTCTTGCTTATGAAGGCTTTCTAACCCCACCCATGAAATCTTATTGGTTATCTCCAAATCCTAATAGAAGCTAAACCCTTCAAGGTAAGTGTAGCAGTGAGATTGCGTTTAAATGCCTGCACCCCCAATCAGGTCCTCATTTCTCCATATATATATATATATATATATACACACACACATATACATATATACATATATATATATATATATATATATATATATATATATAAATATATCTATATATATATATATATATATATATATACATGGACATAAGTCCAGTTGCATCCCCTGTGTGAAATTGCTCTGCACATGCTCAGAGAGGGACCTTAAGCCAATGAAAGCAATTGCATGCAATTCATACGTCTGAAAAGCAACTACTAACTGCCTATGATTTGAAGGGTGGAATGCGGGATGGAAGCGATGGGCGCATGCAAGCAAAGGGCGTGCCAGGGTCGTCCTAGTCATTTTTACATTAGAACCACTTCCCAAGAGTACTACTAGTACTACTACTTCTATTACTATTAATAGCAAAATATACATGCACATAAAACATGCGTACAAAATATAAAGTATACAATAAAATAAACAGTACCTTTTTAGTGAGATGTTTGGGCTTTGTATGATTTGCAGATCCTTTTGACGTTAGGTGGAATACTTGACAGATATTCCCTCATTTCTTCCTCCACTGATTGCAGCCTTTCCTTCTTGTTTGTTTTTATGCTTGTAAGCACAGAAATTCCAAAGTCACACAGGTAAGATATGGAAAAATACAAGATAGCTATCTGAGATTTTTTCACAACTTGAGGATACTTACTCTGGACCTGATTCATCAAAGAACATAAATGCAGATATGTGCCACATTTGTTATTTATGTATTTTTTATTTTATGTAAAAGTGCACTGTGCATGGCCAGAAACTGAATATACGCTAATGAGCGTAAGAACATCCAATTCGACTTCAAGCACAGGTATATATATACGAAAGCCTATGGTTTCATAGGTGGAATAAGGAAGGGAATGGGTGTATGCATACAGTCAATATAGTAAGGCGGTGCCCAGTTTGAGCGCACACAGCATTTTACGATTCCAGCTCTCGGCATCTCTTAGGTACGTGATTATTAGTCGAATCACTTGCACAAGTTACATGGCGGGTGTAAGTGACTACTGATATTGATGACAGACACATACGCTTGCAAGAACATGTTTTTCCAAAATTTAAAAATGCATTTTACTTACAGTACGCATTGAGAACATCCTGATTAATGTATTTTATTTTTATATTTTTTTAAATCATTTTCTTAATGTATTTTTAGCAATGATTATAGTATTAATAATTGAAATTAAATTTATACATTTTTTTTGCATGAATTCTAATTGGACTGCAGTGTATTCTGTCTGTCAGCATATAGCAAGTTAAGTATACCCAGAGCGTACTTATTCCCATATACATATGAAAATGTTTCCTGAGATGCACTTGTGCTGGAATACGGGCGGGCGTCCGTGTAAGTTACGTGCAATTTTTTTAAACACAAGTTGCATTCAGTTTGCGTTAGAAGATGAAGGCCCAGAGTGTTTGGGGAGGGGAACATTTTCAAGCTTCTCCCTCGAGAGACAGTTTTTATAGAAACTGGTCTGCATACCTGGAACAATGACAGAAAGCTCCATATGTCTTTTAAATACTAGTTACATTCTTGCTTGGATCAGTCAAACTAATAAATGCTAATATTTATTGCTACTGTTTACAATGAGATGTATTATCTCTCTTCACTTTTCAATACAATGCCATCCTCAATCTTAGTATACAGAGCCATGGTGTGTTTGTCACAGCAACAAGGGGAGTTGGGGGAGATGTCTCTCTAACACAAACAATGCCCTTAAACTCAACACATATTTAATGACATCATTAGTAGTTCATTAAAAAGACATTACTTTATTTTACTCTAGTTGTAATTAGTATTAACATGCAAATTCGTATTTTACTGTTGAACAGAGTCATGAGTTCCAGGAAATATTTTTTTAAGACCACTAAATGCCTCATAGGATAAAATGGAGACATTAATAAGCCGCAAACTACAGATTATGCTTTAAAAAGTTCTACAAATGTCTAATGGTGTGATAACTACAACAATATTGTAGGCTCATAAATTTATTGTTTCTAATTCAGTTGTTCTGGATAAAATATTCACCACCAAATTAAAGTGCACAATTTCTGTTCATAAAAGAATTTTGGCTTATTTTATAACATATGTGAAAACTGGTAAATTTCAGTTACATATGGTATTATGATTCCCCAACCCTGAGGCCTAATTTTAAACAATAATGTTATACAATCTGTAGTTGGTTTAACAGTCTAAGGGCTAGATTTACTAAGCTGCGGGTTTGAAAAAGTGGGGATGTTGCCTATAGCAACCAATCAGATTTTAGATGTCATTTTGTAGAAGGTACTTAATAAATGAAAGCTAGAATCTGATTGGTTGCTATAGGCAACATCTCCACTTTTTCAAACCCGCAGCTTAGTAAATCTAGCCCTAAGTGTTGGTATGAAGACCATTCATAAGCAGAGTTATGAAATAGTTGCAGTCTGGAGTACAAACTCTTGCATCACAAATAGAGGTTTGATCAAATACATGTTTAGAACTGGTTAATTGCTCTACTACCATAAAACTGGATTATGCAAGATGTGTTTGGCACACCAGGGGTCTTATGGAAAAATATAAATTCCCACTGCCTTCTTTTTCCCTAGTGTCCAGAAAATGTTCTACATATGGAAACAAATGAGGCAGCATCAAATGGCCTGTTGCTAAAAAGGTTCTGCCCAGTCATTCAGCTCATTATGCTGTATATACTGAATATCTGCGGAGACATTCATTCAGATAATGATCATGTGTACAGTAATATCATAGTCATAGTAGCTGTTACCCAGGAGAGAGAGTGTACATGCAACATGAGGTGGTGTTTTATTAAATAGATGCAGCTATTTGTTCTTCGATCAGTATTTCAGATCATTAACAGGTATGTCAATAAACCTGGCCAGCAGATGACTGCTCTCTGTCTGTTTTTCTCTGTTTTCAGACCCCTGTCAACCATGCTAAAAAGGTGCAGCAAGTGCATGTCGAATTAATTTTAAAATATTGGCAACTATGTCACTGGTGTTGCCTTAGGCCGTGGAGCTAGCTTTATTTTACAGTATGTACCTAGCACAAGCAAACTGCATAACACTGAAACAAATCCCTTGTTGCCTCACAAATCTGAGTCCGCTTGCATGCCGCATCTTGCATCTTAAAATAGCTCTGCACATACTCCGAAATTGACCTAATGCCAAAGAACGCAATTGTATGCACTTCATGTCCGAGCACAACTGACACTTACCACTACCTATGACTTGAAGGGCGGAAAAGGAGGTGGGACGTTGTGGACAGACATAGGCATGTACAGTAAGGGTGTGCCGAGGGCATTCTGATGCAGATGCGGCCGACTCAAGTTGCTCTAAGTATGCTTGTTTCAGCCATATGTTATTTGCACCAGCTACAGGGCAGGTATAAGTGCCAACTGATAGTGACGACTGTCACGACATAGAGTTTGTTTGGAAAAGTACACGCATGTGTATTGATTGTATTGCCGGAAATTCACACCTCTGTGAAATCGCCTGTTCCACCAGGAAGATTGATAAGCACAGATTTTGCACTGGGATGATGACATCCAATTCAATCTGCTGTATGGTTTGGTTGGAGGTATTCCAGGCAGGTCAAAACAAAAACAAAATAATAGGGGAAATTACACGCAAATCATTTGAGATCAAATGTGTGAAATGTTGTCATCAAATTTAGGATGAGGTGAATATCTGGAGAGAAAATGAATACTGTCCTTCTCTTTCCATGATTAATGTAGAACTTCAAATGAGTTTAGTTATTAGACCCTATACCTACCATTACTTGGAGATTACAGCTTTTACCTGGAGCTCCTCCAGTCCTCTTTATCATTTATTGCTGCTTACAGGACTTTGTGGACCGGTGTCTTACAGAACCTTTCTAACATTTCTCCAATTGTTTTTTCACTATTCCCCAAAGTGGACAATTCAGCTGGGGTTAAGGTGTCTAATCCTTGGCAGGTAGTCAGAGTGCTTCTCCAACTGGTAGGTGAGCCCCATGTTCTAAAATATCTATATTGCCATAATACATTCAATATTCCATAAGGTGTAATAGGAGATCAATTGAGAAATAATTTTTTTTTTTATGTTCAAGTGTCAAGCTCAACCATCTGTAGAAACTCCATAGGAAGTTGATGACCTATACCAGCTGTAAAATGCGTAGGCTGACTCATTCTGTGAATAGAACAGTCATTGACTGATTGGGTTTTCTTGGTGACATTTCATACAGAATATAACAATATCCAGAAAGGTGCTTAGCATTCTTGAACTGGTATATTAAAATCTGGGGCAGGGCAAACATTCGAATGAAAAACAGGGCAATTGCATTTGGCTGCAAGCTTCTATTTTTCATTAATAAAAAACCTTCTTGTTGAGTGTACACTAGGGACACAAATGCATCTATATTTGTATTTCAGATGGTGCAGAGCATTTTCTCCCTGAACAGGAACTTAAATTTGTACAGATAGGAGGGGTACCGATTGTAACACTTTTTGCATTTTATACAGACAAAAGTGACACATGTAAAACAGACAGTTCCAAACCAACCATTCTGTCTCCTTTGCATTATGAGATAATAACATTTCTGTTTTTCAGTTGCAGACACCTTGGTTTAGTTATCTATCGGGAGTTTCAGACATTTTTAAAATCAGTTCACAAATTAAAGCCAGGTTATTACAACTAGAAAAGTACCATGAAAAGCAAGAACAGTATATCTCACTGTGAAAAGGAGGCAGATCTGAAGACCTAGGGGTAAATGTATCAATATGCGGGTTCTTCAACACCCGCGTGTTCAGCTTCTTCCGCGATTAAATTTCAAGTGACGCTGCATTGTAAAGGAAAGTTAACCCTTTACAATGCAGCGCCGCTTGAAATTTAATCGCGGAAGAGGCTGAACACGCGGGTGTTGAAGAACCTGCATATTGATACATTTACCCCCTGATATCCCTTCATTCTGCTGATTAATTTAAGACATAAATGAGTCTAAATCAAGTAGCATTTTAGGAGAAAAATAAATTAGAAGTTGGCCCTAAAGTTCTTTTTGTTTTTTTTTCAATAATGGTTTTTATTAAAGCTTTTAATTACAGGGTACACAAAAAAACCAGGAAAAACACACACTTTAAAATACAAGGGAATGCGGGGGGCAGGGGGGAAGGGGGAGGAGAAATGGAGGCAGTACATATCAATACATATCAATAGCATCAAAAAGTACAAATCCCAACATCTTAACAAATTGCAGATTGTTCAATATCCAACCTGGAGAGCCACCTCCAGATATTACTGTGAAGGACTATGAGGGGGCCTCAAAGAGACTGACTGAACCAAAGTTTTGGAGACATATTGATTCCAGTCAAACCATTTGATGTGGGGAGAGGAGGCAGAAGAGGTGTATGGTACTGCCATAGTTTCCATGACACAGCTTTACTGAACCTGAGAGATTATTTTGGCTATGGAGGGTAACATAGCCGATTTCCACGCTTGGGCTATCGCCGCATGGGTAGCTATAAAAATGTGACCTATGACATACCGTTCCCCTAATAAAACTTGTGGAGGAAAAAAGTGTAGAAGTGCTACTTCCAGAGTATTAGGAATCGGAGTTTGAATGACCTTAGATATTAAGGCATACACCTCTGCCCAGAGAACACTGACCACGGGGTAACTCCAGAAAACATGGAAGATGTCCCCTATTTCCACACATTCGCACCAACAGGTCCTAGTCTGGGCCGGCCATATCTTATGCAATCTATCAGGGGTCATATATAGTCTGTGAAGCAGCTTATAGAGCATCTCTGTGAGGTTCAAACACTTCGACATCCGATGGGCATTCTGGTAAATACTGTCTCATTGATCCGGTTCAAATTCCCGGCCAAGATCTCTCTCCCAAGCTAATTGGGAGGAGGCCTTCACCGGCTGCTGACTTGTGTTGAGGAGAGTGTACCAGAAGAGATAGCTGCTTTGTTGGTTCCAGTTGAGAGTCTGGAAAAAAAGAGGGCTGGAGGGTGTTGTAAGGGGGTGCCTTGTGTGCGCAAGGAATGCAACCAGTGCCTAACTTGGAGGTATTTATAGAAATCTTGGTTAGGGATTTGGAATTTTCCTCTCAAATCAGAGAAGGGTAATAACGATGCGTCAGAATGAAGCACTTTGACATTGGTAATGCCCCTTGAACACCACAAGAATAGATTTAAATAAAGTATGAGTTTAGCTAAAGCGAGGAGGGAGAGATTAGAAGTAGGGAGGGGGACCAGATTAGATATCTTTAGAAATTTGTCCCAAATTATAAGAGCATCACTCGAAAGATGTGGTAAGGTAGCCTGAGGGTGCCTCCAGGACTTGGGAATCCAAAGAAGATCAGGAATGTATGATTAAGACCTCTCTCTAGGTCACTCCAAGGTTTATGGGAACCTGGAAGGGACCAGTCTCCGAGCTGAGCTAAAATAGCTGCTTCCTGGTATTTGACCAGATCCGGTAAGGCAAGACCCCTAGTCATTTTTGGATGGGACATAGTCGTATGGTCGAGTTTAGGTGGTTTTCCGTTACATACATAGGAGGCCACGTAATTTATCCATATAGAATTTGGGCAGCTTGAAAGGCAAAGTCCTAAATAGGTACATCATTTTGGGTAGGAGGGACATTTTAGACGCGATTATCCTGCCTAGCCAGGAGACCTCATGATGTTGCCATGATTTTGCTAAATCGTTTAGTTGTATCAATAACGGAGTATAATTAGCCTCAAGCAAGGCGTCTAGATGGGGAGTGATCATAATCCCTAGATAGGGCATGGAAAGGGACCTCCAAGATTATGGAAAGACCGCCTTCAGGCGTACCAGGAGAGAATCTGCTATATAAATAGGGAGAGTATCTGTTTTGGATGTGTTCAATTTGTAGTAAGAAACTCTTCCAAATTTCTGTAGCAAATCATGTAATGGCGGTAGTGAGGTCTCCAGACTCCAGACTAGTCATATACAGCAAAATGTCATCCGCAAAAAGACAGAGTTTGTGGGTGGTTGCAGCTACAGTAATGCCTGGAAGTTGACGATGTTGCCTTTTTTGCTTGGCCAGGGGTTCAATAGCTAAAAGGAAAGGCGAGAGGGGACACCCTGCCTAGTACCATTGGAGAGTGTGAATTTATCTGATGTGAAGCCATTATGATACGGAGGGGCCCCTATACAAAGCTAATATAGATTTAAGTATTTCACCACTAAAACCAAACCAAGCAAGGACCCTCCCCATATAGCCCCAATGGAGCCTATCGAAGGCCTTTTCCGCATCTAATGACATAATTAACAATTCATGGTTATATTTGTTGGCCTGCTCTATAATATTGATGGTTCTACGGGTATTATCCGATGCTTGTCGACCGAGCCTACTTTATCTGGATGAATCAAGGCCCGGATGAGGGGGCTAAGCCTATTAGCGATCAGTTTGGCGTAAATTTTTATATCTGTACTAAGAAGGGCAATTGGTCTATAGTTCTGACATTGTGGTTGGGCCTGCATTATATAACTGTTCTAAGAGTGGAGTGAGTTAAGTCTGAAACGTAGCATAAAAATTATTAATGAATCCATATGGTCTCGGAGCTTTATCTTTGGGTAGGGATATTATAACTTGCGCAGTCTCAGACTGTGTTCAAGGGGCATTCAAGGAGATTAAAGAGTCAGCATCCAGGGAGGGTAGTTTTAGCTCACTTAAAAACTCCTCGATCAGGGTTGGAGTCGGTTGGGGAGAGGAATCACAGTCACAGAGATTACACAATTTAGAGTAGTAAGCCGCAAATTTATTAGCTATATCCTGCGGATTAGATGTTCTGGCTTATTTCTCAATTACATATTTAATACGGTTTTGGGCCCTCTGGCCTCGCAACTTTCTAGAAAGCAGTCTCCCTGCTCTATTCCCTGATACATAGTATTTCTGGCGAAGTCTACTCAAGGTTTGTTGGGTGCGGAGGAATAATATTTATTTTGTAATTGATTCCTAGACAGGCCTTGAGATCTTCTGAGGGATGAGTTTTATTTAGAGACTCAAGGGGGGACAACTCCACCTCCAACCTCACCTGGTTGCTAAAGAATGCCCGCTTAAGTCTGGCTCCAGTCTGAATGCTGTGCCACGCAGTACAGCTTTGAGCTTGCACCAGATGTTAAACACGGACGTGTCCTCCGGTGAGCTAGTGTCAATAAACATATCAAGCATTTCTTTAAGGGTTGTCTTTGCTTCAAGGGATGTCAGAAGGTATGGGGCCATTCGCCATGATCCAGGGGGAATTACTTGCTGAGGATATCGCTGGGTCCAGATTACCAGGGCATGATCAGACCCTGATATTGGGAGGATCTTTATTGATCTGGTATTCTGTAGAGACCATTTATCCGACAGAATCATGTCAATTCTAGAATAAGAATTATGCACCGAGGAGTAATATGTATAGTCTCGCTCCAACGGGTTATGAGTCCTCCACACATCGTAAAGTCCAAACTCTGCCAGGAGTCTAGCAAAAGCAGCTGAGGGATCAGTTATATTGTCTATTGTACGGGTAGATGGCTGCGATGATCTATCTAATTTAGGATCAGTTACAATGTTAAAATCTCCCATAAGAATAAGAGTACCCTGCTTATGTTTATCAATATCTCGTAATGTGGTTCTAAGGAAAGGAACTTGTCTCGAGTTGGGAGCATATAAAGAGACGATCGTGACTAACTTACCATCTAATAGTCCCACCACAATAAGATATCTCCCATTTTTATCTTCGAAACTAGAGTTAGGAATGAAGTTGACTTTGGAGCTAAACAGAAGGGCCACCCCATTATGTTTAAAAGGGGCATTTGCAGTGAAACACAGCGGGAATCTATGGTCTTTAAAGGCAGGAGGGGCTTTAGCCAAGAAATGCGTTTCTTGCACTGTGACAATATCAGCTTTTTGCTTATAGAAAAAAGATAGTGCTAAATGTCTTTTAACTGGGGAGTTCAGTCCCCTTACATTCAATGATAAGAACTTAACCATTTTTGCTTACTAGAGACATTTGAGAACCTCATGAAGGTATTGGGATTAATAAGGAAAGAAAAGTACTTGCCTAAGAAGGGGAGAGGACCAAGAGGGTAAGGAAAGGGAAAGAAGGGGAGGAAGGATAACAGAACACAAAAACAAACATAAATAACCCCGATATTGGGATTAAAGTAGTTGTCAGAGGGAGAAATCATCTGGCAAAATCAGTAACTATGGGGACATGGCCCTAGAAATGAAGCACCCACCCAAAACAGTAACACAATTGAATGGCAAGAGAACAATCAACAAAAAGAAACACAAAAAACCCCCCAAAAAAACAAAAGGTTATCACCTGTAAAGTAAACATTACTAGAAACATAGAAAATCTTGCTATAACTTTGAAGAAGATATACAGATATAGCCTGAACGCACTCATCATATAAAGATATCATCTAAATATAAATAGGTACAAAATATCAGCAAGAAATACTTTATAGAAACAATAAAAGAGTTCCGATCAGCACTGAAATTGCTCACCGACCGGAGGTCCACGATCCAGATTCCCGCAGGAGTCTCACATCGTTGTATAAGTGAGGCCAAAAACTCACAGTAATAGTGGCCCCACAGAGTCCAGAGGGCATAACGTAAAGCTGAGTCGCTCCAGAGTGGAGTAGTCCTTCAAGCAAAAGTAGTAGTAAAAGTCAAAAGGTTAACTAGCCTATTCCAGACACACTCGACTAGTCCTCCTGAGATCAAGACGATGAGGTTGAAGTTGTCATTGAAGCTTGAATGTCCCAAGATTGCAATAGTCGGATACCATCTTCTACTGCAGCTATCACGTGAGTAGAGTTATTGCGCTGAATAATAACTTTAAACAGAAAGCCTCAGCAGCACCGGATTTGATGCTCACGCAGTGCTCTCATGATGGGTTGAAATGAGCGGCGTTTGGCTACAGTGGCCGGGAAGAAATCCGGGAACAATTGCAGATTTTACAAGACATCTTCCGCTGCCTGCGTTTTGGCTGCTCGTAGGATCCTTTCTTTAATATGATAGAAGTGGACCCGCATGAGCGTGTCACGTGGAGCCGACTATAGTCCCGCTCTTGGTTTCGGGAGTCTATGGATACGGTCCAGTATTAGGTCTTGATCAGAGGCTTCAGGGAGAAATTTTTGAACAGATTTTTACCAAGGTCCGGAAGTTCTGAAATGGAGATAGACTCAGGGACACCCCGCAGCTTTAAATTATTTCTCCGGGGACGATCTTCCACATCAGCCAACTTATCAGCCATCCCAAAGACATAATTTTTAAGTTTCTCATTGGATGTAATGAGTGCATTATGAGATGCCACCAGCTCCTCCATCTTGTCTTCAATGTGGGAAGTTCTCCCTCCCATTTCCATCACTTGCGCCTTGACTTCCCGGATCTAGGAGCGCATTTCAGATAGAACATCAGTTTTAAATGAGTAAAACATTAATTGCATAGATTTAATGGTAGCAGGGGCGTCTTGGTCCTTTTGTGACAGGGCCGAGGAAGATGAAGACTGAGTCGGAGCTGGAGAGGTTGCATCTGGATCTTTGTGTTTGGGGACTGTAACGTTTTGTTTTGAGTGAAAATTGTTTCCCCGTTTTCCACAATGTGCATTTCCAATTAGATCTGCAATCCAGCAATAGTAGGTAAAGTTCTTCTGAGGGCAATTAAAAAAATGGGATGTGGTCATACATCTATGAATGCACCAGGTACACACATTAAGTACATTAGCAAAAATAGAAAACAAAGCATGTTGTGCATGTAAATTAACTATATTTACCCACTTTTTAAACCGTTTCTCTGAGAAAACCTGGAGGGGAGGTCAGGTGACCAGTGAATTAGGGGGGGTAGTGACATTGTGTCCCAAGTGTACCATTGCCACACCGACTGCAATGAAATGCTTAAATTCATGGCACTGCATAGTGGGGGCGGGGCTTGATTACACAAGTAGCGCAATTAAGTCCTGCCTCCACCAAGACCTGGGAGGATGCCTACTCCACTGGCATTCCAGGAGGACTCTTTGAAATTCATGAACCTTCCAGAAACTCCGGGGGAGTAGGCAAAAATTAAGTCTGAGACCATGTTCCTACATGTCCCCCTTCAAGACAAATAGTGCCTGACATTGAATTATAATTTTGCAGAATAAAAACATAAAGGAGCTGATCCAGAATTATCTGCAAAATACAAAAATTTCATAAATACAAAAGTAGCATTTTTACGCCCATAAGCTGAGCCATACGTATCTTAAGATCTGTGCATCAGTAGCATATGCATCCGGTTTACAACAGGCACGTGTCACAGACACTTATTTACTCATTTGTGTCCATGTTTGTATCCATTTGTTTTATGCGCAACAAAATGATTCGCTATAGGTGTCAATACAACTTAAAAGCCCCTCTAGGACAGCAGAAACAACATGCACATAACAGCATAATATATACCAGAACACTGAAGAAATCACTAAACAGTGTCAGCGATACAATCGCAAGCAATCACAAGAAGTACACTAGTGCCGGAGACCAGCATCGTCATCTGCTGTGTGCACCTGCCTCCGACCACCTGCAAAAAATGCAACTTTCTTAGGCACATATGCGTCATTTTCCCATTCTGCATCCATTTGCAATTGTGCATATATGACGTTACAATACTCATCCTGCATTAGAAAACCCCTGTCCCGCTTTTCCATTCACAGTAAGTGGAAGAATCACATAAATCTGCATGGGTGTGCATATTCTGGGCATGCACAGAGTGATTTCCCACAACTGGTGTAGTGCACTCAGCCTCAACTCAAAAGTATCTGGGGGTTTACATAACCACTAGATATGATCTTTTGTATCAGAAAAATTTACCTCAATTATTTTCTAAACTTCAGGAGTTATACCAAAATAATTCACTTTTGACTGTAGACCTTCAAGAATTTCTTTAAGCATATTTAAACATTCCATTTCCAGGGGAGGGAGTGACCTTCCAAATATAAAATCCTATTATTTAGAAGTTCAATTGTTGTAAATTGAGAGCTCTTACATCTCTCCTGGTACCTTCTCTTTGGTAGATATTGAATCCAACCTTCTGGACAATTTTAAAGTATTATTTATGGTGGCTAAGTAAATTACACAGGTTTGTCCCAACTGGAAATTCGCTGTTAAGCTCTGGGATCAGTATGCAAGTGCAGTCTATCAACCACTAATTCCCTCATGACTCATCTTGGGCAACCCAGCCTTCCACCAAGACTGTCCATTAATAGATACGCTAGCTGGATTCAGGCAGGGTTCAGGCACCCTGTAGAGTTTGTTAAACAACTTAGTGACTTCCCTTATCAGATCACCAGAAAACATTTCCCTTACAGATTCTAAGGTCTTTTGTATACATTAAAATTCAACATTTCTTATCCTCTCACTTACCCGATTCAAGATTTGCGGTCTTTCTCTTCCTTAGATCCACCCTGCTATAGCTAACATTTATGGAAAGCCACGATTTCCCAGCTGTATGGCCTAATACTTGATGCACTGTCCAGAGTCACCATGAAATGGATTGAGTGAAAGATTTAGGGCCTCCCTCGGGTGGGGAGGCATGAGGCAATATAAGGAAGAATTAATGATTTTGACTACAATTCAGGAAACTTCCAATAATATCTATTATAGATGGGATTATACCCGGATAGATTTAATAGGATTTTTCCTAAGACTGATCCCTGATGCTAGCAGAGTTGAGGTCACAGGGAAACTCTGCTTCATATCTGATTGACCTATCCGGTAATTGTTTTTATTGGAACATAGTTCATAGACTTCTGGATTCTATATTGGAAGCTCCAGTTTAGAAAAATCCTCCTATGCTATCCCACCCCAAACCTTAATCAACATTCTAAAAAACGTCTTTCACTCATCCTAGCAGCTGCTAAATGAGTCCTAACTAGGAATCTAGAAGAACCCTCTCCCACTTGGCAGGGACTTAAAGACTACATTTGACATGTAGTAGCTATGTACTATCTCCATGATAGAGAGCATGTTTTCACCTTATGGTTCTTTAGAGTATATTAAGCTTGATTGCACTCCCTAGAGTGCACAGACACGCCCTTACTGTACTCAGCCTACCATGTGCACATATGTGTATGTTTTGTGTGCGTGAGCAGTACAAATTTGTGGATTTTATGTTATGCAAATGGCCATATGCCCCAGGCAATCCAAACTCAGGTCAATATGTACAGAATTTTACATGATTATCAATTAAATGCTTTGATTTGATCTTCTTTTGACAAAATGGGAGTGATTAATTACTAATACACAATATGATAGAAAAAGTACAGTACTATTTTTAAATCCATCCACATAGATGTTATAATGTAACCAAACATCTCATAATAAATTAGGTATGTTTTTATTAACATTTATTTATATAGCTACAGCATACATTATTGTTATTTTGTGCTGTTGGCAAAAAGAGTCTTCATTTCCTATCGTTATTAACTGGAATGTAGCAGAGCAAGTAGTTAGTTGTCTTGGTGCTGTGTAGAAAACAGTTTAACTGTATTGTTCTTTGAAGATCTTCACTGTCAGATTTGAACCATCAGGGTGGTTCATACAAATGAAAGTCAAGTTTACAGATGCTGGTAGACAAATTAGTCTATTGTGTTCTTTACATTTCACTCACCAAGATGATTCTTTTCTTCTCTGTTGTCCTCTAATTTTATTTGAATTTCAATCTTTTTATTAGTAGTAAAGGTAAAGAGGTTTGCTGCATAAGGGTAATCATTTCTTTATTTGTTTAATGTATAGTAAAAAGTAGATTTTAAATATCATCCTTTGTTGCTTGTAATGTATTTGCAGATTGTATTACCTAGGTGTATGTAGAACTCAAAGTGATGTATTTAGAATGATCTCGGACTCCTTAGGACTCAAAATAAACTCTGGATCACTCTGCAAGATTACAGTCGAAATGGGACTGTAGGCAAAATAACAGTTTTGAGACTTTTTCCACTTTAATGGTGTTTAAAGCATATGAGTCAGTGTAGGACCTGCATACAGTGAGGTGTCCTTGACGCTGGGATGCAAGCTTAAATGTTTTGATCAAAATATGAACTAATACCTTATGTTTTCATTTCGCTACATACACACAGATGTGCAGTGTTAAGGATAAGCGCTGACTTTTTTGTTCCTTTTCCCCTCCACACATTGCTTATACCAACAATTATATGTCCTGTGCCCACTCATTATTATGCCAGCACTGTGCCCTCTATTAAAAAAATATCAGCATTGCGACAACATGATTATCCCAGCAGTGCTTTGTTTTGTGCCCATCCATGATAACACCAGTATTGACCTATACACACATATGATTATGCCAGATTATAGCAATACCCTACCAGAAGGGTTCTCCCTTGTACCAACTCATAATTATACCAGCAGTGCTCTGTGCAAAGACATTCCTATGCCAGCATATGTCCCTGCTATATGATTAAACAAACAGAGTAGGAATAATTTAAACAAATTGTGTGACCCAATATATGACATACAGGGTCGGTGTAAGCCCATGACCCTGCCCTTAGGCTTTGCTCTCTCACCTCTGTTGCTTCTTAGCGAGGTGGGACCGGCAGCCTCTTCTCCTCAGATTGCGAGTGTGGAGATTGGCTGTGATGTCATCGCCGAACACCACAATCCTAGCTTTACTGAGGCATAGAGGAGCAGCAGCCAATAGCTTAACACGTAAGAAGCTGCTGGCTGCTTCCCCTTCATGTCAACGGCTGGCTTGCCATGTGGGGACAAAACAATGGTAATAAAAAATTGGGTGAGTGGCATTATTTCACTTATTTAGGGTTTTAATTGCATCCTAACCTTGGTTCCCTAGGCGACTGCCTAGGTTTGCCTATTGGTAGTTCAGGCCCTATTTATATGTGGCGCTCTGGAACCATTTAGATGCATCACATATGCTCAAATACTATATGTGAGTTAGGTAAAGGTAAAAGGTTCTAATTAAGTTTTAAACACACTTACAGTTTCTATAAAATTGAGAAATAGGACTGGGAGGCAGACCTAGCGTGGCAATATTAGAAAGGAAAGCACAAAAATACAGTGCACACAGATGTATCCAGTGTTGGCAACGTGTATTCGGCCACTCAACCAATGTGTAGCCAGCTTTACTTCTACTCTTAGGAAACTTTGCGCAGCCAACATATAATCAGGGAAAAATGCTAGTACTAAAAATGTATGCCATTTTTCATACCTTTACAATGAACTCATGTTTGGTATCTTTTTTATGAGTATTGGGTTACACAAACTGGGTGCCAACACATGAAGAATCATATAAAGGTATATTTTTCTCAACTTTCTCTATATAAGGTCCATGAAATGAAAACAAAATGGAAATATATATATATATATATATATATATATATATATATATATATATATATATATTAGTATGTAACTAAAAGAACAGCCTTTGGGGACATGGCTTGGTGCATACTTACAGAACTCCTATGCCCAATTACTTTCTCTGTAAGCCCAATAGCTAAACAAGCTGACTTGCTGGGCTGGAGATAATATTTAGGCCTACCTGAGGCCTGTGGACAACAAGCCATTCCACTGGATGACAGTAGAAACATGGGCGTGCTAGGCAGGAAAATCACCCCAACTGTCACTCAGAAAAATCATGTCCCGTCCAGGCCCACAAGCAAGAAGCGTGTACTTGCAGTGCCCAGTTGGCTTCAGCTACTTTAATGGAAAATCTGAAGCACAATTAGCTGATCAATCAGCAGAAATATATTACAAATGCTACCTTGAAGCCCTGTGGCCTACATACCATGAAAATCATACCCGCAAAATCACACTTGTCGCTCTCTTGTCTGCCAGAGCATCACCCGCTTAGGCTTAAGGTAAACGTCTCCCATGCAACCTACTTAAAATCAGAGCTCACCTTCATCTGCCACATAAGTCTTTCTATTATCTGGACTCTTATTTTAGTGTGCTCCAGTCAGACGGATGAGTCTTACACTCCAGGCACCAAACGTTTTTACAGACCGGTAGTTATACTTACAATTATTCAGGATCTTTTTGCTTCAGGACCCTAGTATTCACATAAGATGATAATGTCTCAATTGCGTCTGAATATCAAATAGCCACTTACCCAAACACACAGTAATTATTTTGCACAGATAACCAGCTGTCTCCACTGCAGTTCAATAATGAAATTCTGCTGCTCCCAAGTGGCTTCTTATGAAATTGCATTTATTTTAAAATAACAGTGAAGAATCATTTTCTTACTAAGCTTGTCATGACATGAGAGTTATCACCTGATGCCCACACATCCAGGTCTACTGTAAAAAGTGAGAAGATTTAAACTTTTCTTTACAACTCACTCCTTACTCTATACAATCCACCATGCTTAAATTGTCATCAAAAAGCAAAAGAGGGGCTACCTCTGAGATCACTCAACACTTCATCTGACGAGAAAGACAAGCCCCAATACACCTTCATCACCTTCATCACCTTCATCCAACAACGTCAGATCAAGAAGGCAACTCTGAAAATATCCCATCCACTAAAGAAGACATGCTTACACTAGACCTACTAATGGATCGTTAGGAACAGTAGGTAACTGCTCACTGAGCAGTTAGGAGTTACATGCATTGATGGTACCGTTACCTGTGCAGCGATATCGCAGGATCTGTTATATCACATGGAGGCTGATCAGTGGTTGTTCCACATTGGTTCTTGCTACCTGAAATCTGTCTCAGTGAGTAGTTGCCGAATATAACGTTTTCATGCTACCATTTCCGTGCTCCTGTTCAGTGTTGTTCTGAAGCCTGTCTTCTTCCTGGTATCTGATTCTTGTGTGTAATCCTGACTATCCTGTTTCCTGTATGGACATAATCTTAGCCTGTGATCCCAATTTTACTGTTTGCTGCCTGCACTGGATTTTGCCTATTGCACGTTTATCTCTGCTCTGCTATTTGTTTCATTCTCTGATTCTGCATCACATAACTCTGCACACCATAAGTATAGACTGCCGCCTATCTGTCTCAGTGGTTGCTATTGCACAGACCTGACATCTGAAGGAAAAACTCAATTCTGCTGTGCTTGGACTTTGCATTACTGATGCTACTGTTTTGTCTACTGCTCCTGTTTTGTCAGGTTTTTTCAGTATTTGTGCTGCTTCATACTGAAACAGCAGTACTGGCCAAACACTGGAATTACAATGTGCACTTTACTTTGTGGCTCACTTAGTTGTACTGTGGAGTTGTACTTTTATATCACACAAGTTAACCCGTGCATGATACTCATGCATTCTAGTCAAATCAAGCTACTTAAGGTCTTAAAAAGGTTCTTGTCATGCATTTGGGCCTAGTCCAGGCCTCCTCAGGGGAAGAGCGTTACTTCCCGACGCAAGCGCCCTTTCAGAGAAAATAGTCATTTGTGACAAGTTCATTTACCTTGGACCTCCAGAAGTTAATAGCTGAACTGACCTAAACCTCTATTGCAAACCATACAGCTAAATTGGATCACAAGGTGGAGTTATCTCAGCAATTCCAAAAATAGAAACTCATATGGACATGAGGTTTTTTCATAGCGAACTGTAATTCCTCTGGGGCAAAAAGAAAACCTTTAAAACAAGCAAGATGAAACAATTTACTTATCCACAGCATTCCAGAACCAGTGTATTTAAAAAGTCTAGAACCATATATCATCCATTTTTTTCAAGACTAACTCAGGACTAGGGCGAACTCCAAGGGGTTTATTTACTAAACTGCGGGTTTGAAAAAGTGGAGATGTTACCTATAGCAACCAATCAGATTCTAGCTGTCAGTTTGTAGAATGCACTAAATAAATGAAAGCTAGAATCTGATTGGTTGCAGAAGGCAACATCTCCACTTTTTCAAACCCGCAATTTAGTAATTATACCCCCAAATCCAGATTGAAAAGGCACACAGAGCTTCCTGCCCAAAACCAGGAGACCAAAACCCTCAATGAGACATGAAAATCAAGATGCTCTCTTTCAAAGTACAGGATAAAATCATTTATCAGTTTAGAACATTTAAATGGCCTGTAGGAATAACCATACATTTCATTTAAATGTTCTAAACTTCAGGTATATCAGGACCTGAGTATACCTTACAAAATATCGTAACCTGGGGACAACTCTCTAATAAATAATACTTGTAGTAGTCAGTAACAAACAATCTGTCTATGTTAGGTAATTTAGACTGTAAGCCCCAATGGGGCAGGGACTGATGTGAATGAGTTCTCTGTACAGAGCTGCTATATAAATAATGATGATGATGATGATGATAAGTAATACATGAAAGCCGGTAAAGATCTCCACACTCTAAAACATTGTCCATCGCTACCTTGAGGAACCTCCTCTGAATTAGAAACCTTTATAATAATCCAGCATCTATGATCATTTGACCTCTCTGATGTAGTTAAGGTTTATAGAGATAACTCCCTTTCTAAAGTGGCTTGTTAATTATTTTTAAATGTTTTCATTATTAATCCAGGAGATCTAGAGTGATGCTATCATGATCATACTTTGCTCCTGTACCTCTGCACAGTTGTCCTTAACTGTTGAGACTCTTTAGATTTGAAATACATTATATATACTCATTTGCTTTTATATTGTTGTATTGTTTTGTAGTTTTATAGCACAATACAAGTAAGTACTAGTTTCTACATTTTTAGTATGTTAGTGTTGATAGCATTAGTTAAATGTTCTTGTACATTAATTTGTTAATTGTTATTTATAATGTTATAGATTGTTCGAGCTCTTGAAAATGCATTGTCTTGCTTCTTTAAAGTCTAATAAATATTGTTGCTTGTAATTTTGTAAGGCATCTATCTGTTATTGACTGTAGCTTGATAACATTGTGGTTATATCTCTCACAAGATAACCTGTAAAAAAAATAAACAAACATCCTATCAACCATAGATATCGCTCTGTCTCAAGCAGGGCCGGACTGGCCATCTGGCACTTCTGGCAAATGCCAGAAGGGCCGCTGGCTATATGGGCCGGCCCGACTCCCCCTGTCTTCTTGGTGGCTGGTTCCAGGAACCAGCCACCTCTGTTGCGCGCTCCCCAGCTCCCTCCCCCGTTATGCTGTGCAGCCAGTTACACTGGTGAGTGGTGAGTTTCCTGTTTTTTCTTTAATTTGCTTTCTTTTTTTACTGACGATTTTTGGGGGGGGGGGGGGTCGCGGGGGTGCCGCGATTTTCGGGGGGGGGGGGGGGGTCGCGGGGGTGCCGCGATTTTCGGGTGGAGGGGGGGTGCCGCGATTTTTTGGGGGGGGGGGTCGCGGGGGTGAGAGCCAGGGGGTGCTGGGAAAGGGGATGAGAGCCAGGGGGTGCTGGGAGAGGGGGTGAGAGAGCCAAAGGGGGTGCTGGGAAAGGGGGTGAGAGAGCCGAAGGGGGTGCTGGGAAAGGTTGGTGAGAGCCAGGGGGTGCTGGGAGAGGGGGTGAGAGAGCCGAAGATGGTGCTGGGAGAGGGGGTGAGAGAGCCGAAAGGGGTGCTGGGAAAGGGGATGAGAGCCAGGGGGTGCTGGGAGAGGGGGTGAGAGAGCCGAAGGGGGTGCTGGGAGAGGGGGTGAGAGAGCGGAAGGGGGTGCTGGGAAAGGGGGTGAGAGCCAGGGGGTGCTGGGAGAGGGGGTGAGAGAGCCGAAGATGGTGCTGGGAGAGGGGGTGAGAGCCGAAGGGGGTGCTGGGAAAGGGGATGAGAGCCAGGGGGTGCTGGGAGAGGGGGTGAGAGCCGAAGGGGGTGCTGGGAAAGGAGGTGAGAGAGCCGAAGGGGGTGCTAGGAAAGGGGGTGAGAGCCAGGGGGTGCTGGGAGAGGGGGTGAGAGAGCCGAAGGGGGTGCTGGGAGAGGGGGTGAGAGAGCCAAAGGGGAAGGGGGTTCTGGGAGAGGGGTGAGAGAGCCAGGGGGTGCTAGGAGAGGGGGTGAGAGAGCCAGGGGGAAGGGGGCGCTGGGAGAGGGGATGAGAGAGCCAGGGTGGTAGGGGGTGCAGGAAGAGGAGTGAGAGAGCCGGGGGGGGGTAGAGGGTGCAGGAAGACGTGTGAGAGAGCCAGGGGAGTAGGTGGTACAGGAAGATGTGTGAGAGCCAGCGGAGAAGGTGGTGCAGGGGGTTAAGTGAGAGGGACAAAGGAGAAGATAGTGCAGGGGCATAGGTAAAAGAAAGTGTAAAGGGAGAGACATCTTAAGAATGGGAATGTCAGGGATGCAGCCATCATAAAACACAAGTAATAATGAAGAATGAAAATGCACAGAGAGGACAAGTGTTAAAAAAAAAAAAAAAACAAGCCTTCATACTCCATTCACCTATATTTTCTATACCCCCACTCCTAAATTTCTGCTTCGACCACTGCCCTCTATTCCTGCTCCCGACTGCCTGTTTGAGCTGACAGCTGCTGATCCCTCCTCGCCCAGCGCGCCCACTAGGAGAACAGAACACAGGATGCCATAATCAGGTAAGTTCATATATTTTCTCGTGTGCAATATGTTTTTAACCATCCTTTCTTGAACTGGGGACACTACAGCGTATCCAATAATGTTTAACACTATGTATTGCTCATTATTGCGTTGTAATGTTTTTTGCATATTTATCTGTACAGAGATTTTTAATTAAGAGCAAAAAACATTGCTTGTCATAAATTTTATCTGTAATTGTGTCAATATATCTATTTTTGTTTGTATTGTAAATGATGTATTAAGCTGCTCTTGGGACTCACACTCAGTATCTGATATGCTGTAACAATTTTTATTTGTGAATGAGTTTTTATCTGAGCTTTACTAATGATTTGGGGGCACTACTATGCCATAATATGATTTGTGGGCACTTCTGCATGACCAAATATGAATTGAGGGTAATACTATGTGGCATAATATAACCGTGGGGCACTACGATGTGGCATAATATGAACTGGGCACACTACGGTGTAGCATCATATGACTTCTGCCAAAGGCAAGTCTTTCATTGTTGAATATGACGGGAGCCCAAAGAAGTTGCTGTATCGGGGCCCAAAATTCCTCTTGTCAGCCCTGCCTGTAAGTCAAGGGGGTAGACGCCTCCAGGTAAATAATCTAAATGTTTCCTATCTAATCAAACTGATGGATCACATCCAATTATTTCTCACCCACCTCCTCTATCCCCCTTAATTTATATACTGTGTTATTTAAAATGAATAGAAAAGACGCATATCCAATTACTGTAGTAAAACAAAAATATTTTTCTCTGACATTTTGCTGTAGATGGAAATACTTTTAATGTGGCCGTGTGGGTTCAACTGATCATTCAATAGTTTTTTTTTTTTTTTAGATATATTTTAGTTTTATTTCATGTGGAATGATTCATGAAAATTCTGCCATTACTATTTAATTGAGGGAAAAGGGTACCTGTTACCTATATGTGTGTGTAAGTACTCTGTTCGTTGTTGCTATTTTGTGGGAGATTTGAAAAAAGCAAAACATTGTTTCCTACAGTGGCGTCTGTATAATTGGTGGTATTGCTGTAGTATAGGGTGGCGTGCTGGTGGCAATGTTGTAGTGTGTTTGGTGCTTGGTATTGCCAATAAGTAGGAGAGGGTATTGCTATAATGTGGGGGGGTGATGCTGGACGCTGTAATGTGGGGGGTGATGCCGGTTGCTGTAATGTGGGGGGTCATGCTGGACGCTGTAATGTGGGGGGTCATGCTGGACGCTGTAATGTGGGGGGTGATGCCGGTTGCTGTAATGTGGGGGGTGATGCTGGTTGCTGTAATGTGGGGGGGATTTATGTAGTATGAGTGTGTGTGGGGGGTTATTTATTGCTGTAATTTGGGTACTAATAATGTATTGTCATGGTGTTTATTGATGTAATTGGGGTGCTAATAATGTAATGTTGAGGGTCATTAGGAGAAATAAATACCCCCCCCCCACACACACACACACTCATACTACATCATGTTGTACTGCGCCAGCATCAGTGTGCAATAATATAGTGCATGGAGCCCACAACACGTGGGCCTGTGTGCTTTAATTGCCAGGGCTGATTTTTAGTCCCAGTCCGGCCCTGGTCTCAAGCGATGTCTACAAGATCTCTGATAAATAAATATAAACATACTTACTTAAATCAAACTCTGACCCCATTTGATTCGCTTACAGTCTGGGTGGGCATTATCTACAGCCCATCATCCCACCCCTGATATTTAGGAGTCAGATCTTAGTAGGAATAGGTGAATATGTGTTCAGGTAGAAGACCCTCTAAATATATAAAGTATTCTCCCAACTCTGAGCCCATAACACCTAGCACTCAATTTAGCATTGTCATTACCTTAGTGATTATTATGCATTGACTCTAACTTTAGTGATCTATCCAGTCTTTGTACAGGATTTTCACCACTGATCCCTGTAATACTTGTTCTCTCAATGAATTCAATGGATTTAAAAAAAATATATATATTTTTAACATTTTTTTTAATATTATATACATAAATCAAGATGAATTTAATGTATAATATACACATTTACAACACCTCATTATTTTTTTTTAATGCCTTGTTATTAATGACTATATTAGTATGACATTAAATAGTTTTGGACACAGGGTGGATAGTCTTAATAATTTAATATGTTTTATATTTTACTAAATAGTGTTAAAATGCATCTAAAATTATTTTCATTCTATTAAACTCCTAAACCTTTGGGGGGCCTAGACAGCCCCCAGGACCCTGGCCGTTCATTTCAGAATGAAAGTTCCTTACCAGCACTTCTTTATTTCCACTTCGATCACTGTGTTTGCCGTATCCTACAGCATCTTGTCTAGTAGAGCAGAGCAGATCTAGACTTGTATTCATCATCACGCGTATCTTCAGATCCACTCCTTGTTGACTTCGGACGTGTGTATACCTGATTTACGTGCGTTTTTTAAAACATGCAAATTACGTTCATTATGCGTTCTTTAATTAATCAGGCCCTATCGCTTTTAATGTCGTCGCAGAATACATAGATACATTTATTCAGCATCCACTGTTTTTTTAATGTACAGTATTTTCTGTGGAACAATAAAATACTGAACCTAAATCAGATATTTTATTTCAAAAGTTAATTCTTTCATAAGTAAGTGTTAAGTGTTTCATCTTGAAAATGATCTGAATGGTAAATGAAAAGCTCCCTCTTGTGGCCATTAGTAAAATGGCAGTCTGCTAGGGAAAATATATTGCTTTTAATGTGTGCATTTATATTTGTATTGAATGGTGGTGGTCAACAAATGTTGGGTAAGAGATTAATCTGCAGCATATATAGCATAGAAGAGTTTGCTTGTTTAATAGTGCTTGTTTCAATCCTGAGTATGGACACTGTTTGTACGGCAGCATAATCTGAGAACTAATTAATGAAGTCTCCTTATCTGTTGAGCAACATGACAAGTCCAACTTGCTTGAGTGGTGAGATGTGAAAGTGAAAAGCATGCCCCCAAAAATTGATTTTTGAGAATAATATGTATGTATATCAATTTTTAAAGCCAAGAAGTAAGAAATGAATACAACACAAACTCTTAACTCACATAGTGAAAAATTAGGTAAATTGTATAAGTCAACAAGTTCAAAATCTGTTCTTATGTAATATACTGTATGTCTTATAGAATACATAATGTATTTTCTTTCATAGATAAGTGAACGAAACAGAAAATAATTATCAGAGAATGCAAACAGACTAAATTGAATCATGTTGTAAGTCTTAAAATCTACTGTCACTTGCATCGGCCAATAGAACTATGAAATACCAGGAAATTTAAATGCATACAGTTTATTTTTATATACAGAACCTGGATAAATTGATTGATTGATAAGTAAATTAAATTGAATATCTAACACATAATAATACAAGATACTATAAATCAAATTATTATGCGACAGCAGTACAAAAGTTGTACATATGTAAATATGTTAGCTGACATTTGCATTTATCCCAAATAAAATGAATATCTTTTTAAAAAAAATGGTGCATAACCCTTGAAGGAGATTATAATTTGTAGACATTTATACAGAGAGGGTATCTATCTGTATGTCTGTCTATCTAGTGTGTAACAGCAGTACCATTGAGAAGTATGCTATTATTGGGAGTTATGGTGTTATTTGTGAGTATATAACAGAGACAAATAAACCTTTCACATTGTTTATAAGAATAATTCGGCCGACCCAGCAAATATTTGGGAATTAGGCACATTCTTCAGCCAAATGACCATCACCAAACCTAAATTTGTGATTTGTGTTTGAAATAGGAAAAAACAAATCAGTTTTTACTTTGAAATTCAATTCATGATATTAGTTATGTTTTATGTTATAAAATTAAATGAAATAACAGGGAGCTGATGTGACCTGAAGTTTGTTCAAGCTATAAATCTCATCCAAAATTTCTTAAAGTCCCAAATTCAGTAAGATACAGTCATGGCAAAAAGTTTTGAGAATGACACACATTTTTCACAGTCTGCTGCCTCATTTTTTATGATGGCAATTTGCATATACTCAATAATGTCATGAAGAGTGGTCAGATGAATTGCAATTAATTTCAAAGTTCCTCTTTGCCATGACAATGAACTTTATCCAAAAACAACATTTTCACTGCATATCAGCCCAGCCACAAAAGGACCAGCTGGCATCAGGTCAGTTATTCTCTCAATAACACCAATATGAGTGTTGACGAAAACAAAACTGGAGATCACTCTGTCATGCTGATTGAGTTAGAATAGCAGACTGGAAGCTTTTAAAGGAGAGTGGTGCTTGAAATCATTGTTCTTCCTCTGTGAACCATGGTTGCCTCCAAGGAAACATGTGCAGTCATCATTGCTTTGCCCAAAATGGGCTTCACAGGCAAGGATATTACTGCTATAAAGATTACACCTAAATCAACCATTTATAGGATCATCAAGATCTTCAAGGAGAGAGGTTCAATAGTTGTGAAGAAGGCTTCAGGGCGCCCAAGAACGCCCAGCAAGCGCCAGGACCGTCTCCTAAAGTAGATTCAGCTGCAGGATCGGGGCACCACCAGTGCAGAGCTTGCTCAGGAATGGCAGCAGGCAGGTGTGAGTGCATCTGCACGCACAGTAAGGCAAAGTCTTTAGAAGGATGGCCTGGTGTTAGAAGGCCAGAATAGAAGACACTTTTCTCCAGGAAAAACATCAGGGACAGACTGATATTCTGCAAAATGTACCGGGATCGGACTGCTGAGGACTGGGGTAAAGTCATTTTCTCCGATGAATCCCTTTTTAGATTATTTGTGGCATCTGGAAAAATGCTTGCCTGGAGAAGGAAAGGTGAGTGCTACCATCAGTCCTGTGTCATGCCAACAGTAAAGCATCCTGTGACCATTCATGTGTGGGGTTGCTTCTCAGCCAAAAGAGAGGGCTCACTGCCAATTTTGCCTGAAAACAGAGCCATGAACAAAGAATGGTACCCAAATATCCTCCAAGAGCAACATCTCCCAATCATCCACAAACAGTTTGGTGACGAACAATGCCTTTTCCAGATTAATGGAGCACCTTGCCATAAGGCAAAATTGATAACTACCGTATTCTTCGCTCCATAAGACGCACTTTTTCCCCCCAAAAAAGTGGGGGAAAAAGTGTGTGCGTCTTATGGAGCGAATACTGCATGCCAGAAAGGAAGGAAGAAAATAAAACTTACATGTCCAGCATGGAGAAGCGGGTCCAGGCCAGGCTGCAGATCCTCCTGAGCGTCCGTCCCTCGGCCTATCTGTGAGGACCTAGCTATCACATGGGACGTCCCATGTGATAGCTAGGTCCTCACAGATAGGCAGGGTGACGGACGCTCAGGAGGATCTGCAGCATGGCTGGGACCTGCTTCTCCACGCTGGACATGTAAGTTTTATTTTCTTCCTTCCTTCAGGAGGATCCGCAGCGCTGAAGACACCTGAGGGAATAAGATAAGGCTATAGTGTTTGTGTGTGTGTGCTGGAGGCTATACTGTGTGTGTGCTGGAGACTATACTGTGTGTGTGCTGGAGGCTATACTGTGTGTGTGCTGGAGGCTATACTGTGTGTGTGTGTGCTGGAGGCTATACTGTGTGTGTGCACTGGAGGCTATAGTGTGTGTGTGCGCTGGAGGCTATAGTGTGTGTGTGCCAGTGTGCTAACATAGCATGTGTGTCTAAGAGTGGGGATCAGTGTGTTAATATAGTGTGTGTGTGTGTGTGTTGGTGAGTGTGAGTGAAGGGGCCAGTGTATTTTGTGTGAGTGAAGGGGCCAGTGTATGTTTTCCTTCTCTAAAACTAGGTGCGTCTTATAGTCAGCTGCGTCTTATGGAGCGAAAAATACGGTAAGTGGCTCGGGGACCAAAACATCAAAATTTTGGGTCCATGGCCAGGTAGTTCCCAAGACCTTAATCCCATTGAGAATTTGTGGTCAATCCTCAAGAGGCGGATGGATAAACAAAAACCCACAAATTCTGACAAAAAAACAAGCATTGATTAGGCAAGAATGGGAGGCCATCAGTCAGTATGTGGCCCAGAAGTTGATTGACAACAAGCCAATGTGAATTGCAGAGGTCTTCAAAAATAAGGGTTAACACTGCAAATATTGACTCTTTGCATAAACTTAATGCAATTGTCAATAAAGGCCTTTGACACTTATGAAATGCTTGTAATTTTACTTTAGTATACCATAACAAATGGTCTAAAAACACTGAAGCAGCAAACTTTGTGAAAACCAATATTTGTGTTATTTTCAAAACTTTTGGCCATGACAGTAGTTTTATTCCCACTTGTCTTGTCTTGTCTTTGGAGTTCATCAGAATTTTAAGTGATTGAAAAGAAAGTGTGAATTAAAGATTTGGCGTTGATAAAGAGGACTGTAGTAGGAATACCTAAACACATGGGAGCTTTTTATTATGTACAAGAGTACCAGGAAGGTCTAGTGGCAGGAAAACTCCCTGCACATGCGTAACAAAAAATGGGTACGGTCCATATCATCATCATCATTAATTATTTCGTACACACAGATTCGTGGTGCATCCTGACATATGTGACATACATGAGATTTATTTGAATGAAAAAGAGTTGATAGACAATTATTTAGTCTAATTAGAATAAATTAAATTAAAATAAGTAAAACTACTTTTATGCAGTATTTGGCTAATATTCAGACACTTAGGGGGCAATTGAATTAACTGCGATGTTCTCAGTAACATCGTGGCTCTGCAGTTTTACCGTTATTACGGTAAAAATATATGTTCAGTTTTAATGAACTATCGGTTCATTTTGAGCAGATTTTTTAGTAAAAATATACGCGTGAAGTGTCTCTGGAGTGCCCGCAAGAGACTTCGCGCTGAATTGAATTAGTTCGTTAGAGGCTGATTCAAGACGTCTGACCATTTCCATAGTGTGTCTGAGCGATTCCACACTGCACAAGCCCAGAAAGGGACATTAAGCCAATGAGTGCAATTGTAGCTAATTCCTATGTCCATGCATCTGACACATACAACCCATATGTGGGAGGGAAGGGGCATAATAATGTAACCCATGTTTATAACGGGAACTACGGGAGGCAAAGTCACACAAACTACAACCCCCTTCCCGGCACTACAGGTATTCACCTGATCCTGAGAGACAGCTATGAACACACCGTACCTGCTGCTGTTCACACGTCCTTGCCTACTTGGATCCGCTGGTGCTAAGCCGCTCCGCATACCACCGCCCACGGCCTGACCCCCTGGCTTTTTAGCCCACCTCTCTGGGGCTAGAACTGAACTACTCACTGTCAAGGGAGCAAGTGTCCCACTACATCATGGGCTGAGTGCCCTCCTACACTACCAGGACCTAAGGTCCTCTTTACTACCTAGGGCCTAGCACCCTCCTAACCACAAGGGCCTAGCGCCCTAATATAAACTATAAAGGCCTACTGCCCTCCTAACAATAGGGACCTACTGTCCCTACTAACAACAGGGCTTGGGGGACCTGGATAATTACCGGGGCCTGGCACCCACTAACTTTAGAGCTTTAGGACATTTAGCCCTGTACTAACTATGGGCCTCTGGCCCAACTAACTTATTCACTCTGCCTAAAAGACCTGGGTTTTTGCCAGGGCGAGCCCCGACGACCTGTATCTAGGCTCAGTGTGAATGGTTCCAGGGGCATTTACCCGGGTTGGATGACCCGGGAGTTAGACCCGGGTCTTTTGGAGAGTTATTCCTGGGTCTCAAACCTGGGTCTCATAGAACACATTATTGCAAAGTAAAAAAATAAAAAATCATCACAAGAGGAGCCAATCAGAGCTCACAGCACCCAAACAATTCCGACCGGGGACACGGTAACTGAGGGTCAGGCCTAGTGCCTGGAATGCGGCTTGTGCCTAATGCCTGGTGTGAGAAGATATGACTTTAATGACAGAACATGGATAGAACTGCAAGCAGGGGCACTGTAGATGGAGAACCCACCAGGGCCCTAACTGCTTCCGGCATCTTTGGGGGTCTTCTCCAAGGTCCCCCCAATCTGCTGCCGTCCTCAATGCTCAGCCGGCCACTCTTTCCTGATTGCTACTGGCGATTCTTCAGGAGGCAGAGTAGCTCTCAGCCCTGACAAGGGTTCTCTCCCTCCACTATCTGTCCGCTGTCTTTTTTCTTGCTTTCTGCATTCTGTCTTCTCTCTCCGACATTTCCTCTTCTTCCAGTTGCACGTGGCATCGTCCACTCCGGGTCCAGCCATCTTATCAACATTTTGGGCCCCAGGGCAAAGCAGTGCACCAGGGCCCCTATATATACATATATATATATAAAAAAAATATATTATATATATGGGCCCTGCAGCCCAGGGGGGCCCGTCGGAGGTAGCAAAAAAATCCCCAAAAAACTGAAGAAAATACTTACCTTGCGGACAGCTGGCGATCCGGCTCCCTCCCTGGTCTCCTCCTCCGTCGCGCTCCGCAATGGATGTCGGGCGGGCAGGATGACGTCACGCCCGACCTGCACTGCGAGCATGCACTTATCACTTATAGAGTTGGTTCTTCTGGAGGACAACAGACATTGTCCTTTCAAAAGTCAGCAACTGGAAAAAAGTGGCTGGCCCAGGGGGTGTCTGTTTTCAAGCCTCGTGTCAGCCACTTTGGGATGTCAGATGCTGAAGTGATCCGTTGCTATCAGCTTTCACCTCGTGTCGTCATGGACACCTGAGCATTGTGCAGAGTGACATAGTCTCTGCACATTTCAATACCACTGCAGACCAAAATGTTGGCGGTGTTACATTTTTGTGCATTTCAACATTTACATATAGCACGCCTTCATCTCCTTAAAATTGAGTCAGTTTATTTGAATGTATTTTCTATGCGGTGGCTGGATGCTTGCATGTCCAACAAAATCTTGAGTGTCGGTTACATGTTGAGTGTCAGGAGATGGAGATATTGGCTTTCATGATGTTTTTCATCTTCTTCCTCATCCTCACCTTCACTCTGGTACCGTCCCATGCCATGTACAGCTCACATAATGAAAAAAGGAGAACCATATTAAAATCATGTATGTGTCCATTATTTTTTTACATTGATCATCAATGTTTGATTATAATTTGTACAACATTTGCTATCATGTATGTAGAGATGTTTACTAGTAGACTTAATTACACAAATTTATAGTTTTTACATGGCAAATGCATACAGCTTTAACATGTATTTATACATTTAAAAAACAAAAACAAAAAAAACCCACCGAAAACAAATCGATTTATTGTATCCATAAAGTGCACATTACCATTTTGTGCCTAACTTGACATATACAATTGTGTATTCTTCAAGGGAAATCACAGAAAAGGCATAATATCTTGGGCAGTTTTGTTTTTACATTTGTAATGCATAATAACTACATGACTGCATGGTGTGTTTAGAAAGTATTTTAGTTTAAAAATGATAAATTCAAATAGATTTTTCTCTATTTTGCATATTTTAACAAGTATTTAATAGTGTAGCTACATTTTTTTCTTTACAGCATTAAAGTTTTTTGAACAGTTAATATATGTATTATGGTATGATGTTTAATTGCTTGATAGTGCATGTTTTGTACTTTGCAGAGGATTTTCTGAGGTGTCAATATGTCTAACAATCTGTACATGTTGGTCACCAATACAGGCCAATGCTGTGTGCTCCAGAGGTGTTAGGACCA
The DNA here is from genome assembly GCF_038048845.1 of Mixophyes fleayi. Taxonomy (NCBI): domain Eukaryota; kingdom Metazoa; phylum Chordata; class Amphibia; order Anura; family Limnodynastidae; genus Mixophyes; species Mixophyes fleayi. Next base: position 252,772,561 of record NC_134405.1, read on the forward strand.
AAGATGCCATGGGTATTCCAACAGTCCCCCTTGCAAGTTTCCAGTTGTCCTTGATTTTTTCTTTGAAAATTTCTGACACCTGTTGAAATGAGCAAATGTTCAAATATCACTATTGATAGTGAATACTATCTGAAAATTATTGGTGCAGATATACATATAGATATACAATTATGTCTTATACAAGCTAATTTTTAGGCACATAAAACGGCAAATATGCGTTTGTGAATTAATTTCTAGTAATAGCTTGATATGGCTAAGAGGAGCTGTGTACAGCCAGGGGTTAAAACCTTAAAACTGAATCTAAATTAATGTGTTCCTTTGATTATGTTAAACGCCTCTATTCTCCCTAGGGTTTGTTTGTAGATAACAGAGCCCAGAACCATGGTTACAGACCAGCACCCTGTATACATTTATGGCACGGGTCACAAAAGTTGAAGCCTTTGAAAATATCTCTTTAAGGACAGTGATATGCAACACACCTCTGGGATGTCTCAGACATGTCGACTGCTGATCCAGGCAACTGGATTAAATTTTAATTCCAAGCTGGGACATATCATATTTTCCTCAATATCATACTTACAGGACACATGTGTGGTATGTAGATGACCTGTTGTGTGGAGGTAAAATCATAGTTGTAAGCCATTTTGGTGAGAAGTTAGGACAGGATAAATAAAACCTGACTTGAAAGGTGTTGTGATCAGGAGTCATAAAATGCTACTTTACATTTACACAGAATTTCTAGTTCTGACATCACAGGAAGTGGGGCTGATCATCATCGTCATCACCATTTACTTATATAGCGCCACTGATTCCGCAGCGCTGTACAGAAAACTCATTCACATCAGTCCCTGCCCCATTGGAGCTTACAATCTAAATTCCCTAATATAGACACACACAGACAGACAGAGAGAGAGACAGACAGACAGACTAGGGTCAATTTTGATAGCAGCCAATTAACCTACTAGTATGTTTTTGGAGTGTGGGAGGAAACCGGAGCACCCGGAGGAAACCCATGCAAACACAGGTAGAACATACAAACTCCACACAGATAAGGCTATGGTTGGGTATTGAACTCATGGCCCCAGTGCTGTGAGGCAGAAGTGCTACCACTACGCCACTGTGCTGCCCAAGGGGGGGGGGTGATGGCCCGACAGTTAAAACTGTCCCCTAAGGCTAAGCAACTGTTCACATTTGTGGAGTCAATCTGAGATTGAAGTGTCTCTTTTTCTGCTTCTCCCAGCAATAGAAACTTGAAACTTGATCGTACGTGAGCCTATTAATTCTGTTTTATCCTTTTTATGTCACAAGGAACCATTGCTTTATATCTTTGTATATCATTTATTTATTTTACCTTAAGCATTGTTGATTTGTCATCCATATTAAATTACAATTAATAAGTTCTCTGTGTTCTTCGAATTCACATGATAGCCCCTTGGTTCAAACACTACATAGTTGAACCAGGTGAGATCATTTTGGGTTTATGATAACTCTGTTGAAAGTAAATTGTGATAGATTAGTTTTAAGGGAGAACCGAGGCTTCCTGAGTAAGAGTGTCGGCTCTTCATAAAAAACCTTGGTGGTGGCATAATTGACAAGGTGAAGATAGTGTGTGGCATAAATAGGAATTATTTAATCATTTTAGACAGACCAGGTGGTTGTTTTTGATTTACCTTTTTTCACACACACATCCCGCAGGCTGAGGTGAGTGCTGGTCGTGACAAATTAGTTATTTGATAAAGTTCACAAATTAATTAGAGATACAGGCATGAACTTTTTACAACCAACAAAATCAGTATATACAACTACACATGTGGTTTGTTTAAGTTGATTTGCAATTATTTGTTATTACTTACAAAGAGATAAATTTAAAATATAAAAATCTTAAGTTCTCATGCCTTATTTAAGGCTACAAAACTTCAGAGAAGGTGACCATTGTCAGAATTGTATATGCCCATACTATTTATTTTTTATATGTTAGCTTACTCACCTCTTTTTAATTTCTGATACTGTTTTGCATATGGGAGCCACAGCATGGACCAGCTCTGTTATTTCTTCCCAGATGCGGTTTGTAGCCCCTGCGGACAACTACAGCTCCACTTTTTGGAAGCTATAATTGGGCACAGGAGGTTCATCCTCAGGCTAGGACATGATTTTCTATTTAGTTAATCTCAATAGAGCATATTAACAAAATGAATGAGAAGTGTCCCAAATGTAAACTCCACCTTTTATACTTTATATAGTATCTGAAGTGGCATATATTAGCAGTGGTCTCCCATCATTTATTGCCTTATGGCATTGGTACAGCCCACTGTCATCATCAAAGGTGATATGATAGGTACTCCAGTATAGATCATCATCATCATCAATTTACATAGCGCCACTAATTCCGAAGCACTGTACAGAGAACCCACTCACATCATTCCCTGCCCCATTGGAGCTTACAGTCTAATTCCCTAACATACACACACAGACAGACAAACTAGGGTCAATTTGATAGCAGCCAATTAACCTACTGGTATGTTTTTGGATTGAGGGAGGAAACCGGACTCATAATCCCAGTGAGGCAGAAGTGTTAACCACTAAGCCACAGTTTTAAACGCTTGTAAATTATATCTGCCTCACAGCACTAGGGTCATGAGTTCGATTCCCGACCATGGCCTTATCTGTGTGGAGTTTGTATGTTCTCCTCGGGTTTGCGTGGGTTTCCTCCGGGTGCTCTGATTTCCTCTCACAATCCAAAAATGATATCTGTAATTTTAGATATGATGTTAAAGGCAAACGTTGTTTATGTACCTATGCCCTCACGTGTTCTTTGAGCCAATCAGTGAGTAGAATGTTGAAAAGCCTCATTCACTTGCAAACATGTGATGAGCGAGCTTCTCCCATGCCGAACTACGGGACCTGGCAAGGGTAACGGATCACTTTTTTGTGTTCCACACTCCAATATTTCTACAATGCAAATAGGACTGCCAGGAATTATTTGCAGCACAGAATGGGCAGTACTTAGTATCACAGCATCAGCGATGCAGTAGCAATGTCTGCAGGAGACAGCCACAGATCTTTGCAGAGATTATACAAGATATTGCCAAGTGAAAGTCCACTATTACAAAAACCAAATTATCAAGGCTCGACTTAGCAGCCTATTAGGACCATTTTAAAGTCCCTGCCTCTGCATGCTACATAATAGTGATGTGGCAGTATTAGGGTTACATGTGCGATTACACCATACTTACCAACATTTTACACTTTCCCTCCAGGAGATTCCGATGGGGAGTTGGAGTGTGAGGATGGATGGTGGACTGGACACTGCGATTTGCTGCATTTTGGCCTGGTCCAGCGACACATTGACACAAAAGCATCAGTTTGCCGTCAGTGACAGGGCCAAAATCACTGTCAATGACATCATGGAGGCTCCCAGGATGCAGGAGAATGGCCTGTTCTCCTGGGAGTCCGGGAGACCTACCCAGAATTCGGGAGTCTCTCCGGAGATTCCGGGATTGTGGATTGGAATACCTACAATTGAAGATATTTTATTTATACTAACGCTCTATGTCAAGTCCAAATACAAGTGGAGTGGAGGTGTTTATAAAGGATTGTGAAATGGTCTACTAATGATCCATGTGTGAGGCTTGTTTGTATTAATGAAGGGTAAATGGGTGTAAAAAAATCAAATGAAAAAACAAACAAGCTCTGTCAAAGAGAGAGAGAGTGAAAGAGAGAGAGAGAGAATGTTTATGTTAATAATAATTATAGAGGAGCTGTTTGGATTGGCGAAATTTGACAGATGCCATTTTAGAACAGATAGCATGTAGGGAGGCGGTTAGCTGCGGTGCTCTGATCTGAAAATAGCATTCAGGGTGAAGGCGGAACATAGAAAGCAATAGAATCGTGTCACTATTATAAAGCAGTTCTGTAAAGATTAGTCAACTAGAGTAGTTTTATGATCTATTGCTTTTAATTTAAATCTTTGAGAGAGGTCACATGGAATAGTGGCTACTGGTTGTTTTTAACGCTTTGCATATATAAAAGTACTAGCATATAGACTGAGTTAGATATCATCTAACGCAGTAGTATATTTAGTGGAGGATAACAGTAGCAGTAGAATTCAAAATACAAATAGATTTATTTCTGTTAAACATCTGAAATCATTGTCAAAAGAACTGTGTGTTTGCATGTGAGGTTCAGCAACAGCTGCCCACCCCAAAATAAACGCTATATATTCTAATCTTTTCTATTTTTCAATACTTTTGAAAGGGTCATTCAATGACATCTATATAACAGTATATATATTCTAATCATTGCTATTGCTTTTCTATATAACAAAAGGGTGTTTGCGTGTGAGGGTTTTTAAGGGGCATTTTCATCTGCCTGAAGCAAACCCATTAGATAAATTAAACAATAAAAATAAAATAATAGTGACACTTTGTTATATTTGTCTCTATGTTGTATTTACAGTTCTTATGTTGTTCATTTGATTCTCTTCCTATAGCTCGTTTACTGGGCCACACTCGGTGGCTTCACAAATGTCTTCTACAATATTCCTAGTGTTTTTGAGTAATTTCCTACCTCATATAATATGTATATTGCTGTTAATTGTTACCTTTGCCTTATCCTTTCTTGTACTTCCCCTTCTCACCATCTACCATAGAGATCAGTAATCTCCTTATTCCCTCCTCACTTCCCTCCTAATAGGTCATACACACTAAAATGGTCTCTCGGATTCCCCTTCTGGGTCCCCCAGCCCTCCGTTTTCTTCTGTGGTTGCTCCTAGTCTACCACCCCCCTTAGAGCCTAGGGCTCTACGCTGGTCCCCCTGATGGCCTGCCCATCATGTCCTATCCCCTGCCAGCATTCACGACAAGTGGACTTTGGTCCGCTATGTCGATCCCCTTGTATCCCTTACCTTTGGTTCTCCCCTCCTTCTCCTCACTGGTCGCCACCTACCAGGTCAGCCCCTGTACATTCTTCCTTTTTTCTCCTCTCCCCTGACACTTCTTCCCTCTTCTGGTCTCTAGCGCTCCCCTCATTGATCTTCCTATGACCCTTAACCTTATCTCCTATAATGTCAAGGGCCTCAACTCCCCTCAGAAACGGGCTAAACTCCATTCCTCTCTTAACTCTCGTAAAGGAGATTTGATATTTCTACAAGAAACTCATTTTGTCCATAATCTCCACCCTGAGCTTCGCTCCAGAAAATTTCCCTTGACATTTCATGCATGTGACCATAGGCAGAAAAAGCGAGGTGTAGCAATTCTGTTTGCACGCCATTTAATTTTTGATCTACAGGACTCTCATAAAGATAAGGAACGTAGGTTCCTGATCCTCATAGGCACTCTGAATAATCTCCCCTGTACTCTAGTGAACCTCTATGCACCCAACACCGGCCAGCATAGGTTCTTCAAAAAACTGGGTTCTTTGTTAGCACGTGTTCGTCAAGGTGAACTTATGGTCGCTGGTGACTTCAACGCTGTTCTAGCCTCGACTATAGATCGTTCCTCAGGCCCCTCCTCCTCTCCCTCGAGGAGAGATGCTCACACCACAGCTGCCTTACAGGCTTTTCTAAAACTCCATAACTTGTATGACTCATGGAGAGTATTGGACCCTCTGGCCAGGGACTATACCTTCTTTTCTTCTCCCCATAATACCTACTCCCGGATTGACATGATCCTGCTCAGCCACGACCTCACTCTTAAACTTTGCTCCTCCCAAATTTTCCCTGTTACCTGGTCAGACCATGCCTATGTCTCCACTGTTCTCACCACCCTCGCTCACCGCCCTCCTAGAGCAACCTGGAGAATCAATGAATGACTCCTACATGATAAAGAAACCACTACTCACCTAAATTCTCTTCTCTCTGAATACTTTGAGACGAACGACACTCCTGATATCTCTCCTATGACTCTCTGGAACGCCCATAAGGCTGTAATACTGGGTCATCTTATTGCCTTGGGGTCTCGGACTAAGCGATTCCGTTTGGCTAAAACTATTCAATTGACGGACTCGCTGAGAGCTTTAGAGCAACGCCACAAACTGATCCCTGATCCCTTGGTTCTCCAGGAAATTGCTTCTGTCCGTGGTGAATTAAATCTTTTGCTGTCCCACCAGGTTGCCAATAAACTGAAGTGGCTCAATCAACGCTACTACGAAAAGGGCGACAAAGCCGATAGATTGCTGGCCACCAAACTTAGAGCTAAGATAGCGGCCCGGAATCTCCTGGCTATCAGGGACTCCGATGGAATTTTACACTATGACCCTCAGCGGATACGTGCTGCCTTCCAATCCTATTACACCAAACTTTATAACCTCCCCCAACCATCTGATCCTTTAGTCTCCCAACAACACTCACAGCTGATTGAATCTTTTCTTTCTTCCGCTAAGCTTTCAAAACTCTCTTCACAAGCTAGTACTCTTTTGGGGGCTGAGATTACTAGAGAGGAAATTGAACAAACCATAAAGTCTCAGAAAACAGGAAAGGCTCTGGGGCCAGATGGCTTTACTGCTGTGTACTATAAGAGGTTTGCTGGGCTCCTGGTCCCCCGTTTGCACACCCTATTCAACTCAGTCCTGACTGGGGGTTCCTGGTCTAGGGATTCATTGGAGGCCCGGATCTCCGTCATTCATAAAGAGGGCAAGGATGTTCATGACTGCGCTAGTTATCGCCCTATCTCCCTGCTTAATATAGATGTCAAATTATATGCAAACATTCTAGACTAGACTAGAGTCATTGATCTGATTCATATCATTAATACCAGGAAGGCCCCAGCCATTGTTCTCTCCCTTGATGCCGAGAAGGCTTTTGACAGGATCTCCTGGAGCTTTATGTCCCGAGCCTTGTTGGCGTTTGGGATTTTGGGCAACCTCTTCACGGGTATTCAAGCCTTATACTCTCGACCCTCCGCAAGAGTCATGATCAACGGTTCTCCCTCTGACCTTATAGCCATATCCAACGGTACCCACCAGGGGTGCCCTCTGTCTCCTCTCATCTTTGCCCTTGTTATTGAGCCTCTAGCGGCCTCTATCCGGGCCTGCCCGAACATACAGGGTATGCGGACGGGGAACCTGGAGAGTAAGCTCTCTCTCTTTGCGGACGATGTCCTTCTGACTCTCCTGCAGCCCGAGAAGTCTCTCCCTGGACTTTTTAACATATTTCACCATTATGGGCACCTCTCAGGCTACAAGATCAATATTACGAAATCAGAAGCTCTCCTCCTTAATATTCCCTCCCCAGAAGGATTGGTACTCACCTCCCGCTTTAACTTTCGGTGGCAGAGAAAGAAAAATAAATACTTAGGTATCTTCATTACTGACTCCTATGAATCCCTCTACCGGGAGAACTACCCGGCCCTCTTTGCTAAGATCAAGTCTGAATTGATCTCCTGGCGCTCACTGATCATTTCGTGGCTGGGCAGGATTATCTCTGTCAAAATGAACCTCCTTCCTAAGCTCCTCTATTATTTCCAGACCCTTCCTGTCAGAGTTCCCCTTTCAGATCTGACATCTATCCAAAAATGTCTCTCTAGGTTTATCTGGAATGGCCGGTCTCCCAGAATTAAGCTGGCTCTCTTAAAGAGACCCACCAAAGGTGGTGGTAGGGGTTTTCCGGATTTGAAAATTTACTATTGGGCGGCTCATTTGAGCCAGATCGTAGCCTCCTTTGCCCCCCCGCGGCACTGTCGTGGGTTGACATCGAATCCGCTTATCTTGATTTTCCAATCTTGTCCTGTATATGGGGTCTCTCAAAACAAACTAGATCTCCCCTTACCTCCCAATGCCCTACCCTTCTATTCTCAGCTGCAATATGGGAGACCTGCCGACCCCATCTCAAGATACCGGTGTCTTCTCTTACTGTCCTACCTCTTTGGGGTAGCCCTGCCTTTCCTCCTGGGCTCTCCTCTGCCTTCTATAGTCCCTGGGTCACTGTGGGAGTTCGATTTGTTGGAGACCTATTATTCAAGGGGGCCTTTATCTCCTGGGATGACCTACGCTCTAAATATCTAAGGCTCCATCCTAAATTCTACGAGTATTTCCAATTACGACACTTTGTGGGCTCTCTCCTCGGGGGGGGAGGCACCTCTCCCCCCTCTTAGGTCTCCCTTTGAATCCCTATGTCTCTCCTCACCCTTGGGTAGGGGCATGATTTCCTCTATCTACAGCTTAATTCTCAATGTACTTTTACCTCCGGGCGGTAGGCATGAGAGGGAGTGGGAGAGGTATCTGGGGCCCCCAGAGGAGGATTGTTGGGAAATCAGAAGGGATCAAGTTGCCACCAGCTCTATTTCCACTTTGGTGAAGGAGAACGCATATAAAGTATACTTTAGATGGTACTATACACCTGACAAACTCACTAAAATGTTCCCCTCTAGTTCTCCATTATGTTGGCGGGGTTGTGGCCAGCTGGGCTCCTTTCTGCATATCTGGTGGTCCTGCCCTAAAATATCCTCCTTTTGGGACCGAGTTAGGACCCTCCTCTCCTCCCTCCTTCCATGCCCTGTCTGGAAAGACCCATGGTCTTTTCTTCTCTGTTACCCTTTGATTGAGGATGATAGAGAGTCTGCAAAACTGGCCTCCCATGTCCTGGCTGCTGCACGTTGCCTAGTAGTCTTGGAAACGAGTTGATCCCCCCACTATGGCGGCCCTGCGATCCTATATCTGGTTTATTGCCCGGATGGAACAGATTACATACCACCTGCATGATAAGGATGATAAATTTCACCAGGTTTGGGCCTCTTGGCTTTACTTATAACCCCTTACCTCCTGTACCATCTCCTTCCTCCTAAATAGACTCCCTAGGTTCATAGGTGGCCTTACTCTTGACTCTCGATGTTGTTTCCCTTCCCAGGGAATCTAAGCAGTAATCTCCTCTGAAACTCTTATTGCCCCTCTTCTATTTATTTGTTCCTCCTCTTAAAAAGGAAGGATAGGGTTGGGGAACTGTGTGGATAATTGGGAAGAATGTTCTCTTTTTCTTTCAGTCTCTGTGGTGACCAATGCCCCCCCCCCTCCTACCCCCTCCCCCACAATATATTGTTATAAAATGTGATAGTGTCTTGAGTATTCTGCATAACAATTGTATACTTACCTGCCTGTTTATTGACAACATCTGGCTATTTTATATATTTGCTACTCAAATATTTTCAGCTTCTTTGACTTATGCCCATGACATGTACTGTTCTCTGTTTTGGTCTCTTGTCCTGCAAATGTACTAATTGTTGATTCTTATCTGTACATGATTGCTATTTTTCAAAATAAATAGTTAAAAAAAAATAATAATAAAATAATTTTTTGTAAGGTGCAAGAGATAAAAATGTTGAAATGCTATACACACACTAAATTTGGAACATTATACAGCATGCATCATGGAGAGTTAAGATGCAATAACAATCAGATGTCATTAGATGGACAAAGGCATCAGTAGATATTTAGACAAGTACATATCCAATTGTAAAAAGCTAAATAATTTGCGGTCACTATATAAATAATGATGACGCTGATAGACAAAGATTGCCTGCACCCATACTAATAAACTTAAAAGATTACGCACACAATACATTTTGAATTTCATAGGGTATTGTTCATAGACAGACAGTGAAGCTACAGTAACAGGCAGATGTCATTGCATGGACAGTGGTATGGATAGAGTTAGACATTTAGAAAGTAAATAGACGAAGGTGGCATGCACCTATACTACGAACGGCTCGAGTGTATCCAGATTGTGACCCTGGCAGCCGGGAGTTCACATTCAGTCCTTCGCGTCCGGGCCATTGCTAGTGCATCTGTGGCACCTCTCATATTGCTGTTGCATCCCGGCAAGTAACAGGCACCTGTGACGCACAGTTGTAATTAAATTATTGCTGCCTCTTGCTTGAGTGGACATAGGAGACATGCTTTTGGCCCCTTTTTTTATTGGTCCCTATCAGTTAAAAGACAGGGAGGGCTTAGTCTCCCTGCCAGTTGTAGAGCTTTTACCCTGCAATAGCTAATCTGCTCCCTGTTCTGTGAATCCTGGGAATACCTCTGATTGATTCCTGTTGTGACCCTTGGCTCGTTTTCTGGACCCTGCTTGATTGCTGATGGCCCCTCACCTCTTGGCTCATTCTTCTGGACTATACTTGTTTGCTTCCAGTCCCGACCTATTGGCCTGTTTGTGATACACCTTGCTCGCTGCTGACCCACAACCTCTGGTCTGACCCTGGTTATTAATGTACTGAGTCGCCTGACTGCCTGCCTCCTATCTCCATGCTACCGGTTCTTGCTCATAAGCTTTTACTACATTGACCTGAGCCCTGGGGGCATTTGAGTACCTGTGAGTGCATCCAACTTAATGGGAAAGGTGACTACTGTAGGTGAAGATCTCTCCTGTTAGTTCTAAAAGCTTATGACAGTAACTAGACTTAACATCCTAAAGGATTAGGATGCAATAAAAGGGAGATATCAACACTATGCAACAAAATTATTTTTTTAATGAAATCAGAGAAAGAAAATGCAATGATGGCAAAGATACAAAATCATTATTTAAGACAGTTTTCTGCAGACTTTGGCCAAAGTTGGTGAAACTTGGGAAAGTTCTGAAGGAATTTTTAGAAAATAGGCTGAAAATGACTGGAAATGAATGTTAGCGCTTTAAATAGTAATATTGAATCAAAGACAGCTCAAAATGACATTATTTTACCTATTTTTTGCACAATTTTTAATTAAATCCAAATCAAAAACACAAACACTTTTTAGAACCAAAACCACATCCAAAACCAAAACTCGGGGGTAAACGCACATCTCTATTAATAATGTCTAAAATTTATTTTCAAACAGAGTGCCGCCATCAGCGCCTTCACCGGGAGGTCCATGATGAGGTCCAGGCGAAGGCCCATGAGGAGGTGGGAAGCCCATACCAGGCACCTGAAGAAGTATGTAAGTATTTTGATTTAATAATATAGTATTATATTTTAGTGTGTTGTTTCCGTAGAAAAGTATAGGCTTCACAAAAGATTTATTTTTGATTCTGTATTTACATAGGCAAATGCTGCTATTATACAGCTGTATAAATGAATGGGCATTATAACTGTTTATCCGTAAATAAAACAATCCCACCAACTACTATGTTCCTCCAAAATGCAGTCTTCTGCTTAGTACTGTGTTAATAATAAGATGAATCTACTATCAACCATACAGCATAATTATGTTTCTAATATGTAAAATTATTATTATGTAGTGATGTTCAAATGCAGTATTTAATATTTTTCTCCCAGCTGAACATCATGCAGAGGCAAAAGAAAGGATCCCCTTGCCTTTAATTTTAGAAGAAAGAACCCGCCCCCAAACAAAAATTACACATCTAAAAATATATTAGCAATATCAAAGTACGTTTGTGGGGTTTTTTTTTTGATTTTTATTTTGTTTTTGTTGTTATATAAAAAAGAGGATTTATATACTTACGTTAAATCCGTTTCTCTGATTCCGTCTGGGGGACACTGCTTACCATGGGGTGTGAAGGGGAACATGGGAGTTGGCACCTAGCTAGTTAATTTCTAGCACTGCTGACAGACCCCTCCCATCTATAACTCCCCCCCCCTGCCTCTTCCGCCTCAGTTAATTTAAAAAGCCCCAAGGAGAAGGGTCAATCAAACAAGAGCACACAGAGGAAAAGCAAAAGGGAGGGATTGCAGTGTCCCCCAGACGGAATCAGAGAAACGGATTTAACGTAAGTATATAAATCCTCTTTTCTCTTTCATCCAGTCTGGGGGACACTGTTTACCATGGGGATGTTCTAAAGCAGCCCCCTAAGGGTGGGACTGCTCTGAAAACCCCGCTCGTAGAGCACTACGAGTGAAATCTGCATCTGCGGATGCGAATACATTAAATTGATAGAATTTGGTAAATGTGTGGACAGAAGACCAGGAGGCTGCCCTGCAAAGCTGGTCAGCAGAAGCCCCATTTCTCGCTGCCCATGACGCCCCTACCGATCTGGTGGAATGGGCCGTAAGTCTCTCCGGCACAGGCCGGTTAGCTGTAATGTAAGCCTGCCTAATAGTTGCCGTAATCCATCTTGCAATGGACTGTTTTGAGGCTAGCCAGCCTCTTTTGTTAGAATCATATAGGACAAACAGAGAATCGGTTTGTCTAATTTGAGGTGTTCTTTTGACATAAATACGGAGAGCCCTGACCACATCTAACTTTTTCATAGACTGCCGATCAGAGTGAGAAGTAGATGAAAAAACCGGAACTACAATTTCCTGGTTCAAATGGAAGGAGGACACCACTCTTGGAACAAAAGAGGGGAGTGTTCTCAAAACCGCTCTGTCCTCATGAAAAAACAGATATGGCTCCCGGCAAGACAGAGCTCCCAATTCCGATACCCTACATGCCGATGCAATTGCTAAAAGAAAAACAACCCTTCAGGTCAAACACCTAAAATCTGCCTCAGGTAAAGGTTCAAAGGGAGGCCCTTTAAGCATGTCCAGTACCAGTTTAAGATCCCATGGTGCTGTAGGTGGAACATAGGGAGGTTGAATATGTAAGACTCCCTGAAGAAAAGTCTTGATATCTGGCAAATCCGCTAATTTCAGATGAAGAAAGACTGAAAGTGCCGATACCTGAACCTTTAGGGAACCTAAACGAAGACCTGCTTCCAGCCCATGCTGAAGGAAAGCCAATAAGCAAGGGAGACGGAAGGAAGACGTGTAATATGACCTATTTTCACACCATCTGATATAGGCTCTCCAAATCCGTTGATAGATGCGAGCTGAAACTGGTTTTCGAGATTGCATCATAGTGTTAACTACACTGGAGGAAAAACCCCTAGCCCTCCAGAGGCTGGTTTCAACAGCCATGCCGTTAAACTGAGCTGAGGTAAATTCTGCTGACGGAAGGGACCTTGAAGAAGGAGGTCGTCTCGTGACGGAAGACGAAGTCCTTATCCTATCGCCATAGAGATTATGTCTGCGTACCACACACGACGTGGCCATGAGGGAGCTATTCGTATTATCGGAAGACCCCCTTGCCTTACTCGTCTGAGCATGCGAGGAAGCATGGGAATCGGGGGAACCAGGTATCCCAACCTGAGCTCCCATGACATTGTCATTTCGTCCACTGCCACCGCTAAGGGATCTCTTGCCCTTGCGAAAAACCTGTGAACCTTCTTGTTGTGTCTGGAGGCCTTGAGATCTATATCCGGAAGACCCCACCTCTGAACTAGAGACTAAAATACTTCCGGATGGAGTGACCACTCCCCCGGCATCATTTGATTTTGACTTAGATAGTCGGCCTCCTAAATCCTTATTCTTGGAAAGAATACTGCCGAAATTTCTGGAACCTACTGTTCTGTCCAAAAATAAATCTGAGCTGCAATTTTCATTGCGGCTGTACTCCTGGTTCTTCCCTGCCTGTTGACATATGCCACAGCCATGGCATTGTCGGACGGAATTCTGACAGGGTGGCCCTAAAGGAGGGACTGGGCCCCCCGAAGGGCTAAAAGAATTGCCTACAACTGTAACACATTTATTGGTAAGGCTGATTCCTGAACCGACCAAGGTGGTGCAAGACTACCGCCCCCCAACCTCTCTGGTAATGGGAGGACCCCACTGTGAATCTTAGGCTGCAGATGACTCTTTGTGAAAGAGGGGAGGAGACACAAACTTGTATTGCCTGACTTCCTGATCGCTCTCGGGGTAGCGGTGTTACAAAAAAACAATGTGGTACCGGACCCAGCAGGTCTCTCATGTACCCCCTTGTTATAATACCCCGAATCCAAGTGCCTTGGGATGACGCTGCCCACTGTTCCCGAACAGACAGACATCTCCCCCCGTGGCGCCACCTCTGGCAGAGTAGATTGGTCGTCAGGACACAGGCTTCTCCTGTGTCCTAGAGGCCTGGCGCCTAGCCGCAAATGAGGATCTTCCCCCGACGGAGGAGCCTCGAACATTTGGTTGTCTACCTCTAAATGACTGTCCTCTAGGCCAGGAGTTCCCTCTAAAGGGCTGACGAAAGGAGCCGACCCGAGGAGTCCTGCCCCTACCTGAGAATACCGGCAAAGAAGTGCTTTTGCCCCCTGTTGCCTGGGAAATCATAGTATCCAATTCCGGCCCGAACAAACCTGCTGCTGAAAAAGGAATGGATTCAATGGACTTCTTTGATTCCGAATCTCCTTCCCAGGATTTCAGCCATAACGTTCTTTTTGCTGAAATGGATGCAGCCTGAATAGAGGAGGACACAGATGCTGAGTTCTGAGCCGCCTCATAAAGGTACCCCAATGCCTCTTTCATATGCAAAGCCAGGGGAAGTAAATCCGAGTCCTGTAAGGCATCTGCCAGTTGGTCTGCCCATGTTTCCATGGCTCTAGCAACCCAAGCTGAAGCAAATGAAGAACCCGCAGCTACAAATATAGATTTTAGCTGGGATTCCACCCTGCGATCATTGACATCCTGCAGAGTTGCTGAACCTGGGACTGGTAGTGTGTCTGGCCAAATGGGCTACTGGAATATCTACCTTAGGAATACTCTCCCAGCGGGCCAAATCTTCCTCCTGTAATGGATACAGGAAAGGGAACTTTCTGGGAACAGAGAACCTTTTATCAGGCTGTTTCCAGGCTGCCTCTGCAATATCTCTGAGTTCTACAGAAGGGGGAAAACGAATAGCCTTCCTTTTGGCCTTCTTAAAGAGACATCTGTCTCTAGGAGTAGGATCCTCCGGCTCTGGGAGGTCCAACGCCTCTCTTACCGCTAAAACCAAATCATTAATAAAATGGCTTTTAGGGTCTTCTTCCTGTTCCAAAGGTTGCCCCTGGTCAGGATCAGAATATACTTCCCCCTCCTCCTCTAAAACCCCCTCCGGGTCTGAAAGGACCATAAGGGTATTAGTGGATCTAGGCCTCTTCCTTTTAGCAGGCGGGATGTTTGGGGATTCAATTAACTGGTTTAGTTTATCCAAACCCTTTATAAATGCTGCGGACCATGCCGGTTCTGTGGGAACAGGGGCCTGGTCTGTAAGCAATGAGGAAGGTCCTGGCATAGACTCTTCAAAAGAACCTGTGGAAGCAGGGAGGCCCAAAGGCTTGCTAGCACTATTAGCCACCACGGCTGCCACAGTAGACATCAGCTGATTGGACTGTGACACCATCTGTGCTAAAGAGGAAACCGACTGTGTCAGGGAGGCCACCCAGGCCGGTTCCTCCGTCAGTGGGGCTGTAACAAGCTGGGATTGCGTAGGGAGACCCCCTGCATTGCAGACAGAACATAGTGCCAACGGGTCCTTCTGCCCTCTAGGTAATTTTGCATTACATTTTGAACATGTGAAATACTTTACTTTAGAGCCCTTTCCTTTATCTGTCATTTTACAAAGGAAGGCACACCAAACACACAGACTTAAATTTAGCTGTTAGAGAGCGAGAGACAGCAGAGAAAATAATATGAAAAAGAAAAGAGAAACAAGTAATCGGACATAAAAGTTATACTTGTAAATTGTTAAACCAAAATAAAATAACTTGGCAAGTGGGAGAACTATAATATAACTCCCACTAGCCCACTTTGCAGTCAGCAATACAATAATATATGTTTAAATAAATCAGATACTTAGCCACAGGCCAAACAGGGGAGAAGTCCAACAGCAGTGCCTGGTGCCTGCTCCCTCTCCTCTACGTCCTTTCCCTGGCTTCTATATGGCGCCAAAAGGCCGGGCTAGTCCAATTTTCCCTGGAGAGCAGGGGAGCTCTATATCATAGCTCCCCCCCTCTGATAATGCTGTCTCTCTGTGGTGCTTTTCCTGCCCCATTAGCGGGGAGGAGAAAGAAAACAAATAATATATGGCAGAGTAGTGGAGACCTCAATTGAGGTCTCTGCCGCGGATTTCCACCCCGATGCCCCCTCCTATGTCTGAGGGGGGATCTTGGTATGGACCCTTTACGTTTCCTCTCCTGCACGGATTTAAAAATGGCCGCATTCTTTTCATTCCGATACCCGACCCTCCATGCCCAATGGCAGCGCCGGTTATCGGTGAAGCCTCAAGAGTGACAGCGGTCCGGAGAGACCGCTAGTCACTCTGTAGTCAAGCACCCTAATTTGCTCTGCCAGTGAGAGCCTCTGGCTCCCAGCTGACAGAGCAGTGCCTGCGCTGCTTTTCTGGGAGTGTGCTCTCTATAACAGAACACACTCCCAGGTCTGCCCAAGATATTCTCCTACAAAAAAAGAAAAAGAAAAGAAAATTTAGCAGCAACTAAAACAGTGCCTAACTCCATGGGCACCTATAAAAACGGAGGAGGAAGGGGCAGGGGGGGGGGGGGGGGAGTTAGAGGGGAGGGGTCTGTCAGCAGTGCTAGAAATTAACTAGCTAGGTGCCAACTCCCATGCTCCCCTTCACACTTCATGGTAAGCAGTGTTCCCCAGACTGGATGAAAGAGAAAATACAATTTTTAATCAAAAATTGTGTCTTTGTTTAATTCATAATATCCAATTTGTAATAACATTGCTTTTCTTCATATCTGTAGTGGATGAGCTCTTATTTTATGGCATTTATAGGAATTGACTTTATTTTTCATCTAAAATTTAGACCAAGAGCAGTGAACAAACACTTTGACAGTACACTTGCATATAGTTGTTTCTATGGCAAATTGTCTTTGGCTACTGGTTAGGAGTCCCATAGACCTTCAATTATATTCAACACATAAACAATCGCAACTGTATTTTCACACATTTCTTGTAACTGATTTAAATAAGCTTGTAAATAAAAATACATTTATTCCAATATGCTACTAGAAATGTCCTATCTATTTTGAAAATATAAAAAAAATCAGTAAGAATGAAATGAAATAATTCCTGGTGAAAGTGACTAAATGATAAAACAAGAGAATTGATGGTGGAAAGAGCAAAATCCCTCATGTAATTAAAAAGTTAATCATGCACTTATTTAATTACATAATGCAATGTACACACATTTGCTGAAACCACATACTAAAGTTAATGACACTCAGGAATTTTTAGCCCTACATGATTTACATTTTGGAACCTGGCACTTATACATTTTATTGGCCTGCATATAGTTGATGCACCCCAGCACAATTCTCAGTTTTTTCTTCATATGCTGGGTTGCTTGGTAGCCAATCTATTAGCACAGTG
The DNA here is from genome assembly GCF_038048845.1 of Mixophyes fleayi. Lineage (NCBI taxonomy): Eukaryota > Metazoa > Chordata > Amphibia > Anura > Limnodynastidae > Mixophyes > Mixophyes fleayi. The sequence goes on from NC_134405.1 coordinate 252,789,660, forward strand.
TGGTCACTTGAATGCATTGCACCAAATCACTAGAGATTGAGAGAGTGCTCGGCTCTGCTGGGGACTCTGATTGGCTCATTGCTCCTTATAGTGCAGGAAGCCCAATCTCCCAGTGCCAGTAATTGTAGTAGCCATGCTGTGGCTGTGCATGTGTGAACCCTGCCTGGACTTTGAAGTTTGTGTGGATAACTGACAACCCCTTATACTGACTGCTGCCTAGACTTTGCATACTGCTTGTATAGTGACTTCTGGCTGGACTTTAATTTTGATCATCACCATTCCTGACCCTGACTTGGTTCTATACCCCCACTTGTCATCTCAGTCACTTCTGGAGCAGTTGGACATCTGGACATTGCTAAGTGCATCTACTTATTAACTGGTCATCAATATATCTCTCATAAATGCCAGAGCTGGTATGAACCGGTACTACCAAGTCCTAGAGGCAACTGAGTACCGGTGAGAATGTCTAGATTCAGGGGAAAGGGGACTATTATAAGTAAAGTTGTGTATTAGGTATTAGATTTTGTGTATTAGGATTTAGGGGACTCCTGACAGTTTCTGGTGACTGACATCACAGCACCAAATTTCTAGCTCACTAGTGCTTCTAAGCGCTATGAACACTATCTAAAGTGTTTATAAAGCTTCTTATCAGCAGTATTGTGTCATGCACTCTGAAGTTTACAATTTTTCCTATGTACAGGCAAATACAATGTATAAGCACGAGGTTCCAAGAGCTCAACCATGCTGATGTTTAAAATACCAATGTGATACTGGCATGAGTATTGTTTGTTTAAGTGTAGTTTACAAATGAAAAGTACAAGTCTGATGGCTTGCTATTTGGTTACAGCACATTTGTGCAGTTTTATGTTACTAAATAATATAATTTAAACTTGTAAAGTCAACTTGTGGCATCAAAATTAATTAAAAACATATTTATGTTGTTCCTACCTTGTTTTTATACCATGGTTGTAAGTTGCAGCTGAATTCTTGTAATTGGTTCTCATCAGTAAGGCATATATAATACTTCAGTGGGATGGCAAAGACAGCAGGAAAATTCTATCATCATACTGCATGAGATAATGTGACATAACATATCCTTCCCCCATTCAAATAAAAACATTATACACTGTGGGCCTAATGCAGAATTAAATGCAACTTAGACCTAATTTACAACCTAAAAATGCACACACAAAATCATTATAGCATACCTCCAATTCACTTCTGAAATCACCTCTGACCAAACTACAGTGATTGTAAATCAAAAAGCAGTGATCTAAGCAATGTCACTCTTAATAAGGTTGACAAGTTCAACTGTCTTCACAAGTCACAGATCATTGCTCTACACATGCCGGAAATATGGGACCTTGGAATCAGGCAAAAAAACCAAGATGTAATTTTATCAAGAAAACTTCTCAGACTACTAATTCCTCTCCACCTAATCTCGACCTTTGTCTCTCATTGTGCTCTGTAGTACAATAGGCAATTAAATGACCCATCACCCAGATCTACACTGGTCAGCAACCTGTAAAAATCAGAAACAAAGATTAGGGTAAATATACAATTGGTACCCAATTGAAATCACATCTATATCCAAAAAGTCTGCTGTAAGGTTTTCAAATTAACAGACACTCATAAACTTCAACAATTTCCCGCCTGTTCCATAGTGGATCTCCTAACAAAAGCCTATAGGAAATATATCCTCATTTGTACATCATTAAAATGAAACCACTAGCTTTGGCCCTTCTGGACAGTATCAATCTGTCAATTCACAAAACAAAAAAGAATACAAGGTGATGTTGCAGTAAAAACATAATGGAGTTTATTGCAGTTCAGTGCACATAATGACGGTCTAAATACCACACACTGGATATTGCAGTAATTAAGAGAAGCCAGGTGAAAACACAGACTCAGAGGTAGTGCAGGGATGAGTCACAGTCTAAAGACAATGCATGAATAAAACACAATCTTTGCAATAATGTAGTTATATAACACTGTCTCTGTACCAATGCTGGTATGTAACAGTCTTTGTAGCAATGTAGAAATATACACAGCCTTTATTGCAAATGTCCAGCAGAGTGAGCAATGATGGTGCCGGAGGATACTCTGCAGAGCTATATGAATAGCATGCAGATACAAAGCCAGTAAAGAGGAAGCAGCAGGCTGTAAGTTGCAGACTCAGATATCATGAATCATGGGACTGTAAGTTGCAAATCCATACACCGTAACTAGGAGACAATAGGTTTCACAACCTGGTATCAGGAATCAGGAGACCGCTGAATGCAGAGCCAGGAACTGCTTGATGCAAGATCAGAATAGCACAGAATACAGATACAGGAACCACTGGCCTTGCGTGCAGGACAGGTGAGAGCTTATAAAGTGAAGCATTCCAATAAATAGTCAGAGGGAGACACACCTGAACTGCATAGTAGATGTGAGCAGCAAGCAGGATGCAAAGCAGATGAAAACCTAACATGCACACTTTGAATACAATCACTATAAGGAAAGCTCTAAGAATCATGTTTATAGTTAACCCCCTTTCAACCCAATTATCTGGCCATCTCTCTGCATACCACATGCCTGCCAAGTACGCTACAATTCTAATATATTGCATCAGTAAACAGCTCTAACACAACATTAGAATTCTCAGTTTCTTGGCAACAGGATTTCCCATTATAGTTAGCCAGAAATGTTTGCCAGACTCATAAGTTCTCCCGTATAACTACAAACACTCTCCTAAAATGATTTGGATTTTGACCCTCTTTGTTGTCAAGTTCAACCTAGTGCAAAAAACATGAAAAGTATTAACTTGATGTTTGGTCTGGCTGGGGGGAAGTAGGAAATTTATTAAATGGGAATTCTATTAATTTAATTTCAGGGTTGGTTAGGGGAAGGAGGCCTAAAGTGTTCACTCATTGCTTGTCTTTCCATATTTCATGTAGATATCCCTTTTCCAACATTCCAGCTTAAGACACCAGCAGCAGCAGGTAGTGAAATTTGCAAGAGCACTACTGTCTGCCTTCTGTTCCGATTCTGCTGGCACAGTCCAAATTTTGAGGGACTATCTCGCTTAGTCAGTTTTGGGAGGTATGGATAGGCAATATACTGACCCTATCGTAATACCTCGCCAATAGAAAGGAATGATAACACAGTATGTCTTCTTTCTACTGCAGTATTAAAGGTGTCACTGTGTATGTGGCCTAGTTGGCTCCCTCAACAATTTCTTACTTTTCTGAGGTGTCTGGTGGAGGAGGGGTCAGAGGGCAGATCTTCTCACTCACTTACTCACTCAATCACTCACTCAATGCAGTGCCATGTTGATGGAAGGAGTCTGTGCAGAGTGCCAAAGTTGTCGTCTTTGGCACCCCCCCCCCCCTGAAGAGGGGGCCGTCCCCTGAACTGGGATTTAACTGTACAAACACAGTCTCCTTTCCTCCATGTTGATAAAGTTGTGTTGTGTGAGTGGTTGAGATGAGCAGCCCTCTGGCACACTCCTCCACCGGACCCCAAAGCAAGGTAAAAGTGGTGGAGAAGGGGAAGCTTACTTTTCACATTTCTTGAAACGCTGTGCAAATGAAAACACCCCAAATGGCATAAAGCAGCACCTCCAGATTGAATGTCAGTGTCTCCAGATTGATTAGGCTTTATAATGAGTGTTTCATTATTTTAGATGTGTCTTTGTGGTGCTTCATATAGATAATGACAACAAAAAAACATATACATATGCTTTCATTTACAGGACTATCATGGAGATATGGTGCAAAAATTTCAGCAGCAGCAACATCTGCAAGAAGGTATAGACACACCAACAGAGGGAGAACATAGCACCATGGTCACCCTCCATGTGTTAGACATAGGTTCAGAAGTACCTGCTGCAGAATATAAGCCTAGCCACAAGGCCCCGTCCAGCTACACATCTGCCATAACAGAACCCTGTAGAGCCAGTGCTAGATATGAGAGCTGCATTATCGTACACAAAGTGATTTAAGCATATTATTTGTCTAGCAAACATCAGCTCCATCTAGGTTAGTGACTGTTTCTTCTTCTTCTTGAGCTTTGTAAGCAATTTCTGAAGACAGGTTATTCACAAAAATTTCCCGGCGCATATCAGGACATGGAAAATAAATTTCCAATAGTGTGTACCACTTTTATTTTTATTTCTTTTTATATTATTTTTAACAATAGTTCTTATTGACTTTATCAACAATTATACATAGACAAAAACACACAAGTCACAAAACCAAAAAAAAAAAAGAGAATCTCCAAGAGATACATAATGAGAAAATAAAGATATCACTGTTAAATATACAAACAGCATCAAACATTACATATCAGATATGTAGCCAAAGCGTAATACCTCAAAGAACACCATTAAAGTACCTTAAATCTAAACATATCTATGTGATACAAAGATTTAACTAAGGTTTCGATTCTAAGGAAACCCTATATTGAATAGATCTACTCACATCGGACATAAAATCTAGTCAGCTACTCCAAGACATATGTTAAGGTCTTATGGAGGAAGAATAGGAAGCATTAAAGTTTCCAGGTCGCAGCTAACTTGCACTTTAGCAGCTATCTTCTTTATGGAGGGTACTATTTCGGATTTCCATGACTGTGTAATTACAGCCCACGTAGCGATAAAAATAGGACCACTAACATAATTATCGGAAGAAGAAATACCAGATGGAAACATCCGTAATAGGGACACTTCTGGAGACATGGAAAAATCCTGTTTAATAACAGCTTTAATGAGCGCAAGTACCGTGGTGCACAAGGCTTAAACTACAGGGCAAGTCCAGAAAATGTGGAAAATATCTCCACTTTCCCCACACTTGTGCCAGCAATATTTTGACACCAAAGGCCACATTTTATGTATTTGGAGCCTATGACTTACCGTAGTTTAAAGAGCATCTCACTATGATTTAAGCAGCATGAAATATAGTGAATTGAGAAAAAAGAGACTCCAATTGAGCTGTGGTATGACCTATGTCTCGTTCCCAAGAAAGTTGAGAAGAGGACTTTAAATATTGAGATGATAGAAAAAACTCATACCAAAACAAGATATCTGCTCTATTATCACCCGATTTCAGTCTAGTCAACAATCGATGGGGAGGCTTGGAGAACAATGAGTGGTAGAGCCCAAGTGATTTTATCCAAAGTCTTAGTTGAAGAAATTTATAAAATTCTTATGCTGGTGGGTCAAATTGAAACCTAATCTGTGAATAAGATATAAGACCCTCCTCATTATATAACTGTGTCACTGTAGAGACACCATCTGCAACTATTGATCAAGATTAAGATCAGGGATAATTTTAGCTATAACAAACACGGAGATATTAGATGTAGGTAACAAAACATATTGAGCGTCAGCCAATACTTTATCCAAGACCATCAAGGAGTCTCTCATGGAAAGGGGGCAGACTACAAGCAGGAGGTCATCAAGTCCTAGGAGCCATCACCAAATCTGTCAAAGGAAAAGAGGGGATGACATTTTTCTTAAAGTCTACCCAGGGCTTTAACTGTGGTGGTAGAGACCAGTTCCTCATTTTAAACAAAAATCACGCCTCCTGGGATTTTGTCAGATCAGGTAGTGCTAGACTTCCTTTCTTCTACTCACGAGTCATACAAGAGTAGCTCAAATGCGGAGGTTTACCTTTCCAAACATATTAACACATTAATTTATGAAATTCGGAAATCAACCCGTTAGGCAGCACCATTGGTATATTTGCAAAATAGATATAATAACTTGGGTAGTATCATCATTTTAAAAATTATGATCCTACTCGCTTTTAAATAAATCTAAGATCTAATAATGAAAATCTGCTAACCTGTGTGCAGACTTCACAATGTCAAATCTTACAAGTCCTCTTCTAAGCTTCAATCACTAAATGCATTCAATGCTGTCTTGTCAATGCAGTGTTTTTAGCTTTCACAGATGTATCTCCATCTATTTCTTAATACCACCACTCAGAGGTTTCAGTTTATTCCCAAGGTATAACTTTAATTTAATAAAAACAAACCCACATCATGTAAAAAATTTCTAACATTTAAAAAACTATACAAATTGAACTCACATTTGAAGAAGCTATTAAAGCCTGTCATCAACCTGTTTGCAGTCCAGTGTAGAGTCCTCAGCTTTCACTACAATTGGATACTAATTGGTCTCTTTGAATATTGTTTAGTCATAAATGAAAATGAGATTAATTGCGGAAATTTTAACTAAATGTATCAGTTTGTATAGCGCTACGGAATATGTTGGCGCTATATAAATAAATGATGATGATGATGATGGTTTATGAAATATATTATTATTACTGTTGTGTGAACAATGTATAGCTATTTCAGGATTGCTGTGTGTTTTACATTTGGAAAAGGTCATCTAATAAGATTTGGGATGGGGTTATAAATATGGATTCAAGTCAGTTGACCATCACTTTCTGAGGAAGTGAGTGGACTCCCATCAAACACATTAAAGGTGGTGGCTATACACCGGAATGCAGACTGGGAGTACTCCGAGTTCAGGACAGGCTTGAATAGCTTCTTCACCAGTGGCTGCAATTTGTATCATTTTTTTAAATGTTAAATGGTTTTATATGATGTGGGTTTGTTTTTATTAGAATAAATTTATATTTTGTGTAGCAAAGAGGGCTTTTTTCCCACACTTCTCATGCATAGGGAAAGGTGTGGTCCTTGGACGTCTGCAGAGGAAGACTACATACAGTGTTAATTCCATACACAGACAAATTCCTAGTCTACACACACACACACACACACACACACGTGGCCTAATGAGGTAATTAGATTAAGGGGAGGAGACTTGTGTATGTAAAAATTGAGTTGGACAATTGTGTTTGTGACTAATGCTGGAAGAGCTGACCAGTCAGTAAAGAGCCAGACTGTGTTTAGCTTAGCATTTCAGTCACCAGGAGGTGTAACAACGGGACTTTGTTTACTGGTGTCCTTCTGATGAAGTATTGCTCTTTATTGTGATGCAAACAATAAAGCAACATTTATTTTGAAGCTGTCTGTGTCTGATGTCTGTGGGATGTCAGTGCCAGAAGTACTACAAGTGATGTCAGAAGGTGTCAGCAGTGCCACACTTGGTAATATTCTGAAACCTCTGAGTGGTGGTATTAAGAAAGATATGGAGTGATATTTATGGATGCATTGAATGAATGAAGCTTAGCAGGGGGTTTCCCAGATACATGATTTTGAAATCTGCATACAAGTGAGCAGATTTTCATGATTAGATCTTGTACTTATGTATTTTATGTTCATCTTACCACATTTCAACATATTAGGAGAGTAAATGTTTATCATCATAATCACTCAGGATGACTCTTACATTGAAGAACTAAAGACTCATCAGTCTCATCGTCAAATTGATGCGACGAAAACTCTGTGTCATGATTTGATAAAAAGGATGGTATAAATTCAAGTTAATGACAGTTGATACAAAAAAACTTGATATCGAGGCTTCATAATACAAGAAGGGCTCTAACTAGAAGCGATGGACTAACTACCAACAAGTGCAGAAATAAACTACTTGAGATGACAATTTATTGCCTTGGTATTCCTACAGTAGCAAATGGTAATTATACAAGTGAAGACAAAAAAATGTTGTTGTTTTTAACCAGTGCATTGGGAAATATACACCAGTGATATTCCAATGTGTTCCTTGGATATTTCTACACTTAGAGATCTAACAGTACTAATTGTCAAGTGGAGTAAAAAAACATTTTGCTCCAGTCAGTGTGTGTTAAAATGATATCAGTTGGGATGCCAATTTCTTGCCTGGATATCATCCGGTTTTACTGTGCAGCGTTGTTATGTGCGCCGTCTGGCAAGATGACACCTTCCTGGTTTAACTGGCTGGGTGAGTGCCATTTCACCAGACAAACCTTTCCTACACATAAATAGATTAAAAAAGACAAGTGTGGCTCCCACTAGAATACTGAACCATCTCCAGCTCTATACAGTCTAAATTGGTGGAAACCAGCACCAGGCTACACAGATTGGGCCAGATCACACTATAATAAGGAAACCCACTGTATGGGGTCCTCCTGTCATAGAGGGGAATAGCACCAACCTGGTCAGTGTGGGGCTAGAGACTCTACAGAGGAGGGGGTGGAAATATAAAGGATGTTCCCCCTCTCAAAGATAACCAGCCCCATGCTTAAAAGCAGTAGACTCTTCAGGCACACCTGAGCTTTAGGCACCAGGCAATGTAATAAATTGAAGCCACTGGAATGCTAACTTTGCCACCCCAAGTGATCCCATTATAATGAGAAGGAGTCCATAAGTCATATAACATGTGCAGTTTGTATTAGAAAATAATAATTAAAATGCCGTCTCTTTCTTTTGACCAGACTACTCACTTGTAAAAGTAAAAAGTTAATTTAACATTTAAAGCAATTAGCAAACAAGATAGAAACTTTCCCAAAGAAACAAGTCAACTACTTCAATTTGTTTGCTGTGATCCAAAAAAGAAGAAGAATGCATGACAGGTAAATGTAAAGACTGTACTACAGATCTCAGAACATTAGTTTCTGATGATGCTGACACTTACAGCAACATTATCTGGCAGCAAAGGAAAGAAATTGATTGTCACCCCAAACTAGTTGAGACTGAAGGCTACATGAAGATGGTATTGCTGAGCTAAATTCAGTTACTTCGATTTGAAAATCTTGCTTATGTTAAAAGATTTCAGTCTCATTCATTCACTGACATGATTGAAAATCAAAAGGAAGGTGAGGCTGTACTCCAAATTGATTTTGCACAAAATTTCTCTGCAGTGACCCAAGATGAAATACAGTCAGTGCATTGGAACCACAATTAGGACATAGCTTTCAAGGGAAGAAAAACGTTCCTTTGCAATGGTCACTGATTGCCTTGCCCACGACAAGCATGCTGTATTTGCCTGATTCAAACTATAGTTGGGAGTCCGTGCTTCCCTATTAGTGTAATAATCAGTATGCTGCCAGTGGGAAGATGAAGGTGAATTTATGTACAATATAATCCCAGGCACAGTATAAATATGAAGCGAGAGTCACAGTCATGTGCACTGATGTGTAATGTAATTCTGCAGGGAACTGAATGCACAATCAATAATCATCAATATGTAGACCCAAAAATTGTAGATTCCCAGGTGACGAGAAGGTGTTGGGTTTATAAAGGTCTCAGGAATGTACATGTATATGCAGATGGTGACAAGAACCAGTAGGTGTAAACTGAATAAATCTGATGGAACATTCAAATAATCAAACGCTGTAATGAAAGCACGAACAGTAGTACCAGTGCACCGATGAAACAAAACAAACAATGTAGAGAACTTGCAATCATCACCAAATGCTGATGCTCAAATGACTTCAATGGTAATGAAAGTCCAAAAGCGCACAGTGGTCCCTATTAGAGTAACCAAGTATATGACAATTGACAGTAAATGGCTGTGGGGTTCCTTTTGCCAATATAGTCCACAAATTGAATGAGGCTAAATTTTATGAAGAAAGTTGATGCACACAGTTGATGTCACAGTCCCATACTGGCATTTAACACCCATTTCAGAATACACAAGAATAAACCATATCTATATGTATGGAGTGATTTTATAATGTCTGCAGCCTGAGACAAACTGTAAAATACCCTTTGGACCAAGATTCAGCTTTCTGTCTTCACGATCCATCATAACAGCATCTACTAATATTGAATTCTAGCATTAATACAGTTCCAACATATAACAGAACTTGTCACATCCTCATCCCCATACACATCCTCATGAATGGGATAATTTTGCTTCTATTAGGGTCAAGCTTCAACTTTCTGTCCTCTTATTACTTCTAAACTACCTCCTCCCTTAAGGCCATAATTATTCCCTAGTTACATGAACTGTCATTTTTGGTGATTAGATTTAAGATCCCTGAGTTTGAAAGTTCTGGAGAAACCTGATATAATTGCCCAACATCCCATTCTAAAAGATCTATGCAGATGTGTATTTTATATATTTATGTTTATGACATATATTTATATCTTTTCATCAAGTGAACAAAATCATGGTTTTATTTCATATTGATATTCATAGCATGTCAAGTTGTGCAAACAGTGGTGAAACAAGCTACTTGGTAACAAGTTACTTTTCTATTAGACTGTTTCCAAACTTTGGTAACAGCATAAATGTATAGAGAAATAAATAAAATAAACATTTGACAATATCTGTTCTACCCTATGTAAATGTGTATTTCTGTGCTGCAGTGGCAGCAAAGCAAGTTGTGAAAGAAACAAAACACTTGTAACTAAGTATTAGTCAAGGTATGAGATTTATCATCTGTTTTGACACAACAGTGTTGGATTCTTTTCATATTGCTTACACTGGAAGCTGGCCATTTAATACAGTATTCAAGTTTTGATGTTAACATTCATTAAACTTTTCTAGTGCCACCTTATACATAATGTGTTTCTAGCATGCCATATGGGTTATTGAAAGATGACCATGTTATCTCATTTCCTAGGCCTATATGGAGATGGTTGTACAGGTGATAACTCAATGAAAGGTACAGGATATAAGAAAGTGACTAAGGTAAGTTTTTAATATGAAAAAGTAAACCCGGTGTTAGAGGTATGCATGTTACTGATACTGACATGATTCCAATCTAAACAGAAGTAAACATGTTTAATTTATAGCACATGTCTAGAAAGAAAAAGTACTGACCAGGTGTTATGTAGACATTATTAAGCATTCTGAAGTTTTCCACAATATGTCACAATCTATCTCTGCTTTCTGCTGTTTGTGATAACCAAACAGGACTGACTTAAATGTACAAATGCTTTCTTTGGGTGCAATTCAGAAACACTGATTCGGGTAGACTAGTAAGGACGGTAATTAGTCATTGCGGGAAATTATGAGTACATGAATTAATATTTTTTTTAGATGTAAATAGCAGGATTCAGATATACATTGGATGTGGGGAACAAAGGATTGTTCTGAGTCAAGGATCACACCTAGACAACAAGCTTAAGGGGTGGAATGTATTGTCATGTTGTCAGCAGAAATAGACATGTTCAGTAGGTAACTTCTGTTGGCTGGTCAGAATAATATTAGCTCTGTTTTTGAAAGATTCAGTTTTAGTTGTTGATAGGTCAAGGGCAAGATGAAATGACAGAAAGTCAGTAATGCGGGTGAACACAGAAAGTGAGAGATCCAGAGAGTTCAGATACATTTGGGTATCATCCGCATAAAGGGAACGTCCATGAGACACTTTGCGGTGAAGATTTCTGTAAAATCTCCGCTCATTTTTCCTTGACCGCATGGAGGTGCAAGGAAAATTGAGCAGAGATTTTTACTGTAATTGCCAGTAATGTGTGTGGCGCGATGTCGCCAATTGCCGGTAATTGAATTCACTCCATACTAAAATCCAAAAGGAGCTTATTTATTTTCTAAGACATAAATATATATAATGAAATAAGTAGGGGAGAGCAGAGGACTAAGCCTTGTCAACCTTAGCCAGTGCAGTCTCTGTGAAGTGTTGGAAACAAAACCTTAACTATTGAGGGTCCAATGGGATGTGTGAGGAAAGAGAGTGTGTGAGGCGATTGTAGGTAATTCTCTCAAGAAGCTCGAAGGGCATTAGAGCTGAGAGATGGAATGTCACACTTCTGGTTTCACAGAAGGAATCCAATAGCAAGGTAGTACTAAAGTAAGCATGATTTATTTTGATATAGAAATCTAAAATATCCAACAAGTGAAGTCATAGTCCCTAGGCAGATAAAGGTCTGGTAAAAATATCTAACAATTGCAATCCAAATCACAAGAGGGAGCAGCCTCTTTGGGCCCATCTGGCTCAGATTCAACGCAGTACTCAAGCAAAGGCTTCAAAACAGGAAGTGTCTTTTTTAGGCCCAAACAGGAAATGAGATTTAAGATGGAATCTTCATGAGATAATCCCAAACATCTTGGATGAGGACTATTGTAAGGGCAAGTTCATAACATGGGATGATAATTTAAGAGAGAGTTTTCGTCCAAATTTTGTTTTCCAGAATAGGAGAGATCACTGGGTGCTTCAATAATGATGGAAGGATACCAGTGAAAGAGAGATTCAGATTTTAGTTAAGGTTGGGATGAGCACAGAAGACAAGGATCGAGTGACTTGTGGACCAAAAGGACAGGTAGTAGAGTAGGAAGATACAAAGATAGTAGATACCTCATCTTAATTTGTGAGATCAAATGAAGAGAAGGTGCCAGAGGATGTAGGAAATGAATAGAGCTGGTTGTTTGTCAAAGAAGTGGATACCATTTAATGTTGGATCTCATGAATCTTGTGCTTGAAGTAGGAAACAAGATCTTACCAAAGTTCAAATCAAGAAAGGAGTTAAAACATGTGTGAGGTGTTAAAGACAATTAATTTCTGCACTCTTGATTAATAACCATTTGTTCCTGAAAGCACCAAGTCAAACACCTCAGAGACAGATTAGCAGATGACAAGGATGGGACCCAATTTAAGATATTCTCAATTCTTGATCTAGCAGTCTCACGCCTTAATCACACCCTAGCTCCAGTTACTCTTTCTTCCCAGCTACAATCATGATCTCAACCGTGATGCACAAAGGAAATATGCTGTGTTGAACATCTCTCCTGCAAACTAGAACATAATTGGCAAAAGTATTGTGCTTCTGATAACTTTCTCAAATAGACTGCTATTTACTAACCATACTGAAATGTGTGCAAGTTGCATCAGAGCATGAATCAGGCCGTCTATACCCATACACACTCTAGCACCATGAGGTATATGCCAAATAATAACACAATGAGCCAGGTGTGTGGCTGAAATAAAATTACAGGTTAGGGACTCCTAGGAACCCCTCCTTTGCATATTTATGTAGGGTGCGCCATTTCACAAGCGATCATTTTCCCGCCTGATAAAGTTAGTAATTTCATGCTGAACGTCCTTTGTTGATTAATTAGCTAGGTAAATGCCCAGGTATTTAAGATTGTGATTCTGGCATAAAAAATTAAGGTTTGCTGCTATCTGTTTCCTAAGCACAGGCAACATATTTACTGCCAGACAGGGGTGTAAAAAGACATTTGTGGCACCATAGCCTCATTTTTAAGGGCTGCCTTGTACTAAGCAATGGTGAAAAACTTACATATACAAATGGAGCTTTGCCTGAGCTGCAGCACACATAGCAGCTGCACACCTGAACCTATGGTAATTACGCTCTTGGAGCCAGTACTTCAGTCTAGAGACTTTGCCAAATGCATGGATCCCACACATCAGGTTTGCATAATTAGAACAAATAATTGGGTTTGTCACTGTTAGTAATATGTCATTCAGTGTATAGTCTTACAAAGTATTCTCAGGGGCTGACCCAGATCCAAGAGATATCCAGGGTGACTCATAGTTTGGATGTGAAGGGCTCCATCATGAATGCCAAAAATATTGGGTAGAGGTGGCATCCCTGCCTGGTGCCATTGTGTATTCCAAATGCAGTTGAAACAAATCCAATGGTTAAAATGGAAGTGGTGGGTTATGATGGTAAACAACACTGACTCTCCTTAGTCTCCTAAAGTAGCTGTCCCCTAAAAAAAGATGGAGAGGCATTTTATGCATAAAGAGCCATGAGACATAATCAAGTGCCTTTTTAGGTTAATGCATTTAGCTTGGTTGAGAAGAAGCGGGAGGGTGTGGTTATCGGGCACCATTAATTAAGGGTGATCCAGTCTGGGACACATTTCATCTTGTGCCTCTATAATATTAATGTTATTTTTAATCCCAATATAAACAGGTTCTACATTATATTATACTGTGTATATTCTGTTTTGTGCGCTGTATGTTTTTTTCATTGTTTAATGCATTAATAGTCAGTTGCAGTTTCTCTAGACATGTCTTTCCAAAGCTAAATGGTCTTCTTCTTTAAAACAATCAATGTGAAGTTTTTTTAACAGCTTATATTATTTTTGGGGGGTTTACCACATTGTGTGTTATGGTGAGCGCTCCTATGGCACAGTGGCCACCTCTGACAGTCTAACCACCACAAGTACCAATTAAAATTGGAGAACCTGTGTCCTTTACTACATAGGACCTCGGTATGAATTGCATTCCATCTGCAGTAAGAGTGTTTTTGTAATAGAAGGTTTTAACATTACATTCACCTAGTATTAGATACCTATGCCTGTTTCAAATATCTCTTTTGGATTTAGTTCATCTTTAATACCCTATGTCTTAGGCTGATGATATTCTGTAAATGATACTTCCAGTTTTATCACTTAATGAACAATATCATCCTATTTGTTTCATGAAATAAGTAACAGATGCGCCCAATGTTTCTTCTGGAATATATATTTGGTTTAACCTTTTATATTATGTTCATTGATCAGTACTATGTCATTACTTTTTATGCTTTGAATCACACAAAATGGACTGTAACATATCTTCCAACTGTAAAAGCATGTCCTTACTTTATTATATATGACGTTTGTTTTATTTTTTCATTATGTTTTCTATTAAACCCTATTAGAATATGTCAGACAATGGTCTTTAATGTTTTGACAAATGAACTTTCACTATAAAGTTGTCATAACTGACAATGGTCACCCAATTACAACACATATAAGGTATTTTGTGGAAGTGAAAGCAAAATAAAGCAAGGATGAATGTTCCACTCTACTTGATGATCATATGTACATGCAATATTGTACTAAATCTCTATAGAAGTCATCTCTCGCTCCTTTGTGAACTTGAAGTGCAATACCCTTGCTGCCGACACTTTATTAGTCAAACATTCCAAGCTACGCTTTACAAGAAAGCTCTAAGTGGATGCAGATGGTATTTTAGAAGTCACTACACTGACATACATCCAAATAGTTGTCCTCATTTTTAAAATTTCACCTCATTTATCGGGTTGGGTTTAACCCTGCTAAAGTCAGTTCTCCACCCTGCAGACTGTAATGTTCATCTGGGATGGAAAGTCTACTATAAATCAAATGCAGTGATTTTTTTTTTTGCCATCAAATATTTGCCAAAAATAGTGTGAGCGAAACTGAGATCTCAAGCAAAGCAGTTTATGAGACTTTCTTTTGTTCATTTTGATAAATGTATATTGTATAGATTATTGCATTATTGTTATTTCCTGTATAGGACTGATAAAGCAATATGAAAACTATTTTATGCACTGATGCTTACCTAATTTTACCATTTCTGCCAAGTGAATTAGAAACCATACAGATGTCTCCCAAAAGTAATGTTTGTAAGGAATTCCTCAAATAACACATATGTAATTTAAAATTACATGTGTAGTGCAGAAATATACAAACATAAAATTTGACAACAGAAAATAACCTACGCATCAATTAAGTCTGCCTTTTTGTGTTATGTATTGTTTTGTTTTAGGAGGGTTATTTTTTCCTCAATTTTTTTACGCAAGACTTTATAATAGCAATACGGTTGTCCTAATGCATTCTTGAATTATTTTATTGTATGAGTCCCCACTACAATTGCTGGTGACTATTCCATGGATCGATCACCCTATATTTCAGTCTCCCACCCTCCAATTTTAAAGTATTCACCTTGTTCGAGAAATTGATTTTTTATTTAAAAAACAAAAACAAAAAAAAACACCTTCCTGAACTCTATTATTACTTTTGGTATATTTGAATGTCTGTATCACATCACCTTATCCCCCCTGTACCTTCTCTCCTCTGAGCTGTACATGTTGAAGTCTTTCTTGATAAATTTTGTTATGTACCATTTTAGTAGCCCTTCTTGGAATGTTTTCTATTTTATTAATGTTTTTTCCAAGATAGGACCTCCAAAACTGTACACAGTACTCAAGGTGAGGTCATACAGAGATCTACAAATTGGAAATATAACATCCCTCTTTCTACTTCTAATGCTTCTAATACCTCTTCTTATACAACCAAATATTCTAAAGAAAAGCAAACTATGAAAAGAAACTAGGAAAAGTATACTACTTGCAAAGAGACAAAACAAAGGGCAAAATGAACTCAAAGGAAATTAACAGAAGAGGGTAGAAACAAAGATAAAGATACGCTCATACACATATATAAGGAGATAAAAAATTTAGAGCAGAATGAAAACATTGGCAAACTGGAAACTATTGTCTCATTGGTATTATATTACATTTTCCTTGTTGAGCTGTATTATACTATAAATGTTATGTGTGTAAGAGATTTTATGTGCTGTCTATATGTTCTTGAAGTTATTGTGTGTTATTATAACATATTGTAATATATCTGCACTGTGATTGCGGGTTATCTATAACAAGAATAGGTGTAAACAGGAGAGTACAGTATTAATACAGGGATATTGAGTCTGGCTATGTGCAAAGTTTTTGTGTGTTATTAAGTAATAAAAACGAATGAAGTGGACATTGGTCCAGGCATATTGGTAGGTTAATTGGCTGCTATCAAAATTGACCCTAGTGTGTGTGTGTGTGTGTGTGTGTGTCTGTGTGTGTGTCTGTGTGTATGTTAGGGAATTTAGACTGTAAGCTCCAATGGGGCAGGGACTAATGTGAATGAGTTCTCTTTACAGTGTTGCAGAATCAGTGGCGCTATATAAATAAATGGTGATGATGATGATGATGATAATGAGATGCAATTCAACGATACACCACAGTTTACATATGGATGTATAAGTCTGCTTGTTTGATGTGCATATGTCCAACTGTAATTGAGCCCATTTGTGGTTATTAAATGAGCAGTAATATGTTGAATAATGATAATTGTGATAAAATCTGTAATAATGTGACTGCAGATGCTGGCAGAGAAAGAGATGAACAAGAATAGGGTTGGTGGTAGAAAGTGTATTAGGGAAATTGTCACCTTAGCAGACACTGTGCTACAATGTTTAAGGAATTATAGATGTGTAATCCAAAAAGAAAATCTCTATAATGTTTGTTTAAGAACCCTTTTAAACATCCAATGCATGAATTAACCTAGTGCATTTGGTGCTAATGGAAACACATTCTCCACTGTGTTTGTCTGCAGCATACATCTGTTTATAGTGCATAAAATACATGTTGCACAACAGACACCGCTTAGTACAGCACAAAATGATGATGACAACCCCAGAGATGGTGGAGACACTTGTGATACGACTAGCAGTAATAGAAGGGCAAATCATTACATAAGTAAAGAAGCATCTATGGCCCAGTAATTATTGTATACACATCTGTCATTTCTGACTACCCCCTTATGAGATGTATATATTTTTTTTTTTACAAAAATGAAAAGTTATAAAAACAGACTATTTAAGCTGGTGCACATGGTGAAGTGTTACATGATCTGCTCTGTTATTCTTGTTGCACAAGCTGGCCCCACAGAACACTGAATTACCAAAATATATACTTGGTGGGAGCTAGCCAAATATGCTACCCAGGCTCTTTTATTTTCCCTTGGTAGTATCTTGTCAGAAAGTGTATTTAGTGTACCTGGAGCAATACTTAATGACAAATGTACCTCTCTGTCAGCCAACAAAGTGCTTACCATTTTAACCACTTCAAGACCAGAGAGTTTTCACCCTCATTACAACCAGGCCTAATTTCACATTTTTCATTGCATTTGATTTTAAATGGCATAACTTTTTATTCAATACTATTCTTTCAGGACAAATAGGGATTTTTTTTGGTAGCACATTACAGTACATACAATTTTAGATTATGGCCATTACATAAGTGAAAAATTAAAAAGTAGCAAAAATATCTACTATCAAATGATTTTTCCTATAATTACAAAAACTCCAGTTATTTACCCTAAAATTTAATCTTCTAATTTGGTTTAAGGATATAAAAACTGTTATAGTTACATAGCCCATAAGATAAGTGCCCTGAGTCATTAAAGAGAGCAAAGCATAAAAAAGGAAACAAATGATAACTGAATCAACTGGCGCTCCACTAGGATGCTGCCTTTTCCTTCGCATAGCAGTACTACATATGCCTGCCTGAAAACTATAATAAAATATGAATGAGAAATGGAACATAGGTGCTTCCTAAAATAACTTCACAAAGTGTTTGGGACAATACAAATATATTCTACAACAATGCATACAGTGCAAAATATCTCTAAATTGCAATCATGAAAATCTTTCCACACCTTCTTATCCACATGTGATTATACTCACAAGATAAAGGATGTAACAGGGCTCTTCATATATAACTTCCAATGGCACCACTGGATTCTTTCCTTCACCCCTCCCCCCCTTTCTTCCTCCCTCTCTGCCACTGACTTCGCCTCCTTTTTCTCCTCTAAAATTGCGGCCATCAGACTTGAAATCTCTTCCTCCACCAACCCTTCCGCCACCCCCCCTCTCGCCCTTCCTCCCCCCTCCACTCTCCCCCCCTCTCCCCAGCCACCAACTCCTTCTTTCCTTCCACCCTACCTTGTGAGAGAAAGTCCACTCTCTCATTTCTTCTTCCCCTCCTTCTACCTACCCCCAGGACCCCATCCCTTCTCACCTTCTTCGCTCCCTTTCCGCCTCCACCTGCTCCCACCTCGCTCACCTCTTTAACCTGTCCCTCTCCACCGGCATCTTCCCCTCTGCCTTTAAACATGCTCTCGTCTCACCCATTCTCAAGAAACCCAACCTTGACCCCACCTCACTCTCTAATTACCGCCCCATTTCCCTTCTCCCCTTTGCCTCCAAAATCGAGAGAGACTTATCTGCAACCGTGTCTCCACCTTTCCTCTCTGAACACTCCCTCCTTGACCCTCTCCAATCAGGCTTCCGCCCCCTCCATTCCATTGAAACTGCCCTGGCTCAAGTTACGAATGATCTCCTCTCGGCTAAAGCCATGGGCCACTACTCCCTCCTGATTCTCCTCGACCTCTCAGCGGCCTTTGACACCGTTGACCACCCCCTCCTGCTTTACACCCTCCAGTCCATTGGCCTCTCCGGTACCGTCCTCTCCTGGTTCACCTCTTACCTTGCTGACCGTTCCTTCTCTGTTTCCACCTCTGAGTCTCTCTCCCCATCTCCCTCCCTTCCAGTCGGGGTCCCTCAGGGCTCTGTCCTTGGACCCTTACTATTCTCAATATACACCTCTTCTCTGGGTGCACTCATCAGCTCCTTTGGCCTCAAGTACCACCTTTATGCTGACGACACTCAACTCTACCTTTCTTCTCCTGATCTCTCTCCCTCCCTTCTCTCCAAGGTATCCGCATGCCTCTCTGCCATCTCCACCTGGATGTCCTCTAGATTTCTTAAACTCAATCTTGCTAAAACTGAACTCATTGTCTTTCCTCCCTCTCGAACCTCCTTCCCCTCTGACCTCTCTATCACTGTTGACAACTCCTCTATCTCCCCTGTTCCCCAACTCCGCTACCTAGGTGTCATCCTCGACTCCTCTCTCTCCTTTGCCCCTCACATTCACTCTCTCGCCAAATCCTGCCATTTCCAGCTTCGCAACATTGCCCGCATTCGGCCCTTCCTCTCCCAGGATGCCATCAAATCTCTCGTCCACTCTCTGATTATCTCCCGCTTGGACTACTGCAACCTTCTCCTTATCAGCCTCCCCCTCTCTCATCTCGCTCCTCTTAGATCTGTACTTAACGCCGCTGCTAGGCTTATTTTCCTCTCTCGCCGTTCCACCTCTGTCTCCCCACTCTACCAGGCCCTTCACTGGCTCCCCTTCCCCTACAGAATCCTTTTCAAGCTCCTCACTCTCACTTACAAGGCCCTCGCCAACTCCACTGCTCCCTACATCTCTAACCTTATCTCTATTCACACTCCCTCCCGCCCTCTGCGATCGTCCAACGATCGTCGCCTCTCTTCCCCACTGATTACCTCCTCTCACGCAGGTATCCAAGACTTCTCCCGCGCCTCTCCCCTCCATTGGAACTAGCACCCCCGCTCCATCAGAACTTCCCCTAATCTGTCCTCTTTCAAACGAACATTAAAAACCCACCTTTTCCTAAAAGCCTTCCAGTCTCATGCCTAAACTCCCACTGGTCGGCTTCCTCTCTTTCTCATCCCTTCTTCCCTTCTCCCCCTTCCTCGACTCCGTCTCCGTCTCTCCCATCTCATCCATGTGTCTGTCTGTCTTCCCCTCCCTTTAGATTGTACGCTCCTTTGAGCAGGGCTCTCCTACCTCCTGTTTCCATCACTTTTAACTGCGTTCTCCAGCTACTCAGTTCACCTCCTCTCTGTCCCTCGTCCCTCTGCCCTCTGTCTCCTCTCGCTTCTCTCCGCTTCCCTTAGTGACTCTTTACCTGTCATCCGTGCCCACCCTCTTGGGCCATAGTTACCTGCCTGTACTCACTTTTCCCCTCCCTCTCTTTCTTGCTGTGACTGAGCCCCCAGAGTTATAGTGCTTACTGTTACTTGTACTGTGCTGTTTCACCTTGTACTGTGCCATTGTTTGTCCTTGTACGACGCTACGGATACTTTGTGGCGCCCTATAAATAAAAATTAAGAATAATAATAATAATAATAATAATAATAATAATAATAATAATAATAATTATCTTATTCATCCAAATGCTTTCTTCCCCACAGGAACTTTGTGCTACAAATCACCAGAAAGGTGAAAAAATATATTCCCCAAAGAACAGACAATATTGTCATTTTTAGTCCACATGTAATAGACCAGTGAGAAATAAAAAAATAGTGTAATCCCGTTTATGTCAAAAATATGTATTATATTTATTAATGCACTCACATAACAAAATTCATAAAACACTAATTGATACACAATCTCCATAATAAAGAGGTCTGTACCAGATGGTAATAGGTAGAAAGCATCCACAAATATCAGACAGCTGTCACCTGCAATGAGGCTGCTGTTAGTAGGTTTTAAACGAAACACTTTACACGTCTTGTTGTATCTGTACGAATTCCCTGCAAACACACCAACGCATTGCAACTCAAATAAAATCATTCTCTAGGTGATGCAAAGGATGGGGAGGTGTATTATATATATATATATATATATATATATATATATATATATATATATATATATATATATATGACCTCCCCAACCAGTCCATGTTATCAAGTTCAAATAAAATAAAATACAAGTATTCACAAATCGAAGAAATACTTAAACAAACATCTCTGTATCACATACATAGCTAAAATATTCATATAAATATTCATATAAAATATATTTATTATATTAGAAACTATTCTTCTCATGATCGAATATATAATATTAAACAATTGTGCAACCCACGGCCGTAATAAATACTGTTATAACTACCGTACCTGCATATGTTATAACTACCGTACCTGCATAAACTATAATATGTTATCAAGCCACAATACCCAAACATGGCTTGTATGTGAAAAGATTTTTAAAAATATCACAACCAGAATCCATTTAATCCACTTCTAATGAGACACACCTGTCATACCTAACTTTCCGATATCGTAACCTCTATTCTGACAGTGTTGTAATAAAATAAGAGTAACTTTGCACCTGGGATAAACCATGTTCATTGGAAGAGAGGTAAATTTGAAATGTGGGGACAGATTTATAGTTTATACTTTTTATATACTTTAAATTTCAGTGTAAAAATAAAGCTATCGAGTATTTGAGTGCTACATGAAAAAGCAGCCAATATTTAATTTATGTGCAAAGTAATACTAATTTTCACCCCTTTCATTGCATTGTAACATGATTTGTCAAGCAAACTTGCTGTGTTCTCCTTAATGACTCAGATCCTGGGTGTATATTTTAATTCAAAATCCCTTTCCTTATGGTATACCATGTATGCCCATGTTTACAGCATACTAATGTGTGTTACGACTAGAGATGGGCGGGCTCGGTTCCCAGAGAACCGAACCCACCCGAACTTTGCCTATCCGAGTACCGAGCCGAGCAGGCTCGGTACTCTCCCGCCCATTCGAAATCAAAATCGAGGCAAAACGTCATCATGACGTAGTCGGATCCCAGAGCTCGGTTCTCGCGATATTTGAAAAGCATAAATACCCACCTACACAGCAATCCATCGCCATTTGACAGAGGGAGAGAGCAGGGTTAGGTCACAGGCTGTATTAGAGCAGGGACAGAGCAATATTTGTACACCTTATTCTTTTTATTATTATTTCAATTCTAATCTGTTCAATTCTATTATTATTACCAATTCTATTAGCAATTGTTAGAGCAGGAATAGAGGAGGATAGAGGAGGCTTTTTTTTTCAATTATTTGCACTACAAGTGCTTTAGGGTGTCCCATATTCCCCAGTATGAAACACTATTTTTTCTGGCTGCCAAAAGTCATATTTAGCAGTAGTATTTATACAATATTTTGCACTACAAGTGCTTTGGGGTGTCCCATATTCCCCATTGTGAAACAATAATTTTTCTGGCTGCCAAAAGTCATATTTAGCAGCAGTACCTATCTATACAATATTTTGCACTACAAGTGGTTTGGGCTCATTAAAATGGATTAAAAGCAGTCCACATATGAGCAGAATCAGCAAGCAGGTGCTGGCACCAGTCCTGATGGTAGTGTTCCCAGTACGTCATCTGGTAAAGCCTATGTAAAAGTACATAGTCATTTTAAATCAGGGAAAAAAACACACACCAATTTTTTTTTTTACCATGTTGAAGTGAAAAAGAAGTGTAACTGAGGAAAAGTTAACTGCCGATAAAAAAAAAAATGCCAACATGCCATTCTACACACGCAGTGGCGAAAAATGAATGAGGCCTTCGCCTTTCTCTATTAGTGGCAAATCAAAAAATGTTACTGAGCCTTCTCCTTGTATGGTCACTCGTAACCAAGCAAGACCAGGTAATTTGGAGTCTAAAAGTGGTGCACAACTACTGTTACGCGGGAAAGCCGAGCTGCAAGAAAACAGTAAGGCATTAGAGGATAATGTATGCTCTGAATCAGAAATGACACCAATCCCTGTGGAAAGTCCATCCACCAGTGGTATGTCTAATAGTGAGCATTCTGTTTGTGTACCCATAAAGAAGTTCCTTTTCAGCAGTTCGTAGCCGGTGATACATAAATTGAGGATGCCACTTTGAAATTAGAGGAGGATGAGGGGGAGATTTGTGTAGGCGATGAGGGCGTAATGATGATATTGATGAGGAGGATGCAGACAGATACAAAATTGCCTTTCTCAATTTCTATTTATATTCTAGATTCTATAATAGCTGTATAGTTTTCTATTTTACTCCTAGTGGAGAGGGGGTCTGATGCAGACAGATACCAAACTGCATTTGTCCATTTCAATTTATATTGTACAGTCTATAACGGCTGAATTTTTTTGTATTTTCTACAAGTGGAGGGGGGCCTATAGAGACAGAAACCAAACTGGCTTTGTCCATTTCAATTTATATTGTACAGTCTATAACGGCTGAATTTTTAGTATTTTCTACAATTGGAGGGGGGCCTAGAGAGACAGAAACCAAACTGCATTTGTCCATTTCTTTAGATATTTAACTATAAGTGTAGGGTGTAATATACACCCAAAGATGATGGCTGCATTGCCAATATGCATAGATGGAGAGGAAGACATTCTGGTTTGCGTGTCAAATTAATGACAGCCTACCAGGAATTAAACAGTTTTTTTTCATAATTATATAGATTTACAATTACATTACTTATCCAAGAAACAGGTGGAGCACTAAATTCGGTTATTTTATTGTTAAAAAACAAAATTGCAAAACAAAACCAAATCACGCAAGGATGGTTTGGCAAAACCAAAACCAAAACACGACGGTAATCCAAATCCAAAGCCAAAACCAGAACATGGGGGTCAGTGAGCATCTCTAGTTACGTCTTACGAATATTGACATAAGCTTCCAGGTGACAGCGGTCTTCGCCTTTAGCAGCTGCCTTTCCCATAGAGCTTGTTGCACTCACAGGTACTTGGAGGCCTCCAGGTCTTAACTCTCAGAGTAGTGGAAACTTGTTATACAATACTGCAGCAGGTAGATGTGAGGCGGTAGCCAAGACAAGAGGGGATAGTCAGGAGCAGGCCAGGGTCAGAGGTCCGTAGCAGGCTTGGACAGACCAAAAGGTTGGGGCTGGCAGCGAACAGGGAAATGCAATTAACAAAGCCAAAGGTCAGGGCAATCAGAGTACAAGCAGGGACCAGAAACAAGCCAGGGGTCATAACCGGAATCAATCAGCAAAAGGAGAAGGTACCCAAAGGAACAAGACTGGTCAGCAAACTGTGTAGCATACAGAACTCTATAATCAGCAGGGAGGCTAAGTCTAGAACTGGCCAATCTGGAGTTGGGGCCTTAATGTGTGGTAATTGGCACCCCT
Organism: Mixophyes fleayi; assembly: GCF_038048845.1. Classification (NCBI taxonomy): domain Eukaryota; kingdom Metazoa; phylum Chordata; class Amphibia; order Anura; family Limnodynastidae; genus Mixophyes; species Mixophyes fleayi. Next base: position 252,813,895 of record NC_134405.1, read on the forward strand.
AGGAAGTACTTAATTAATAAATACTATTTGTACACGCTGCCACAGACACCGGGACAATAAGCTGATTTTGAAGCCACCAGAGCAACAGTCGGGACAGAACTACTGGAAATGAAGTTGGCATGACAGCCGGGATGCAAATGAGAGCGACCCCACACAATCCACGGTTCGGAACAATATGAACAAATTCTTAGTTTGGAAAAAAAAAAAAGGATGGGGACATGATTAGAAGACAAATATTGGGGGCTGGTGTAATTTGGGCTGATTGAGGTGAACCTCATTCTGGGTGACAATTATACACAACAGTGTATGGCACGTTCGCTAAAGTACGCATATATAACACACAAGATGTGGCAGTAATTTTTTTCTAATTTAAAAACTTTTAGTTATTAACTTTTCCTTTATTTACTTTAACAAAAAATCTTTATTTTTCATTCTATTTTCTTTTAACCTTTGAGGAGACCCAATAGAAAGGGGAGGCTCTAACAGATCTAAATACTAATCTAAATACTTTTAAATCCAGTGTTTATTATCTAATACCAGCTTAAATGTAAACTGCTATTGGATCCAGTGTTACTTAATGTTAGTGGCAGAAGAAATGTGATGTGAACCTCTCCCACATTATTATTGGATCCCCCACCCCACAGGGACTTCTCATGTTGTCATCATGATGGTAGCCTTTGTTAAAGAAACTACATTTATGTCTTAATTGTGCACTCTATCTTGATACATGGTTCCTGAATATATTCCATATTTAACCACACACTTTTACATTTTTCCTCTTTCGACACGCATAATCCAGTCCATTTTACTAAATTAACTTCTAATTCTCAAAGAGTTCTAAATATAATATTTCATGTATCAAGACACTATAAAATCAATTTAAAATTGTACAATAATGTAACAAAACAAGTCCAATAACATAGTCTTATACATGGTACATATAATAGTTCAATATATATGACATACTGTAGGTAGGTACAATAACTTATATTACTAATTTCTTGAAGTCACTGGTTCATGTATATTTATTCCCAGACATCATATACAGTCACATGATTATACAGCCTTGCAGGGTTTATTATCATTATTATTATCTTTTATTTATAGGGCGCCACAAAGTGTCTGTAGCGCTGTACAAGGACATACAATGGCACAGTACAAGATTAAACAGCACAGTACAATTAACAATAAGCACTATAACTCCGGAAGCTCATAGCACAGCTAGATAGAAATGGTATGTAATGTACATTTGAAATTGGACAGAGTAGGGGATGTTCTGATGGAGCAAGGGAGCTTGTTGCAATGGAGGGAGCAGCGCAGGAGAAGTCTTGGATACGTGCGTGAGAAGAGATAATTAGAGGGAGGAGAGGCTACAATAATTGGCCGATCGCAGTGCGCGGGATGGAGTGTGAATAGAGATGAGGTTGAAGATGTAGGGAGCTATGGAGTTGGCAAGGGCCTTGTAAGTCAGTGTGAGGAGCTTGAAAAGTATTTTATAGGGGAAGGGGAGCCAGTGGAGGGCTTGGTAGAGGGGGGAGACAGAAGTAGAGCGTCGAGAAAGGAAGATGAGCCTAGCAGCTGTGTTGAGTACAGATTGAAGAGTCGCAAGATGGGAATGGGGGAAGCCAATAAGGAGAAGGTTGCAGTAGTCCAAGCTGGAAATAATCAGAGAGTGGATGAGAGACTTGGTAGCATCCCAGGACAGGAAAGGCTGAATGCGTAACTGAAAGTGGCAGGATTTGTCAAGGGAGGGAATGTGTGGGGGAAAGGAGAGAGAGGAGTCCAGGATAACACCCAGGCAGTAAAGTTGGAGAACAGGAGAGATAGAGAAATTGTTGACAGTGAGAGAGAGGCCAGAGGGGGAGGAGGTTTGAGAAGGAGGAAAGACAATGAGTTCGGTTTTAGCAAAATTGAGTTGGAGAAATCTGGAGGACATCCAGGAGGAGATGGCAAAGAGGCAGGCGGACACCCTGGAGAGGAGGGAGGGAGAGAGATCAGGAGATGATAGGTAGAGTTGAGTGTCGTCAACATAAAGGTGGTACTTGAGGTCGAAGGAGCTGATGAGCTCACCCAGGGAGGAGTTGTATAGTGAAAAGAGTAAGGATCAAAGAACAGAGCCCTGTGGGACCCCAAGTGGAAGGGTGGGACAGGTGGAGAGAGAACCAGAGGCGGGAAACAGAGAAGGAACGGTCGGAAAGGTAAGAGGTGAACCAGGAAAGGATGGTGTCAGAGAGGCCAATGGAATGGAGGGTGTGAAGCAGGAGCGGGTGGTCAACAGTGTTGAAGGCCGTTGAAAGGTCTAGGAGAATCAGAAGGGAGAAGTGGTCCCTATATTTAGCCTAGAGGAGATCATTAGTAACTTAAGCCAGGGCAGGTTCAGTGGAGTGGAGGTTGCGGAAACCAGACTGAAGAGGATCAAGGAGGGAGTGCTCAGAAAAGTAAGTGGTGAGACGGTTTTAGATGAGCCTCTCAAGTATTTTGGAGGTAAACAGGAGAAGGGAAATGGTAGTTAAAGAGTAAGGTGGGGTCAAGATTGGGTTTCTTTGGAATGGGTGAGACGAGAGCATGTTTAAAAGAAGAGGGGAAAATGCCATTGGAGCAGGACAGAGTAAAGAGGTGAGCGAGGTGGGACCAGGTGGAGGAGGAAAGGGAGCGAAGGAGGCGAGAAGGAATAGGATCCAGGGGAAAGGTAGAAGGGGGGGAGGATGAAATGAGAGAGTGAACTTCCTCACCCATGGTAGGGCGGAAGCAATATAGGAGTTGATGGCTGGGGGGAGAGGAGGGGGGAGAGGGGGGTGGAAGAGTGAGTTAGGAGTGTGTCGGAAGTGTGAGCGGAGGAAGAGATTTCAGCCATGTAACAAGCATATTACACAATACAGTCCGTATTAAACGATACAGCCACTGTTAGCAATATTAATGCTAAAATTCCAATAGTTACATTATGCAGCATTGCAGAGGTTAAGCAACAAACTCAGTTCTTACTAAATGTCAACTATACAGGTTTACTAAAATCTCAATAAACCATATATTTCATCTCTACAAAACATCTATAGCAGAGTTAAGCAATAAGCAATACAGTACAGTACTCACAAGTCAACAGCACACATAACAATCTTTTCCATGTCTCAATTTCTACAGAAACTATTCCTATTAATGTTTACTAAGTCACTCTTTCCACACAAACTATTTACAACTCCTATTACTAACACAATAAAATCATCTTTGAACAAATCAAACACTGTCTAACACATAATCTATATGGTATCTCACCATGTTTACATATGTAGCCATTATATATTTACTCATGATCAAATAATGCAACAGCACAGAATGGCTTATGAATGATGATTCTAGTTGTCTTAACCATGGTGGTCAGCGAGTAAATGTGTGTATGTCTGTGTCCAGAGAGTTTTCTGTTAAATTAGACCAACTACAGGATATTCAGGTCTGTCTTAAGAGATGTTAATTAGAAAGGCTTCTGTAGACATAGCCCCTGTACAAGATGTGAGCCAGGCCTATTCAGATGTTGCCAAAAGGTCTTTAGTCTAAAACTCATCTAACAACTTACAGTTTGGACAAAGACTAGTATCATGCCATATCTAGTGGGGGAGGAGATTAATGTCCAGGGAGTTGTGTGAATGTCTGCATGGAAAATTATATATTACACTCTTTTTCACTTGTCTTTCTGTGCAGTGCTTTGCACTTCCACATTCAGCACACTGCAGTCACTTTGAGTGCAGTAGGCGAATGCACCCCTATCCATAAGAAGTGGGCCCTCTCCCTCTCAGATATCTTGTCTGCAGTCCCCGTGCATTGTGTCCCACCTTCTGCTTCTTACCTTAGCAGATTGGAGGTGGGGGTGGCATCGCCTGTTCCTCAGACTGGGAGTGTGATGCTGGGCTGTAACATCATGACCAAGCCCCACACTACCAGTGTATTACAGTTGTGGAGCAGCAGCAGCAGCTGGAAAATTAAGACACTGCCAGTTGCTACTCCTCCATGCCAGTGTCCAATGTGGGGGCACCGCTGGGAAATTTAAAGTACTAAATGAGTGACATTATCACTCATCACTCATAACGGTAGCACCAGCCCTGAGGTGATTTAAAGAGGCGAAAACTGAATTGCTCCGTTCTTGCCCCTTCAGGTCACAGTTGGGTTGTAACTGACATCCCTGATACAATGATGACAGTGCGTGTGGGAGTGTATTATGGTCATTACTACCTAGATTAAAAATAGAGCCTACAGTCTGATGTAAATGTACTGTTGTCAGTCAGGAGCAAGTTAAAATGAAGAGACATTGAATTTCCTCAAATGGGCTCAGCATGATGATTAGGAAATGTATCCTGTTAGTACTTGTTAAAAATAACTTATCTTGACTGATGACATTGACCTTTCTTACTTTTGCTTGAAGGGCACCTAACATAAGTAATTACATAACTCCCTATAGGGTCTTTGGTTTCAAAGCTAATATTTCTGTATTTTGTCACCTATTTTTTATTATTCCAACTCCATCACTACTGTTGCTACTCAAAAGTACCCAAAATATAGCTATTCTTGTTTTGTATGGTATCCTGGATGTCATATTGTAACCCATATTTTAATAAAAAGACCAAAGCATTTTCTCTGATAATAACCTTAATCTTATTACACCTTTTCCTGGAATGTAAAATAAATAGCCAAAATATAGTATAGCCACAATATAATATACAGTACATATATTACGTAGTTAAGAACCAGAAATAACATCAAAATATAATTGATTGAATTGCATTGATTTAAACAATAACGACCCTGATTTGATATTTCCAGCCAAATCAAAAATTTGCCAAAAGTAGAATGTCTCCTTGACTAGTTCACAAACACGCATCTCTATTTCTATTTAAGTATATTTTTTATATTTCTTGGATTTGATATATTAAAGCAGACTGAAAACTTGTATATTCGACATTCCTCTGGGTTTGGTGTATTCAAATCTTGATGAATATTTATACTGATGGAGATACAAGATTAGTCCATGATGCCCCCCTTTTTTTTATAACTTTTACTACAATAGGGAGCCTGCTTTCTGTATCCTCATATGGTAATATGCTGTTTATGGAAGATGCATCTTGAAGCCATATTTGGTAGGGGAATATACTTCCTGCCAGCAGTGAGCCTACTACCATTTTGTAAGCACAAGCACAAATACTAGTATGTTACTAAGGTGTCTTTAGAAGAAATAGATTCCATTCTCGTACCCAGTTACATGTTTTTCTAGCATTAAAAATGCTATTAAAGCATATATTTTGAAGCCAGTGCACAAGGGACCTTAATTTGTTATATTATGAATGAATAATAAGCTTGTAAAGAGGGTTCTAACCATGTCATAAACAAAAGTGGCATGAATACTAAAACACCAATGCTGTCTCTGACCTTGCTTAGGCCAAATCACTTGAGCTGCCTGTGTGGCCAGATTTACAATGGCTTGAAATTCATATATAATGCTCTGCCCCATATCCATGGAACTTAATAACCTATCACATCTCAATTAATTTCTGTTGATTTTAAAATAATAGTATTAATGTACTCAGACCTTGAAATACACATCTGGTTGTGTCTTTTAAAATCAGTTCCAGTACATGTATTATTGAAGGAAATTGTGAATGAATTAGACATTGTTATTAACCGGTTTGCTACATAACTGTAAGTATTGCTTTAAAGAAAGCAATATTTGTAGCACTTCGTTGTAACAGTGATTACTTGTGCCAACAAATTATTAGCACATGTCTAACGAAAAACTTTAATAAACTATATTCTTTGAAGAGGCAGATTGCTTTTTTGGATGTGAGGAAATAATATAATTGTTAGCATCACGGCTGCAGGCTGCAGGTACCTAACTTACCTAAGTGTTCCATTTCCACACGCTAAAGTGAATTTGAAGCAAATGCTTATTGTCTTTGGTGTCGGGGGGTACTGCAACTTAACCTGTATCATTTCATTTTGATTTCTTCCTGAGAAGGTTGGATTATGAAACATTCTCTATGACTCACTTCATAAAACAGGTTGATAACATTGATAAAAAGTACTGTAACATACCATATTGTTGGATATTAAACATCTGTTCTTTTCTGTGCAGTATAGCCTCTTACCACTGAAACATATAACATGCATTTTAGCACGTGTCTAAAATATCTTAAAGTTATTCTGTAGTAAGATCAAAATACTGCTACAATATATCATTATTGTTTAAGCAGAACACATATTATGTGCATATAGTACGCGTTCTGCCAGTACAGCAGCACTACAGTATAAAGTTGGGTAGAAAATGAGTTGACTAAACTTTGTATAGAATCTAGACACTTATTAAATCACATATGACAAAATAAATATAGTACCCTATCATTGTATCAAGGATCTATTGGCACCATAGTTTTATCTAGTATTAGTATAGTATTTTATTTAATTGTATGCTCATTGAGAAATACTTATCAAATTTTGCTTCTTTTAACAGGGAAGAATATAACTAGACTAAAGTGTAAAATATTTAGGAAAAAAAGTACATATAATTGAATTGTAGTATAAACCAGCAAAGTGAAGCAAAATAATTCATTGCATCAAATATGTGCACAACCTCTGAACTGTTCAATGAGGACCTTACTCAGTTTGTCACCACATGGTGCCTGAAAATTCTGCATGCAAATTTTATCGAAGTGCAAAATACTCCAGTGTAAAAGAGGAAGAGCGTTCCCATTCACTTCAGGATCTCAGCACAGGAACAAGCGAGCACACTGAAATTCTTTCTGGACAAGCTGCTAGTATTAAAAATGACCACTCTAACTATACTCAACAAATAGTCTTTAGAGTTCAAGCACATTATAATAACACAAGCATAATATATCTTGAACATAATATATCTTGAACATAATATATCTTGATGTAGATATGATGTAGCTTTCAATGTGCAATTACATTTTAGTTGAATGTAAATTAACATATAAAGGTATATATGTGTTAATGAATGTATGAATTATTTTATTTAAATAGTTATTAGTTCTAGTGTCTACTCAAAGCAGAATGGGCAACCGTCTAAGAGTGAGGCATCCTTGGGGTTCCATAACATTTGTCCTCAGTATAAGATAGCAGCGGTATACAGTACAGATCTAGAGCTGAATCTCTCTCTTTTATTTTGTTTGCTGGACAATCTCAGAAGCCAGTAATCTCAAGGAAACACTCGGGACAACAATAAGTAATAACCGCATATTTAAGATGGAGAGTGGCAGCCATTTTCTTGTAGGACAGATCTATTTCTTGCTAGTTAAAAACATAACTGACCTGTTATCTAGAGGAAATAATAAAGGGAAATGTTATATAATTTATATATGACAGCATTTGTCGCTGTTAATGAGAGTGGCAGCCATTTTCTTGCAGTATTGAAGGTGAATATCTGCTAGTACAGAAATACTATACCGGAACTGTAAATATAGAAACCTACATCTGACTGGTTAAATAATTAATGACTAGAGTAAAATAGATAGTCATCTGGTCAGTAATTCATTACAGCTCCTATTATCGATCCAGCAGATATGTTCATATACAGTCAGTGGTCGGAGTGTAAATTTAGAGCTAGGAGTATGGGAATTTAGAAGTGGCGATATGAAAAATATAAGTCAATGGAATGTCATCGTTTTACAATTAAAGCAGTAGTAGAAGTTGCCGTATGGCATATTATTATTATTTTTAATTATTATTTTTTATTTATATGGCACCACAAAGTGTCCGCAGCGGCATACGTAGTGCATAAGAGAAAATACAACACGCCATACAAGGAAGTACAAAAAAATAAGACACACTGAGGACAGATGAACCGGGCAGAGAGGTATGACTGAATAAAGAACACTTCTGAGCCAGAACGGGAAAGGAAGATAGGTGGGAAGTGGACTAAAGAAGGATGGGTCTGAAACCAGGAGTGTGGGTGCAACTAGCAGGACCAGAGCCAGTAATAGAGAAAGGGAAGGGAGAGGAGGAGATCAAGACAGGAGCCCAGTGTTGAAGTTGAGGAATGAAGCTGGGGTGCCGGAAACAAAACTAAGGTTACAGGAGAATTAGGACAGAAGGAATAGAGGCCCCTGCTCGGGGGAGCTTGCAGTCTATGGGAGTGGGCAGATCTCTTATATTCCCCAAAATATCTGACTGGATATGCAGTAATGATAGAACAAAAAATGAATGAAACAAAACTAAAATCAATTATTACCACAGATCACAGCAACATGTTTTGAAGAACCAGCAGTGGGTCTGTGTGATGCACGACACTGATTACATTCATGAAAATTAAATTTCAAAACCATGTTTTCACAGCAGCTGAAAGCTGTTTACTTTAAGCAGAAATGCAATGTATGAAGGGCAGTGTCCTCATTGGCGGTAGTCCACCTTTGCAAATAAAAGTAAACATAGTCTAGTATGTGAACATATTACCCATTTTGTGACTTTTCCCAGTATGTTGCACACCTAACGTGTTTCTTCACCTGCAGCCATTATCAATTTGAGAGCGGCCTTGCAGCCATTTTCAAACCTGCATTGAATATATTAAAATGTTAGTACAGAAAAGAGAGAGAGGCATGTTTTTATCACACCTTTATTTAGTAGTAACAGTTATACATATTCAACTAGGGAAAATAAACACTATCCAATGTATAGAATTTACCAAATGTGAAACTACTCTCATTAAAATACAAGCTGTGTTTCTAATGATTGGAAGGCAGAGATTCAATACACATTTACACCTTGCCTAACTCCTAGTGAAAAGCAATAACATACCACTTATGGCTGCACCCAGCCTGTGAAGTAGAGCAGACAGGATTAATTCACATATCCTTTCCATGATTCCTTTTAAATTAAAGACCTAAAACAAGATTTTAGTAACCCATTTATGGTTGAATATATAGAAACCAGAGCAAAGTCATCATGTATTTCACTTTCTATTATGAAGTATAGACCATATAAATAGAAAATATGCAAAACAAAGGAAAGCTTCTTAAACAGTTCTTATACTGGCCTCATATATAGCTACCATATAGGTCAGTCCATATTTAGGCTTTTTGCTGACCTAGCTAACTCATACTTGCCAACTCCCGCATTTTGCGAGAGTCTCCCGGACACCCGGGCGAGTGTGGCAATCTCCCGCATCTGGATAATTCTGACCACTTCCTAGTGAAGTGGGCAGAATTAAGTCCCAAACGCCGCGATTCCCGGTGAATCGCGGCAATTGGCCCCGCCCCCCGCTGTCAAATGACGCGATTTGCATCATCACGTCATGGGGCGGGTCCAAAATGACGCCATTTTCGAGCCCCGCCCCCCCCCATTATGCCCACCTCCTCCGCTGGCTCCCGGATTTGAAGAACAGAAAGTTGTTAAGTATGAGCTAACTAAATATAATGTTATTCATTTTCACAGGGCTAAATATTTAACCCATCAATGCTTTACCATCCATGTCCCATGTAATTATAGCAGATAAAATACAACTAGTAAGATGTGAAAAATAACTGTATTTTGAGTAGTAACAAGCTATACATAAGGGGCCTGAGTCATTAAGGAGAGCAAAGCATAAAAAAGGAATAACTTTGCACCTGGGCAAAGCCATGTTGCATTGGAGGGGGAGGTAAATTTAAAATGTGCATACAGGTTTATAGTTGGGATAGGGCATGTCCTAAATCAACTTTAAATTTCAGTATAAAAGTAAAGCTATCAAGTATTTGTGTGCTAGATGAAAAAGCGGCCGATATATGCAAAATAATCAACCAATTTGCACCCCTTGCATTGTAACATGGTTTGTCCCAAAAAAACATTTACTACTTTCTTTTGCCTTGCTCTCCTTAATGACTCAGGCCCAAGTAGTTTTGTTGTAATACTTGGTTACTGTTGTTATTCTCCTTTTCCTTGGAAAACTCTCCAGCACCGCACTCATGTTATGTCTGCAAGATGCATTTATTGTCAGGTGCGAGTTATTAATAAAAGTAAGACAAAAATTAAATTAAATGATATGATAATTGTTAGATATGATTTTTTAAGGGTAAGTCCAGATGGATGTTTTTGGAATATATTTTAAGTGTTTTGATGTTTCAGATATGATCTTAACACACATCTCAAATGTTCCTCCATTCATTTGAGTGGGAGTCTAACACTAAACCATGAGAGTTTTGTTAAAAAATGTCAGGCACAGCCATGCTGATCTTTCACACTCCTGGGCACATCATAAGGAGAAACAATGCCTATGGTATTTTAAAAATTCTGAAAAATATAATCGCCTTATAGCAACTTACTGTTGAAATAGATATATGTGTATCATACTATATGACTGGATAGGTGAAGTGTATTTCGGAGAGTGAATTATGTTTGTGTAAGAGAAAATGGATAACCAAGTGGAAAATGTGATACAGAAAACTGTTGTTATGTATACACATGATTTTGTTCACAAAGAGCAAAAAAAGAAGGCACCATGCAAAATCCTCTTTGGTGATGCCTTGATTTGCACTGGTGTGTTGAGATTTCCTCCAAAGTGCATTGAGTTGTAGAGCAAAGTGGCAGCATTTGTAGAGGAGCACTGGACAATGGGAAAAGTTGGGCGGAGGGGGCATTTCTTGCTACATATGCAGTCGGTGCTCCAGTATACACAATTTTGTGGCTCTTTTTATTTTAACATAAAAAAAAAATTTTTTGAGAGTGAGATTTTTTGCTATTTCTAGATGATCATTAGTAAAAGCTGCCAGAATCTAACACATCATCATCAACATAATTTATTTTTATAGCGCCAGCAAATTCCGTACCATTTTACAATTGGGAACAAATATTAATAAAACAATACTGGGTAATACATACAGACAGAGAGGTAGGAGAACCCTGCTCACAAGCTTACAATCTATGGGACAATAGGAGTTTGAAACACAAGGGCATGTGCTACATCATATTGCACACTGGACCAGCTAGAATGCAAAGGTAAAAGTATTGAGTGGGCTGTGTGTGTACCAATGTTGGTCAGAGGGTTGTTGTCTTGTGTTAGCTGTGTAGTGGTAATAGGAGAAATTAAGATGGTGGTTGAGGAATATCATAAGCTTGTCTGAAGAGGTGGGTTTTCAGAAAACGTTTGAAGGTTTGGAGACTAGAGGAAAGTCTTACTGTGCGAGGGAGGAAATTCCACAAAGTGTGTGCAGCCCGAAAAATCCTGTAACCGAGAATAGGAGGATGTGGTGAAAGTGGAAGAGAGACGCAGATCTTGTGCAGAACGGAGGTGTCGAGTAGGGAGATATTTTGAGACAAGTGAGGAAATGTATGTCGGTGCAATTTTGTTTATGGCTTTGTATGCTAGTAGAAGAATTTTATATTGGATTCGTGGAAATACAGGCAACCAATGTAGAGACTGACAGAGTGGCTCAGCAGAGGAAGAACGGTTTGCAATGAAAATCAATCTAGCCGCTGAGTGAAAAATAGATTGTACTGGTTCAAGTCTGACTTTGGGAAGACCAGTACAGGGGTGCACACAGGGGGGGAGTTTCTGGGTCTCCAGAAACCCCTCCCTCCGCTAACGAAGTGACCCTCATAACGGCACTGTACTATACAGCAGCAGCGGTGCTGTCAAAGAAGCATCCGCGGCGGTGCTACAGCACCGCCGTGGACGCTTCTTTGACAGCGCCGCGGCTGCTGTATAGTACAGTACTGCCGAAACAAAGCTGCTGCGCATGCGCGGGCACATGTGCAGCAGCTCTCTCTGGGTTTTTTTTCTTTTGTTTTGGTTTTTTTCGGTGGGGGGGAAACCCTCCCCTAAAAATCCTGCGTGCGCCCCTGCAGTAAGGAGGGAATTGCAATAGTTGATGCAGGAGATGATGACTGCATGAATTAAAGTTTTTGTGATGTCTTGTGTGAGATCCCTTCCCCTACAGAATCCTTTTCAAACTCCTCACCACCACTTACAAGGCTCTCTCCAACTCTACTGCCCCTTATATCTCTAACCTCCTCTCCATTCACACTCCTGCCCGCTCCCTGCGCTGGGCCAACGACCGCTGCCTCTCCTCCACTCTTATCACCTCTTCCCACTCCAGAATCCAAGACTTTTCCCGCGCTGCCCCCCTTCTCTGGAACGACCTCCCTCGTTCCATCCATCTCTCTCCTACTCTGTGCTCCTTCAAATGTGCACTCAAAACTCACCTCTTCCTCAAAGCCTACCAACCATCTACTTAACCCCCATCTCCTCCCTTCAGCTCGTCCTCCCTTCTCTACCTCTTGCCTCAACTGGCTCCTCTTGTGCCTGGTCTGTTTACCCTCCCTTATGATGTAAGCTTGTATGAGCAGGCCCCCCTCCCTTCCTGTCTCCATACCTGTTCTTCCGCTCCGTCATTACTGCATATGACTGCCCGGAGTTACTGAAGTATTGGTACTTTTTGTTCATTGTTCTGTATGGTTTCACCCTGTATAGTCTACTGTCTCCTGTTTGTACTGTGTGCGACGCTGCGGATACCTTGTGGCGCCTAACAAATAAATGATAATAATAATAATAATAATAATAATAGTATGTGCGTATTCTGGAAATGTTCTTTAGATGTATGTAACATGATTTAGATATAGAGTTGATGTGGGAAATAAATGATAGTTGTGAGTCAAGGATAACACCTAGGCAGCGAGCTTGCGTGGTGGGATTTAAGCTTCTGTTTTTGGGTGGGAATATTATTAATTCAGTTTTTGAAAGATTGCGTTTGAGTTGGCGGGAAGACATCCAAGATGAAATGGCAGAAAGACAGTCAATACCGCGAGACAATACAGATGGTGAAAGATCAGGAGAGGATAGATAGATTTGTGTATCATCCGCATAGAGATGATACTGAAATCCAAAGGAGCTTATTAGTTTTCCAAGAGAAGTGGTTTAGATAGAGAATAGAAGAGAGATCTAGGACTGAGCCTTGCGGTACTTCAACTGATAAAGGAAGCGGAGCAGAGGTGGATCCAGAGAAATTAACGCTGAAAGAGCGATTAGATAGGTAAGATGCGAAACAGGATAGGACAGTGCCTTCAAGACCTAGGGATTGTAGCGTTTGTATGAGGAGAGTGTGGTCAACAGTGTCAAATGCGGCAGAGAGATCCAGGAGAATTAGAAGAGAGTAATGGTCTTTACTTTTTGCTGTGATCAAATCATTGACATCCTTGGTCAGCGCAGTCTCTGTGGAGTGTTGAGAGCGAAAGACTGACTGAAGAGTATCCAATAGGGTGTTTGCTGTAAGAAAGTGTGTGAGGGGAGTGTAGGCAATTCTCTCGAGAAGCTTGGAGGGGCATAGGAGCTGAGAGATGGGGAGGTAATTTGTGAGAGAGTTAGGGTTAGAATTTAGTTTTTTTAAAATGGGAGTAATCACTGCATGCTTGAATAGTGATGGAAAAATACCAGTAGAAAGAGATAGATTACAGATTTTAGTTAGAGGGGGAATGAGCACAGGAGACAGGGACCTACTAATTTTTGGGGGAATGGGATCAAGAGGACAGGAGGTAGAGTAGGAAGATGAGAAGAGAGTAAAAACGTCCTCTTCATTTGTAGGATGAAATGAAGAGAGAGTGTCAGAGAGTGCTACAAAGGAATTGAGGCGATTGCTTGTCGAGGGAGATGATATTATTTCAAGACTGATCTTATCTATTTTGTCCTTGAAATAGGAAGGAAGATCCTGGGCACTGATGGTAGTTGGAGGATTTGCTGCGGGAGGATTCAGAAGAGATTTAAATGTGTTAAAAAAGCATTTGGGGTTAGAAGCCTGAACATAGATGAGACATTGAAAGTATGTTTGTTTTGCAGTGTCCAGAGTATTTCTATAGGAGTGATAGACATCGGTATATGTGATGAAATCATTAGAGGTACAAGATTTACACCAGTGACTTCTGCTTTACGAGAAAGTTTTTGTAGAGTTTGTGTTACTTTAGTGTGCCACGGTTGGCAATGAAGTCTATGTGGAGTATGTAGTGTCGCTGGAGCCACTTGATCCAGGGCAGTTGATAGGGTTTGGTGAAAATGGGGTACTGCCCAATCAGGGGAGGAGAAGATAGAAATTGGGGAAAGAAGGTGTTGGAGAGAGGTGGAAAACTGTTCAAGATTAATAGAGTTGATATTCCTGCGGTTGTGAGGAGGCTTGGAAGAAATTGACACTAGGGAGGGTAAAGAACTGGGGGTGAGTGAGTAGCTAATAAGGTGATGATCTGAGAGGGGGCAAGGAGTGTTAAGGAAATGAGAAACTGAGCATAATCTAGAGAAAACAAGATCAAGACAGTGGCCATCCAGATCAGTAGCAGATTCAATCCACTGGGAGAGGACAAGTATGGAGGTTAGAGAGAGTAGTTTGTAAGCATCATTGGAACATGGATTAGAAATAGGGATGTTGAAATCACCCATGAGGGGATGTCAGAGGATAAGAAGTGTGGGAGCCACACAGAGAAGTGTTCAAGAAATTGTTGGTGTGGACCAGGGGGGCGATAGATGACAGCAACACTTATAGACAACGGGTTGAAAATCCTAACAGCATGTACTTCAAAAGATGTAAACGTGAGGGATGGGACATTTGGTAGAACTGTGAACGTGCACTGTGGGGAGAGAAGTAGTCCAACCCCCCCTCTTTGTCTGCCTCCAGGTCTGGTGGTGTGGGTGAAATGAAGACCACCATGTGAAAGGGCTGCAGGTGAGACAGTGTCTGATTGCGTGAGCCATGTTTCTGTTTTTGCTAGAAGGTTGAGGTTGTTTGAGAGGAAGAGATCGTGTACAGAGGTAAGTTTGTTACAAACAGAGCGTGCATTCCAAAGGGCACATTAAAGGACTTTGGAAGAGAGGGGAGACAGGTGATGCATTTGAGGTTTGCTGGATTTCTGTAGTGTTCAGATATATGCGTCTGGGAGAATTGAGGGGGACCTGTATTAGGTGATATATCACCAGCTATTAGAAGCAGGGAGGAAGAAAGGTAAGATGAGTGTCTTTTTCGTTTCTGGCGACAGGGTGAGGCTGTTAAAGTTATTAAATTTAAATAGGAAAAGAGTTCATGAGTGTCTACTAGAGGTGAGGGAAGTAATGAAGGGGCAATGTGGACAGAGGTGTGTGTTGCATTATTGGTGAGAGATGATATAGTCCTAAAGATAATGCCATGAAAAGAGATAAAGAAATATATTTTGGCAAACATTGGGATTTATGAGTAAAATAGCAAAAATGTGGGAAATAAAGGAATTACCTTATTGCAATATCTTGTGTAATCAGAGAAGTAGTGCAGAGCTAGGTTGCACAAAATGTAGTGTATTCCTGGATGTCTGGATAGTATAGAGGAATGATGTGGGAGCCATGTGGAGGAGTGGGTGGAAGTGTTGAATGGAGAGTAATAAAGAGCAGGTGATTGAGTAGCTGAGTTTTCGCAGAGTCATGAGGGAGGAGAGTGGTTGAAAGTCAGTATCATTTCTTTCTGCTTGTGATGGAAGACAAAGCTTAAAGTAGAATTGAAAGTACAATGCTGAGGTAGGGGACTGAAATAACTGTAGTATGGGTAGGGAGTGGCTGAGCAAGTAGTACAGCAGGCTGATTAAACAGAGGGGATTTTTCAGGGAAAATAAACTGCCAGATAAAACAAACTTTCATGAGATGAGAAGAATATAAGATCAGAGTCCAAAACAGTCCTCATGTTGCGTATAGCTTGTAGTCATGGTGAGTTGAATACATCAGGAGTAGAATATGGAGTTTCAAGTGAATACTGACTGTTGTCCTTGTGTAGCTGTGATAATAGCAGAATGTTCTTCTCCTGTTTCCTCCTGTTTAACTCTGGTATAATTCCGAATTATGCTATTTAAATATTTTACACTTGTAACTAACACACTTAGAACTATACACACTAACTATGCATCAATCACTGGCTTGCAGCAATTCTACAATGAATCTTAAAACATAATTCAACCTGGAATGTGTACACCCTCCTGCCAGCTTGGTATGTATTAGGTACAGGATTCACACCACATCTCACCACCGCATCTATTAACTTAAAGTCTGATATAATCTTATTAAATAGCTTTCCACTAATGTCATTATTAGTGATCCATATTTTTCAATTTAAATCTCCTGCTATCACCAAAGGGATTTTGCGGGCGCATAAATATTTTAGATTCTTAAAGAAACACTTCTAAAATTAACTATAACTGAAATACACCTTCCTTCTTCTATAAATGTATAATTCTCAATTATATTTTGTTTATTTCTAACTAAAAAAACAATGCCATTGTTTTTTATTTTTCTTTGATAAAGACCACAGGGGCTACACTTAAGCCGCATTCTTGCAGATAAAATATATCACCCCATTTGCAACTATATCCTATAATATAGCAGCATTTCTTGCGTTTGATTGGAAAACTCTCACATTGAGGGAAGTAATAGTAAAAGAAAACATTTATACCTGAAAAAGAAAGCAAAAACCAATAATCAAATGCAGGATATAAAACTAAATTAAACAAAACATTTGTATCAGCACATGTTGCGACATTATTACTAAATGCAACAGTATCAGCCTAGTTCTGAGAATTGACAGATCTCCTCAAACTTAGTGACATCCTCCTCTTCTAGGAAACCATGGCTTGTCTCCTCACTAAAGGAGGTGTAGCAGGATTAGGCGGAGTGTCCATGCTTTCCACACTGAGAGCCGCATAACAATTTTGAGCTAGAGGGGATATCTCCCGTGTCCAGTCGTGGCTTTTTTGCACCTTTTCTCTTTGCTTTAATTAACTCAAAATTACCTTCTTTATTTGTATCCAACACTTCAGGCTCCATTCATTGTCTGCTGGCCCTGTGCATTGCTTCAGGCTGAAATCAAGGTCCTCAATAGCCCTAGCTGCAGAAGGGTTAGCCTCTGCAGCACTAGACTGAGCTCCATTTGAAAGTGGGAAAGTGGAGAGCCATTATGGCTTCCACTAGTTCCCTCATCTGCCTCAATGTCCAGAATGGCAGTCTGTGCTGCCTGTTCAGAAGACATATGTGGCACAGAAACAGTTTCTTTTGGAAAAGCTGAAACAGGCACTTGTACATTCATTGCAGTCAGCATCTGATCAGAGAAGAAATTTGCAGTTCATAGTGGTGATGCTCCAACATTGCAGCTGAGTTCCCTGCACTCACACCTGCTGGCTGATTAGTATCCAGCTGATTTTATTCAGCTGCAACAATAGCAGCCAATTTTCACTTTAAACTGTGAATTTTCATTTCTAAATCCATTTTTTCTTGCTCCTTCCCTCACTGTACAACAGGCAATTTTCTCTGCTTCCCCTGCCCAAACCAACTCTGTCCATTTTTACCACACAAGCAACACTTTTTAGGCCTTGGGCATGCACCAGCGTCATGGCCAGTCTCATAGCTGTTTCTACAACTGACCAATGACAGTATTTGTTTGTGGTATATCAAGCTTTCAACATTCTGCCAAGTTCAAAATGCTGCTATTCTTCAAAATGATCTTCTATTTTGGACTCTTTACATAAATGAGAGTCTACATCACATGAAATAAGGGGACATTGCCAATGAAACACCTATATTGCAAGAGGTAGAACACCGGTATGAATTACAGACCAAGACGTGCTGTGGCTTTCTATTCTAAATGTGCACAATGTTTCAGCGTTCAAGATAGACAGACAGAAAGAGAAATCCTGATCTCAGCTAGAAATATTGGCCATCATATCGCCTCATTTTTGATGGTTCTCTTATACTAGAATGTGCAAGTACCTCATATAAGCTTAGACATAAACACAACCTGCTCTTTTATTTTTAAAGGCATTCCATGTATTGAAACTTCTGAGTATGAAAAGGACTATGTAATACATGTGCACAATGGTAGAGGGAGACACCAGGTCTTGCATGTGTGTACTATGTCTATACACCTAGGGAGCTCTCACCTCCCAATGGCAAAAGAAAGTTCTTTAAGTATACTAAGTCTTTGAACAGGTCTGTGTGACATGATGCATCTCTCCAACTCTCAATAGCCTAATAGTGAAATTCCAAGCACATAAATCCATTTTTGAAGTCATGTTGGAAAAATTATCATAGAGGCAAGGAAGAGATTTGTGGCTCTCAGTTAATAATGTTTATTGCCATAAAGTGATAAAAATCTGAATGGTAACATTATTAGCCTGACAGAACTATATTTGCCACAAAATCCAATGTCTGTTAACATAATTGTCACTATGCATCTCATCCTTGCTAAATTATGGTACAACACTGCAATTGTTTTGGCCTGTCTGAACATGTACACATTTGTGATAAATTCAAGTGTCTGTATTTTCAGAACATTTTACAACACACATATATTGGTTTAATTTTCTAAAGTGTGATTATTTAACTTGGTTCCTCACTCAAATATTACAAAGAGACACAGTGCCGGAATTTGTATACAATGCCACACATGCCTCCACTAGGTTGGTCATAGAACGTAATTTTGGGGAACTTGAATCCTGATCCCGTTTGCTTAATCAGTCTGGACCAACGATCGCTATTAGGATTAGAGGTGTCTTTGGAGGAGGTTGAGGTTGCTAGCGAGTAGGCAGAAATGTTGACCTGAAGTTTGGGCACACACAAGAATATGCCTCCTTTCGCAGTTATGTGCTTCACCAATGCTTTATTTGTTTGTGCAATGTAGTCATACCTATTATACTTGTATATATTAAAGCCTTAATAGCCTTCCATATTTTGAGGCATGTAAAAAAATACAAAATAATATCTTAAGCATGATAATTCGGTATGTATGTTTTGCACAAATATTTATACTGTATATACTGCAGAAAAATGTTGATGGTCTACACACACATTTCACCATGTATCATATATATTTGAAATTACAATAAATGCCATGTCCATTTTTAGTAAGAAGAAAATTTACTCTGCTTTTATCTATTAACTAAGTATAACTAACTGGAATGTTTACTTGTTTTGTTTTTTCATTTTTTTCCCACAGAGCCAATTTTACTATTTGTTCTCAGCACCTGGCTCCAAGTGGCCCAAGCACCGTGGCTGTATGAATCGAAGAAGGTGTTTAGCACACTCCTCCCATAAACTCAGCCTCCACATGGCCAAATGTGGGGCCAGACTCAGGAGCCGCAGGGAGCAAGTAATTCTGGCCTCCTGCCAGGGATGGACTAACCCCTTTGATAGCTGAAATAATATGCTTCTCCTTGGCTTTAAACTCCTGAAGGCTTACACAGGTGGTTCACAGGACGTCCTCTTTACCCACCTGCTTATGCTGTTCCTTCGTGGTGGGTGGGTGCTCCATATCTAAAACAAAATATAGACAAATGTCCCATTGTTTTACAGAAAAACATATTCTCTATAGTAAGCATTATATATATAGAACATTTAAAATGTAAGCAATGATCACATAGACATGTTTCATACATTTGTGTGACACTTATATATATACTTATATAATAAGTGTGCAGTTTACTAAGTCTACCAATGTAGTGTTCCTTAAGGCTTACACATTATTTGCTAATAAAGGTTAAAATAATAGATGGTGGTGCACATGTGAGGTGTTTCTGTCTAAAATATATTTAAAAAAAATCAGCAGAATTTTTGCCTCATTCCTCATTTGGCAGTGGAATATCACGTTACTTTGTTTCACACAGAATCCCTCTCCTCTTGACCACACTACACAGTATAATGAATTTACACCACAATTACAGCTATACCTAAAGAAAACAGAATAGCAAAGTGAAACTCTAATATTATATAGATGGAAGTTGGACAATGGTCTGTTCTATTTGCACAAATTCCACCTCAACTGTACTCAACTCTAAGATAGAGACAGCCTGACACATAATTGGAATAATTACTTTTCTTGCCTAACATGTTTGTGATATATCGAGCTTTGTACTCAATAGCAATTATCAATTTTTTGAAGACTGATATACGAGGTTAGATGTAAGCAAGGTTAGTTGAATATGTGTGTCCATAGAGCATTTTACTTTACACAAATGTGTCTGGATAACAAAGCACCAAATTCCCAATTTGTAAAGTGACTCAATGCAAGTATTTTGCTTGACTTTTTGCATGATTGCAAACCTATATGGAAACCTGAAACAAGTAAAACAAACTGCTATTTTTTTTGGACACAATCATTTTTTTTTTCTTCTAAAATACTGTATGAACCTCAATTTTGTAATAGATAAACCTTGACAGATAGGGTACATTGTGACAGTTGGTCTGGTTGGTTCACTGAAAGCATAGGTAACATATAATACATTCCACCTTCAAGGAAGTCTACAAACACACACGCGGAACATTGGTGTTCTTAGCCAGTATTAAGCACCCAATCTCTCCTTCCATTCCAACCTTAGGTCACTGTTCCTCCTCTTTCACAATTGTATGCAAATAATAACATCACTTATTACATCAGAATAGGCATTTATTGGTCCAATTATACACTCCCAGGGACTGGTGACCACATGTTTGGGCAAATGCCCATGATGCTCATTATTTAAATCTGTTGAGGCTATTCTCTGGTACCTAGGTAACAGGTTGTGTTTGCATTAGTTGTGGTTAAGCATTAATTTTTCTGACCTCCTAATACTGGCACATCTCTTGTTCAGAAACAGAAAGAAATGGCCTAGGTGCACAGTACTTTTAATTATTTTAAAGTTGGAGATAGAGAGAGGTATATAAAACTTAACTTTTATTTATTACAAACAAAAAAGCGAAATAAATCTGACTATCCTCATTTAAAAACAATTGTGTGTGTTTAAAATCCACTGATAGAGTGATTCTGCCTCTTATTTTATAAGGAATCGATCATAGGTAGTATCATAAAGGAATTGCTAATATAATATGGTATGATAGTACTGCATGAAAGATTGTCTATCTGTACACTATTGTAAATAGATCCCGGTATAATGACCACTTAGATTGCAGCAGATTCCAGATACGTATAGATGGGTATGGGCAAATTCTGCTATAGAAAAACCTTCTATTATAATACAGCAATGTGTCTTGCTATCCAGTGCTTGCCTCTCTATATTGCAGGGAATTTCTGTTCTAAACTGCTCCAATATACCCCAAGTTAGAAGGAGCATTAGTTAGGTAGTTAGCAATACACGTTTAGGAATATTGCTGCATACCGCTCCGTTAGATCCAAAGTGAGAAGGAGCAATAGATAGGTAGATAGCAAGACACATTGCTGTATTATAATAGAAGGTTTTTCTATAGCAGAATTTGCCCATACCCATCTATACGTATCTGCAATCTGCTGCAATCTAAGTGGTCATTATACCAGGATCTATTTACAATAGTGTACAGATAGACAATCTTTCATGCAGCACTATCATACCATATTGTATTAGCAATTCCTTTATGATACTACCTATGATCGATCCCTTATAAAATAAGAGGCAGAATCACTCTATCAGTGGATTTTAAACACACACAATTGTTTTTAAATGAGGATAGTCGGATTTATTTAGCTTTTTTGTTTGTAATAAATAAAAGTTAAGTTTCATATACCTCTCTCTATCTCCAACTTTAAAATAATTAAGAGTACTGTGCACCTAGGCCATTTCTTTCTGTTTCTGGTTCATATTATCTATCGATGGCTGGTGCACCCTCTGTACCTATAGGAAATAAATATCATCTTTCAAAGTAATAAAGGAGGAGTTACTTTTGTTCATTGGTGCGACATAACCTTCGTTTATTTCTATAACTTCGATATGAAACACATTTCTTCTTCACTCTGATCATTTGCTAGTGACTCTGACACCAGCTTGTTATAGCTTTTTGAACCAATTCTGTCTGCTCTGACAATGAGCTCTGATGAAACCGCCCACTTAGAGGCGGAGAAACGCGTCAGGATACATAGTAGGAAGATTGTCTGTTCACAGAATTGTCCGTGGAGAAATACATGACAATATCATTATTAACTCAGTTCCAGCCCCAGCAGGAATTCAAAAAGGAGACACTGGTCCGATTGTATAAGGTACAGCAAGTGAATCCAGTAATTTGTGGATACGGAATACAGGCCTCTTTGATACAGAGACTATGGGGTATATTTACTAACCTGCTGGTTTGCAAAAGTGGAGATGTTGCCTATAGCAAACAAATAGATTCTCGCTGTCATTTTGTAGAATGCACTAAATAAATGATGACTAAAAACTGATTGGTTGCTATAGGCAACATCTCCACTTTTTTAAACCCGCAGTTTAGTAAATATATCCCTATGTTTTCTTAACGATCTACACAAATATGATTTTGTTGGAGCCCTTATTGAAAGGTTTTACACCTGTGACTGTAGTTAGTATTCACAGTGTCAAACAAGACTGCATGTTGGCACAATATAGGAACAACATTTCCTTGATTGGAATCATTGGAGCTAATTCTCTGTACCATACTAATGGATATCACTATTTAAGGACGATTATTTGTTATACCCATGGACAATATTGCTGAAGGAGAATAATAATTTGTTTAGATATATTTCTGTTTTCTTTCACTATGCTGAGCACATTAATAAATTATATGTTTATCAGTATTTAATATATTTATGGTCTTAATAAATTACAATCAATTTTATTATCAACGCTTATATATATATATATATATATATATATATATATATATATATATATTGTAACAAAAGGAGGCATTTAGCTGGCAATATACAGAGAAGGCAGGGAAGTAGAGTAAAACATTTGTGCAGTAATGCACCTAGAGTGAAGACTTATGTGTGAAAAGCAATAGTTTAAATTTGGTTAAACTTACATGATCTGAAATCCTTCCTCTCAGCAAACAGACAGGGCGTGTCTGGTTGTGCAAACAGAGGCAGTGATGGGTGTTTTCTTTTAAAGAGAAGGTGGGTGTGTCACCTGTCCATCAAGCTAAGGCCTGGGGAGGAGCATCATGTATAAAAGCTTGTTTGTTTCATTTGTTCAGGGAGACCACTGCTGGGTGAGCTGGCTGGTCCTGAGAGAGAGCTGGACTATGTATAGCTAGTGTTTAGGGTCTCCATGATTGCTGTACAAGTATACGGTGTCAAACATTTACCATCCATACAATAAAGCACCATAAAAAGGAAGTTGTTGTTCGCGTGTGCTTCTGCAGTAGCGGGCTCTTGCCACAAGTGGTGTCAAGAGTGATATACTCGGGGAAGCAAGTTTCCGCTACCCAACCCACGCAGACGTCAACATGGAGGAAGTACTGAGAACCCTCGTGAATGTGGCCGCTGCGCAGCAACAGCAGCAAGCTCAATAGTTACGAGTTGCCGAGGCACATGTGGAAAACACAAGGCTCTTAAGAGAAGAGTTAAGCCAGGTGAGACATGACAGAAATGAACCACTTGGTCCTGTTCTCCAGAAAATGTCGCCAGGTGATGACATAGAAGCATATCTGGTGTCTTTCGAGAGACTTGCAAAAAGGGCAAAATGGCCTCCTAAAGATTGGGCTGAGAGGCTGGCGCCATATCTGACTGGTGAAGCTCAGCGAGCTTATATGGATCTAGATGAGGAATGGGCCTCTGACTATCTGTGCCTAAAGTCTGAGATATTGGCTCGCATTGGAGTTTCCGGGCCAGGCCGAGCCCAGCGCTATCACCAATGGCGCTATGTTAAAGAAAAAACGGTCAGAGCGCAAGTGGCTGAGCTTTCTAAAATTTGAAAGAAATGGCTTCAGCCTGAGGAGAATTCGCCTTCTCGGATTATTGAAGTTCTGACGATAGATCACTGCATCCGGGGGCTGAACCGCGATTTGCAAAGGTGGGTGCTGCAATCAGACCCACAAACTTATGAAGAGCTTGCCACCGTGGTAGAAAGGTTTTGTGCGTTACAGCAAATGACTAAAGAACCTGCATTTGTGCCAAAGCCGCTGCCACGCCAAAAGCCAGGTTTGACAATTCTTGCAACAGGGCCCAATGGCAAAAATGCTATGGACAGAGGGCTAGGTGCAAAGCTGTCTAATCTGAAGTGTGTTGAATGTGGTGAGCCAGGCCACTTTAAGGCAGAGTGTCCTAAACTACAAGAACCCATGGACTGTTCCGTGGCACATATTGGGCCTGCGTTTCCAAGCTGTTTTACCATGAGTCCCACATCAGGAAGTCCTTGTTTGTTCCGGGTGACTGTGCTAATCAACCAAAACCTTGTTCTGGTCTTGTTTGACTCGGGGAGTGAACTCTCATTGGTTTCCAGCTCTGCCTTACCCCAAACCATAACTTCTCGGTTGCCCAAAGTGAAGGTTCTTTGCATACATGGCACGACAGAGGAGTATGAAAGAACAATACTACCAGTCACACTCAAAGACAAAACTGTTATGGTGGTAGCTGCCATAGCACCTAAACTCCCATATCCACTCATTTTGGGGCGAAACTTCCCACTGTTTAATGATGTCCTCGTGAGCGGATCCGGCCGGACATGCCGGCAACTGATGCAACGGTCGGAAGCCCGGTCTTAAAGGAACCGCCCAAGAATCCACAGCATCTGGACATCAATCTTTGGGAACCGCCAAACCGGAATGCCATCCTGGGAGTCACAGCAGGAGTTCCACAAAAGCATCCACCTGCGGGGAAACATGGACAGTCCAAACTAGCATTGGTTGGTGATGTCGCAGATGAGCACACCCCGCCTGTCAGTGAGGATACGGACTGGTCCGCAATACCAATTTTGTTTCCTCTGCAGGACTTTGCTCGAGACCAACTTAATGATGCCACTTTGGAACATGCCTTTAAAAGTGTGACTGAGGTAAATGGGGTAGCGAAAGCCGCCCAGCCTGCAGAAGGTATACCATATTTTATTGTTAAAAATAATTTCCTGTATAGAGTTGCTACTGTACAGGGGGATAAAGTAGAACAATTAATGGTTCCTCAGGTCCATATAACCCTAGTGTTAAAAGCAGCACATACACATGTCTGTGGGGGACACCTAGGGGAGGATAAAACACGGGAACGAGTTCTGCTTAGGTTTTACTGGCCCGGTGTACACATGGCAGTGAAAAAGTATTGCCGGTCCTGTCCCATTTGTCAGAGAACCTGTCCCAAACCCATGTACAGGGCACCTCTTATTCCGATACCAATAGTACAAGTTCCCTTTGAACGGATAGCTATGGACCTTGTGGGGCCACTGGAAAAATCTGCACATGGGCACCAATATATACTAGTGGTGCTTGACTATGCAACCAGATATCCAGAGGCAATTCCCCTACGAAACATAAAGTCCAGCACCATAGCTAAGGAACTTGTATTGATGTTTACACGATTGGGAATACCCAAAGAAATTCTCACAGATCAGGGTACTCATTTCATGTCTAAACTGATGAAGGACATGTGCCAGTTGCTAGGGGTTATGGCGCTTCACACCTCTGTATACCATCCACAAACAGATGGCTTGGTGGAACGCTTTAACCGCACATTAAAGCACATGCTCAGGAAAGCAGTGGCTCAAGAGAAAAAAGATTGGGACACTCTTATTCCCTATTTGATGTTTGCCATCCATGAGGTACCTCAAGCTTCAACAGGGTTTAGTCCCTTTGAGTTATTGTTTGGGAGACAGCCCAGGGGTATCTTGGATATGTTAAAAGAAGGGTGGGAGCAACAAGGTCCCAGGGAGCCAAATCTGGTACAATTTATGTCACAAATGTATGAGAGGCTAGGAAAGATAGGGCCCATTGTGCAGCAACATGTAAAAGAGGCTCAGGTACGACAGAGAAAAAGTTATGATAAAAGTGCTGTTGTTCGATCTTTCAAGCCTGGGGACAAGGTCCTAGTCCTGGTTCCCTCCCAGGAAAGCAAACTTTTTGCCCATTGGCAGGGTCCATATGAAGTTCTAGAGGCTGTCGGTCCTGTCAATTACAGAGTCCGCCAATTAGGTAGGAGAAGGGAGGAGCAAATATATCATGTCAACCTCCTTAAACCTTGGCATGATGAGGAAACCTCTCCTCAGGTAGTGAGTACTGCCATTGAAAAGTCTGAGGTGCCCATAGAGCCAGCTTTGTCCATTCAGCAGAGACAACAGACTGAAGAAATGGTTCGTCGGAACAGGGATGTCTTCTCTTCCATTCCTGGGTGCACTACCTTAATCGAACACGACATTGTCACTGTGCCAGGAGTCATTGTAAAGCAGAAGCCTTATCGTATTCCAGAAGCCAGATGGGTGGACGTGAGAAAGGAGGTCGAGAAGATGCTCCAGTTAGATGTGATTGAAGAGTCCACTAATGAATGGAATAGTCCCATTGTACTTGTCCCGAAACCCAATGGGACAATTAGGTTCTGCTATGACTTTAGGCGCCTAAACAGTATGTCGCAGTTTGATGCCTATCCGATGCCACGTGTGGATGAACTAGTGGAAAATCTTGCTGGTAGCAATTATTTAACAACCCTTGATCTAACAAAGGGTTATTGGCAAGTTCCCCTGACTTCCACGGCCAAGCCAAAGACTGCATTTTCCACCCCTGATGGTCTCTATCAATATAAAGTCCTACCTTTTGGGTTGCATGGGGCACCTGCCACCTTCCAAAGGGCCATGAATAAATTGCTACGACCTCACACAGCTTATGCAGCCGCTTACTTGGACGACATAGTGATTTATACCCCAGACTGGGGATCACATTTAGCCAAAGTTGAGGCTGTCTTAGCTTCATTAAGGTCAGCAGGGTTAACAGCTAACCCAGAGAAATGTGCCATAGCCATGAGAGAAGCCAAATATCTGGGGTACATTGTTGGTCGAGGGCATGTAAAACCCCAGCTAGACAAAGTGGAGGCAGTCAAAAATTGGGCAAGACCAGAAAAAAAGTCGCAGTTAAGAACCTTTTTAGGCTTAGTAGGTTACTACAGACGGTTTATAAGCCACTTCGCCACTAGAGCTGCTCCACTTACGGACATGTTAAAAAAAAGTTGTCCAGATAGATTAACCTGGTCTGATTCTGCAGAAACCGCCTGGTCTGATCTTCGGTTAGCTCTTTGTTCCTCCCCAGTTCTACAAGCACCGGATTTTACCCAGAGGTTCTTCCTCCAAACTGATGCTTCTGGTGTTGGTTTAGGTGCAGTCTTGTCACAGGAGAAGAATGGAGTAGTAAATCCTGTCCTGTACCTAAGTCGTAAGTTGCTTCCAGGGGAACAAAAATATGCAACTGTGGAGAAAGAATGTCTCGCCATAAAATGGGCTACAGAAGCTCTACGCTATTATCTTCTAGGCAGAGAGTTCACCTTAATAACAGACCATGCACCATTGAGATGGATGCAGAGCAACCGGGAGGTAAATGCCAAGGTAACCCGCTGGTTCTTGGCACTACAACCTTTCAAGTTCTCAGTAGAACATAGACCTGGGATCTGCACAAGAATGCAGATGCATTGTCACGAAAATATGCGCTCCTCACGATGTCCGCGTCCCCCGACTTGGAGACGCTAGGGGGAGGGATATGTAACAAAAGGAGGCATTTAGCTGGCAATATACAGAGAAATCAGGGAAGTAGAGTAAAACATTTGTGCAGTAATGCACCTAGAGTGAAGACTTATGTATGAAAAGCAATAGTTTAAATTTGGTTAAACTTACATGATCTGAAATCCTTCCTCTCAGCAAACAGACAAGGCGTGTCTGGTTGTGCAAACAGAGGCAGTGATGGGTGTTTTCTTTTAAAGAGAAGGTGGGTGTTTCACCTGTCCATCAAGCTAAGGCTGGGGGAGGAGCATCATGTATAAAAGCTTGTTTGTTTCATTTGTTCAGGGAGACCAATGCTGGGTGAGCTGGTTGGTCCTGAGAGAGAGCTGGACTATGTATAGCTAGTGTTTAGGGTCTCCATGATTGCTGTACAAGTATACGGTGTCAAAGATTTACCATCCTGACAATAAAGCACCATAAAAAGGTAGGTTTTGTTCGCGTGTGCTTCTGCAGTAGCGGGCTCTTGCCACAATATATATATACACACACATACTTTATTCTGTCAATGGACTGTTTATTGATCAGAACTAAACTCTTATTTCTCCACTAACCCCAACCCTTTTCTGGGCACCGTGGAAAGCAAGATCTGTTTGTAATAAACTTGCATCCGTCCATGAACTATTAAAATAGTATCTCAAACTTCTTGCCATTACAAAAACCTAACTTACCTGTTCTGAAACAATATACCCTGCTGCTCTCTCCTATGTGACTGCTACATCAGTCTCACTCACAGACCAGTAGATAAAAATGTGGCAGAGAAGGTACCCAACATTCACCACTCTAAACCTTCTGAGTCAGACCTCCGAAAACTCTCCCCTTGTTTTCTTCCTTTGAAGTACTCACAGGGCATCTGTTGCTGCCTGGCTCACATATTTCCTATCCTATGACCTACCTGCTCTCCTACTGAGTGATTTCTCACTGTGATAGACAACTTCTTGGGTATTTCTTCTTCCACTTCTGCTACCATTCTAGTTTCTACAACTCAGCCTTCCACCTCTCCGTCCATAACCTTCTTTCCTTCAGTCTCACCTTAAATCATGCTATACCTTCCACCCAACCCCACATGTACCTCTCCACCCCTGACCTCTCCCATTCTCTATTATTTCAAGTGAACAATTGTCTTTGATATTTGCACAGGGATATTTCAGGTAATACAGGCAATTAATGAGATTAGCTATGCTAGAATGTGGCAGTTTGAGCAAATACTTTATGTCATAAACAGGGTTTCAGTGTGATCAGCTATGCAAAGCTGTAGCAGTTTAAACAGATGCTTAATATAAAACAAGCAGTTAGTCAGGGAACTGGCAGAGTGATCTAGGTAAGTTTGACAATCTGTTTCTAAAGATAGGAGAGAGGTACAAATTCGATAATCAGGCTGTGTCAGATGCACAATCACAAAATAAAGAAGCTAGAATATGAATGGAGTTCAATATTGAGGCAACACGAGTCTATGGTCCCAACCAGTGGTTGAAGTGGAAATTTAGAAGTGACTTTGTGGAATTTTAGAAGTGGCAGTATGAAAAATGTAATGGGAATGTTAGTGATTGGAATTTGATAATTTTGCAATGAAGGCAGTAGGAGAAGTGACGGCATGGCATATCAACGTATACACGCTACCTAAAGCTTAACATATCTGTAACCATTTAGGTGAGTGCACCCTCATAGGTATTTATTGTCTTTCCTTCTCTCAGAGCTTGTCACCATCCCTCAAATCTCACTCACCATCACTAACTCCACAACTTTTTCAGTCTTTGAAGTCCATTGCCTTAGTGTGACTATACACTATGCTTTACTTCTCCCATCAAGTCTCTCTCACAGTCCTGTTGCCTGAAATATTATTAGAACATATCCTTTTATTACATATGATGCAACCAAAACACTTATTGTTTCCCTCAACTCCCATTTCGACTACTGTATCCTTCTCCAATCTGTCATTCTTCTCACTCACAAGTCCCCGCTTTATCTTGTAGTAAAATGCTGATCTTCCTTTCTTACTGCTCCACATGTTCTGCACTGAAAATTTCTATATTGGCTACCATATCCTCTAGAATTCAGTTCAAATTACTCACCCTCACCTACAAAGACTTCAACAACACCATCCTTCACACATGTAAAACCTCATTTCAATATATTCTCATTCAAACACTCTTAGATTTTCCTCTGACCTGTGCCTCACCTGCTGTCTCCTAACTTCCTCTTATTGCTACCTGAAAAACTTCCAGCTTGCTACTACCCACCTATGGAATTCCCTTCCACATATGACCAGACAATCCCATAGCCTTCAAATATTTAAATGCTCTTTACAAACCTAACCCTTTAATAGAGTCTATCCTACTTCCACCTATTCAACTCACATGGGTACACCATTAATACTAGAGATGCTCTGGCTCGGTTCTCCAAGAACAAAGCCCACCCAAACTTCGCTGATCTAAATACTGAGCCGTGGTGGCTCTGTACTTTTGCATGCCCTCGGAAGTGAAAACGAAGCAAAACGTGATCATGCAAGTTTTGGATTCTATAAGTACTGTCCTCCACAGCGATCCAGTGCCATTTCACAGAGTGACACAGAAGGGGTAGCATGGCAGTCTCTAATGCAGTTGGACAGCGTCATATCTAAAACAGAAAGAGGAGGGGTGGCGGTTTACTTAAAAGTCTCCAGTGACATTCTACTGAGTTATAGCTCATACAGAAACAGGAGAGGTCCATTGCTCCATTGCTAATTGTCATTGCTAAAATAGAAATAATAGGGCTGTCAGTGTTCTACAAAATCTACAGTCACATTGCACTGTGTTAATATAGCTCACACAGAAACAGGAGAGGTCCCAGTGTTGTTGTCAGTCTACAGTCTAGGTGGCATTGCTCCATTACTAATTGTCATTACTGAAATAGGAATAATAGAGCTGTCAGTGTTCTACAAAATCTGCAGTCACATTGCACTCTGTTAATATAGCTCACACAGAAACAGGAGAGGTCCCAGTGTTGTTGCCAGTCTACAGTCTAGGTGGCATTGCTCCATTGCTAATTGTCATTGCTGAAATAGAAATAATAGGGCTGTCAGTGTTCTTCAAAATCTGCAGTCACATTGTACTGTGCCATAGCTCACCCAGAAACAGGAGGGGTGGTAGTGTCCTTGTCACTCTCCAGTCTCTAGTCACATTGTTCTTGTCACTCTCCAGTCTTCAGTAACATTGTCCTTGTCACTTTATAGTCCCATTCCTGATTATACTAATCCCTCTGCATCATGTGCTAAAGCCTATGTTCAAGTGCACAGTGGTTTTAAGTCAGGGAAACAAAAATGTAAAAAAAAAAGCTTGTACCTTTTTAAAGAAAAAAACACCTCTCTAATAAAGGTTAAAGTTTACTGTAGAAAAACATAAAATTGCTAACATGCCATTATACCCAAAATATTAACAAGCATACCAGCATCAGCTAGCTTCCTTCTCTCAGATAGATCCCAGCACCTGCAATCTACACTGTCATCATCTTCACCCTCATCAGTGTGTACATCATCCTCACACAATACTAACTCATCCTCACTGGAATCCAACATTACAGAAGTCTCTGTACTTTGATGTAATTGCTGGTAATGGCTTTCCTCGTGGAATTTGTAGTTCATTTTACGACAAAGCTGTTACGATTTTTGGGCAATTCTTTAGATCAGACCAAATATCAAAATGGTGAGCTGACTCATCTGCATCACCACTGGGTGTCTTAGGAAAGCTAAGTTTTTTTCCTAGCAGCAGTTGCCAAAGAAACTGAGGGATCCTGGGAAAGCAAATAAAGTACTTGATCTACAAGTCCTACATAGTTAGCAGAATTACTTTGTTTCATCTCCTCCTTCAATTTCTCTAGCTGCTTTTCAAAAAGTCTAATTAGGGAAATCACTTGACTTGAGTTAACAGTGTCTGAACTCATTTCAGAGGTGATTACTTAGAGTGGTTTCAGCACCTTGCACAACACTGAAAGTGTTCTCCACTGCGCTGGACTAAAGTACATTCCCCCTCAAATTCGATTCTTCTTGCAGCAGCTGCAATCTCCTACATGCTGTTGTAGAATGTCAAAAATGACCCAAATTTTTTCAGATCACAGACAGCATCTCCTGCATTTCACTGTCATTTTTTAAAAAGCTCGGTACCACCAACTTGATTGTTTGAGCAAAACAAGGAATGTGATGGAGTTCTCCCCACTGTAATGCTCTCACAATATTGGTGGGATATCATAAATGAAATATACAGATTTACTAGGAATAAAACAATTAAACTGTATATTCTTTTCTTTGTATTTTGAGCTACTTCAGTATTGGCATATGGTGCATGTTGGCAAGATTTGGTAAGACTTCCTCATTAATTTTGTATTTTCAGCTATAAAAACTAAGCACATAAAAAAAAATCTGCGTATAAAATTTGCTAATTTTATCATATCTTCTCAAAACTTGCTGAAGCCATTCAGTGACCACAAGGTGGCAGACCTGCCTAGTGTTTTGCTTCTGTATGGTTTTCATGTGCATCTGTTATATTATTTCATTTTTCATGTTAAATATGTATTTGCAAATTGATGTTTCTTATGTTCTTCTTTTCCTTTTATATGTGATATAGTTAAGTGATTGCTACACAGAACCAACTGAGATAACAGTTTAAACCAAAATTCTTATATCATGTATAAGTAAAATATATTTGTTGTTTCATGGTTAACCATGAAGCAACCACTTCTTTAAGCTTACTTGTCACCAAAAAACACATTTTCTAATTCAAATGTTTTGAAAACAATGCCTTTATGTTATATAATTGTGTGTTCCAGAATGCCCATTTTTGAAAATGATTTTCTATATTTCCTAGTAGCATTCTAGTGATATAAAATTAAAGGTGATTCCTATCACTGTGCAATAGAATACAGAGATAGAACATTTTGCCATTATAATATGACCTCAAGTTTTTACAGTCCTACCCCAACCACACAGCAGATAGCAAGTTTATAAATACAAAGCTAAAAGGTGAAGCAAAAGCAAAACTTGAAAATTGTATTGCTGAAACTCCACAACTTTGTGGAACAAAACGAGATAACAAAAAGCGCTGTGAAGCTGTTAATATAACAATAATTTTCATTAATTAAATGTTACATTGTATATCCACCTTTGTCAGGTCAATTTTTCTGAATTGTAATGTGCCATTTGTGATATTACCAGCTTCACAGCACTTTTTGTTATCTTGTTTTGTTCTGTTTATTTAATCGGGTTGGTGAACCGATAAAGAGCTGCAGTGTTTCTGTTATATATTTGTTATTATATTTTCATATTTATGTTTATATTTTTTATTTAAATTTGTGTTTTACTAGTTTACAGCCAGCGCTGAAGGTTTTATTCCCGAAGGGAATTAGTTGAGGACAACTTTGTGGAACACCTTGTTCCACAGTGAAACTTGATTTGCAAAAAATTTCACTGAAACGTTGTTCATGTCTAATAAATAGACTGTGTATGATGTTACAGTATTTTTCAACACCATGCGTCTCTCATTATTTCAGTTAACAAAAGGCATTTATAAAAATACAAAACAGTTATCTGTCACTATTGCACTACGCTACTTTGTAACCTACCCTATTTTATTATTTGATGCATTATTTAAAAGAAAAATAAGTATTTAAAACACAGAAAATATAAGTTACAATTACAAACAAGCATATTACTCTGCCTTGCCCGGCTGCCCAAAATCCACCTCATCAATGCACAGGGCCCAAAACTGCGATCTGAAGTGAAAAAGGACTGATTATTCATCTAACAGTGCTGCATATCAATGGCGCATTGTGTTAGAGTGTGTAGAAATGATGAAGTGATAAATCAGGGTTCTCTAATAGCAAATGTACTTGCAAATACTATTAGGAGAATTTGACTAGGAAATATTGAATTAATAGATTAATCTTTGCTTCATTTTGTATTCCACGCCTTGAAATTGCCATAGTCATGTTTATTGCATTTCATGAGCTTTACATTGTTTGTCAGTATGATTATTCATTAAATTTAGAGCATTTTCCTGATCCCAATTTCCCATAGCACACCTGCCATTTTCTGCACCCATTCCTTCTTATTTACATTCCTTTCCTGTCACCACAAATGCAAAATTCTAATTGCAGCATCCAATTAAGGTAGTAGAAGAAGAGAAGAAACTGATTTCATGGGCATTTCATGGGTCTTTCTAAGAAGCTTTTACTGATCAAGTTGTTACATGCCCTAATTAGCAAAAAATCACAACCTGTGAGTTCACTAGGCAGTTGTATAAAACCACAGATGATGGACATTTAATGACGTCACTTTGTTTTGTTTATTATAATGGATTTTATGATGATGGCCTTATGTGAGTGGAGTTTGTATGTTCTCCCCGATTTTTCGTGGGTTTCCTCCGGGTGCTCCGGTTTCCTCCCACACTCCATAAACATACTAGTAGGTTAATTGGCTGCTATCAAAATTGACCCTAGTCTCTCTCTCTCTCTCTCTCTCTCTCTCTCTCTCTGTCTGTCTGTGTGTTAATGTTAAGGAATTTAGACTGTAAGCTCCAATGGAGCAGGGACTGATGTGAATGAGTTCTCTGGCAGAATGGTGGCTATACAAGGAGTGGGGGATGGAGGCTACAGCAAGGAGGGAGAATGGAGGCTATTCAAGGAGGGGGGGATGGAGGCTATACAAGGAGGGGGGGATGGAGGCTACAGCAAGGAGGCAGAATGGTGGCTATACAAGGAGGGGGGATGGAGGCTACAGCAAGGAGGCAGAATGGTGGCTATACAAGGAGTGGGGGATGGAGGCTACAGCAAGGAGGGAGAATGGAGGCTATACAAGGAGGGGGGGATGGAGGCTATACAAGGAGGGGGGGATGGAGGCTACAGCAAGGAGGCAGAATGGTGGCTATACAAGGAGGGGGGATGGAGGCTACAGCAAGGAGGCAGAATGGTGGCTATACAAGGAGTGGGGGATGGAGGCTACAGCAAGGAGGGAGAATGGAGGCTATACAAGGAGGGGGGGATGGAGGCTATACAAGGAGGGGGGATGGAGGCTACAGCAAAGAGGGAGAATGGTGGCTATACAAGGAGGGGGGATGGAGGCTATACAAGAGGGAGAATGGAGGCTATACAAGGGGGAATGGAGGCTATACAAGGGGGGAATGGAGGCTATACAAGGGGGGGGAAATGGAGGCTATACAAAGGGGAGGAATGGAGGCTATACAAAGGGGGAGAGAGAACGGAGGCTACAGAAAGGGGGCGAGAGGAGAAAACAGAGGCTACAAAAAGGGGGAAAGAATGGAGGCTACAAAAAGAGGGGGATAATGGAGGCTACAAAAAGGGGGGGAGAATGGAGGCTACAAAAAGGGGGGGAGAATGGAGGCTACAAAAAGAGGGGGATAATGGAGGCTACAAAAAGGGGGGGGAGAATGGAGGCTACAAAAAGGGGGGGAGAATGGAGGCTACAGAAAGGGGGGGAGAATGGAGTATATAGAAAGGGGAGAGAATGGAGGATACAGAAAGGGGGGAATGAATGCTACAGAAAGGGGGAGAATGGATGATACAGTAAATGTGTGTGGGGGAGAATGGATGCTACAGAATATTGGGGAGGGGGAGGAGGCTGGAGAAAATAGGGAATTGGGGATTACAATTAGAAATGTCCTTGAGTTAGAGACTCTGGGGTCTTGTACTAAAATAGTGTCATGACAAAATGCAGCTATGCATAATGAAGCACAGCTTTAATTCACCTTGCTGGGGCTACTCTAGGATAGTTAAGGAACCATTTATGTGTTTTAGTATTTGCCCTCTATTTGGCTCTCCTCTGTTGCCCTCTATTAGTATAATTATTTTTACATCTGCAGAATACATTAACAAATGCAAATAAAATAGAACGGTCTAGATTATCTGTCATTTAGATTACCTTTCTCTATTTATTTGCATGTGTTAGTATATTTAATATATCATCTACAGAATACATTAATAGACAGCAACAGAGGAGAGCCAAGTAGTGGGCAGGGGGGCATGTGAGTAAAGCTGGTGTTATGCGGCTGGCATATGTGACACAAGCTGATGGGCAAGGGGTGACATATGTGAGAACAGCTAGTGGGCAGATGGGCATGTGTGAGTGAAGTTGGTGGGCAGCGGGGTACATGTCAGTGTGTAACAGGTGAGTGATGTCATGTTTTCTTTTCTTTCATTTGTTTTGTTCTGAAGTCTAGCATTTGGAGCCTCCCCTCTAGATATCCTGGTGTTGCTCCTGGGCAACAGTGAAGCCTGGACAGCATTCTGCATCAGACATCAGTGCTGCTTCAGACATCTGGACTGCATCCTAGCCAGCCAAGAGGAGGTAAGAGTTATTATTTTTAAGTGTGTTAGGGGCTGGGAAAATAGATTTTTTTTTTTTTTTGGGGGGGGGGGGGGTGGGCGGCAAGCTTAAGCTTTGCCTAGGGTGCTGGGCAACCTTGCACCGGCCCTGGCTGTCATTTTGTAGAAAGTACTAAAAAAAAAAAAGCTAGAATCTGATTGGTTGCTATAGACAACATTCCCACTTTTTAAAACCGGCAGCTTAGTAAATCTAGCCCTTAATAGTCTTAGAATGAGGTGCCACTATTTATGGCTATGACTGTAGATGTGCATATTAGAGAAATAGAATATTATATCACAAACTCACATTTCTCAGTATCAGAGATGTAAGCTTCCCCCTAAATGTGCTTTGCTATAATTTATTTGGATTTGGCCTCAAAATTTGCGTATCATGCTAAAGTTAGATTGTTTTATTTCTACCAGAATAAAAGAATGAGCCTTTCCAATTTGATAGATCCGGATGCAGATTTGTCCTGCTTGTCTCTTGTCAGCTTAGTCTTTTGTGAAAAAATAGACTGATTGATATCACAATGCATTTTCTTTGGATTTGTACAACTATATTTCTAATAGAAATGGGCGGGTCTGGTTCCCCGAGAACCGAACCCACCCGAACTTTGGGTATCCGAATACCGAGCTGAGTAGCTCGGTACTCTCCTGCCCGCTCCGAATCCAAATCGAGGCCGAACGTCATTGTGACGTCGTTGGATTTCGTGGCTCGGTTCTCGCGATACTTCAAGATTATAAATACACGCCTCTACAGCAATCCATTGCCATATGACAGAGGGAGAGAGCAGGGTGTAGTCACAGGCTGATTAGAGCAGGGACAGAGAATACAATATTCTTATTCCAATTGCTGTAGCAAAAATCGCTAGAGAAGAGAGGAGGATAGAGGTTTATTTTATTTTTGTAATATTTGGCACTCCCCAGTGCTTTTGGGGTGTCCCCCATAATTGTGCATTAATATTTCTGGCTGTCAAAATTACTATCTGTCAGCAGTATCTACCAACTAATTTTTAGCACTCCCCAGTGCTTTTGGGGTGTCCCCCCCAATTGTGCATAAATATTTCTGGCTGTCAAAAGTCATATCTGTCAGCAGTATCTACCAAATAGTTTTTAGCACTCCCCAGTGCTTTTGGGGTGATCCCCATAATTGTGCATAAATATTTCTGGCTGTCAAAAGTCATATTTGTCAGTAGTATCTTACCAAATAATTTTTACCACTACAAGTGCTTTGCGATCAGAATGGATTCAAAGCAGTCCACATATGATCAGAATGAGCAACCAGGTTCTGCCACCAGTCCTGATGTTAGTGTTCCCAGTACGTCATCTGGGCAAGGCGATGTCAAACTACAGAGTGTTTCGAAATCAGTCCAAAAAACAAAATATTTTTTTTTTTTACTGTGTTGAAGCGAAAAAGAAGTGTTGCTGAGCAAAAGTTAAGTGGCGATAAAAAAAAAATTGGCAACAGGCCATTCTACACACGCAGTGGCAAAGAGAGAATGAGGCCTTCACCTTTGGCTATTAGTGGCAGATCCCAAAAAGTTACCGAGCCTACTATTGGTGCACAACTACTGTTACGCGTCAAAGCCAAGCTGCAAGATAACAGTAAGACATTAGAGGATAATGTTTTCTCTGATTCACAAATGACACCAATCACTGTGGAGAGTCCATCCAACAGTGGTATGTCTAATCATGAGCATTCTGTTAGTGTACCCATAAAGAAGGGCCCTTTCAGCAGTTCTGCTGAAGTGTACCTGAACAGCCCGAGTGTAGCCGGTGATACACAAATTTAGGATGCCACTTTGGAAATAGAAGAGGATGAGGGCGAGATTTATGGAGGTGACGAGGGCGCTAATGAGGATGTTGATGATTATGATGCAGACAGATACCAAATTGCCTTTCTCAATTTCTATTTATATTCTAGATTATATAACGGCTGAATAGTTTTCTATTTTGCTCCTAGTGGAGAGGGGATTTGATGCAGACAGATACCAAACTGCCTTTGTCCATTTCTTTGTATATTCAAATTTCTAGTTCTACAGACTATGCAGGCTGCTTTTTTTTCTATTTTACTAAACATGGATGGGGGGGGGGGGGGGTCTGATGCAGACAGATACCAAACTGCCTTTGTCCATTTCTTTGTATATTCAAATTTCTAGTTCTCCAGTCTATGCAGGATGCTTTTTTTATATTCAACTACAAGTGGAGAGCGGGGGGGGGGGGCATAGATAGCCACCAAAGTACCGTGGTCCAATTAATTTTACTTTCTAGATCCACAGTCTGTGCAGGCTGCTTTTTTTATATTCAACTACAAGGGGAGGGTGGGGGGGGGGGGGCATAGATAGCCACCAAAGTACCGTGGTCCATTTAATTTTACTTTCTAGCTCCACAGCCTGTGAAGGCTGCTTTTTTTATATTCAACTACAAGTGGAGGGCAGGGGGGAGCGGGTGGGGGGGCATAGATAGCCACCAAAGTACCGTGGTCCATTTAATTTTACTTTCTAGCTCCACAGTCTGTGCAGGCTGCTTTTTTATATTCAACTACAAGTGTAGGGTGTAATATACACTCAAAGATGATGGCTACATTGCCAATAATCAAAGGTGGAGGAGGTAGACAACCAGGTTTGACTGTATAATTTGCAGACAAGTGTTCGTATTAAGGACGGCCTACCGGGGATTAAACTGTTTTTTTCATAATTTATTAGCTTTAGAATTACCTCACTTATCTAAAAAACTGGTGGAGCACTAAATTAGGTTATTTTAGACCAAAATTTTTTTATTTTTTTCAAAAATAGCAAAACAAAACCAAACAAAACCAAAACCAAAACACGCAAGGGCGATTTTGCAAAACCAAAACCAAAACCAAAACACGAAGGTAATCCAGATCCAAAAACAAAAACAAAACCAAAACACGGGGGTCAGTGACCATCTCTAATTTCTAATGCCAATAATTAGCTATATCTCACTGAAAAGAGTGAAAATTTAGTTAAAATTTATACACACATTGTACTTGAAATTAAATTAGGACATATAACATTTTGTAATATACTGCTGTACAATTGATCTTTATAAATAATTTCATACATTATAATTATGATTAATACCAATCTTTAAATTGTTTCTCAAGCCTAATTAAACATCTAAATAAGATCAATGGAAACCTTATACCTCTGGAAACACAACACTACTACAAATACAATAAGTAGTGAATACATGATTTTAACACCTATATTTAAAAATAAAAAAACTGAACTTCCAATTATTTATTACTTTTCATTTTTCATTTTTACTGTCTGTATGTTTACAATATGTTTCCTCTATAGCTTTGATATTATCTAGTATAAAAACACAACAATATTGTCTTTTTGACTTGCACACTCCCCTTTACTAATACATTGAAGACCTAAAACCAATATATTGTTTAGCTAAAATATACATATCTGTAACTTATTTTGATGACCCAGTGCTGACTTAACTAATAAAACCTTTTAAAATTACTTGAGACATTACCACTTTAAGCATTGCCATCTCTGCTGAGAGGCAGAATCATGTATTCACTACTCCTTCAGTGTTTAACCAACTAACTAAGTTGACCCAAATGAAAACTAACACCTTTAAAAATAAAGTGCATAGTGTCAATGTCTCTCTTTTTCATGCACCCAACCTCCTACTGATGTTCATTTATTTTAAGTGTATTTACCATATAATAACCACACAGCTACATATTTAGATTTGGAAAGGTCACAGTTTTTATTTGTATGTAATTAAATGAATAGCGAAAAAAGGTGGCAGCGAGAGCAGGGCAGTCAGCCGACCTAAATGCAAAGGCAAACAATGGAAGGTCAGACCATTACCCACTGGTCCCACAAAGTTATCCTTTACGATTGACCAATGTTAAGACTTCTGGAAATAGAGTTACTACACCTCCTTTGGACGTGACAGTAACATGCCCACACAATGCATGTCAAGGATTCCTCTACACAAAAGGACCAAGAGTCCTGTTACTTCAAAGTGGGCAGTGACCCCTACCAATCATTGGTAACACCATATGCTTAATAATAGCTGATTGTAATGCTCTTCCACCAACTCTGCCTCTTCTGTCTAGGAAAGAAAGGTAAGTGCAAACATGAAACAGATAACATTACAATAGTCTGGTAGGAGGGAGATGTACAATGCATGAAACCAAGAGACCAGCATGCATTGGGAAGGAGAATATATAGTGGAGACTATGGAACCTCCCAATGGATATTATTGGCAGACTATGCAGGAGACCTAATGGGTAAGTGCATGACACACATGATATTAAGTGCATTTGGCTTATGGCCTCTCTTGTCATACTTTTAACTTCAGTTATTCAACTTTATTACCTGAAATATTGGACAAAGCATATACTCCATAAATATAAAATAATATCCCAAATATTCCTTCTAATTTAGCAATTATACTTGTTTCTTGTCATTCCTAATCATTAGTAGGGATATTCTGCACAAAGGTTAAAAATAACATTAACTTTTGAAGATTTCTCGGATCCTTCAAATAAACCTGTCACATCCCAATAAGTATTGACTCTTTGCATAAACTTAATGTAATTGTCAATCAAAGTCTTTGACACTTATGAAATGCTTGTAATTTTACTTCAGTATACCATAGCAACATCTAGCAAAAAAAAGTCTAAATTAACTGAAGCAGCAAACTTTGTGAAAATCAATACTTGTGTCATTCTCAAAACTTTTGGCCATTACTGTAGACACACAGACCAGACTGCAGTATACACACAAGAGTAAGAACAATAAAAGGTCACATCAGAACACATAAAAACACCAAACTGCTAATATTCTTCCTCTGCACATTCACCCTCTGATCCCAAAGATAATTACTTAAATACCTGAAATAAGATATGGACACAGATTTCAATTGTGGCGCACTAAGATCTCAGTTTTAACTGTATAAATGATGGTGGCAACAAAAGTAAACACAAGTCAGCTAACTAGCTAATATATAGAAACAAACACAGGGATGGCCAACTGTCCCAGAATCCCAGGCTCTACATTAACAATGTCATAAGGAAACTACACCTCTTCTGGCATCAAAGAATGAGCTCACAGAAATGACACCCAGGGCATTCACAGAAATAACCCTAACAGAGACATAGATTGATGGAGGAAGAATCCTGCGGTCCAACATAACTCTTGTGCCATGTATTAGCCGCTATTTCACTGCTTTCCTACCGACTGTGCCTCGTCTGAATGACGAAAAAGAAA
This sequence comes from Mixophyes fleayi, assembly GCF_038048845.1. Classification (NCBI taxonomy): domain Eukaryota; kingdom Metazoa; phylum Chordata; class Amphibia; order Anura; family Limnodynastidae; genus Mixophyes; species Mixophyes fleayi. Next base: position 252,854,901 of record NC_134405.1, read on the forward strand.
GTTAGGAAAACAATGCAAATCACACACAAGTAATATACAAGTTGTGACAGGGCGGGATGGAGGGATTTCCTGCAGCCAAAGAGACAGAACTTCTTTCTACTGGATAATATAGAGGCAATTATGCAACTCCCAATGACAAGCCATTGGATCTAATTTCATAGCAAGGCAGGGAAAACTTTAACCGTGCAATGTGCTTTTACAAGCCTGGCATTTAAGAGCATTTATCCCTATCCAGGTCTTCATTTATTATTACATAAATATTTATTTTCACATGTAATTCTTATTTTTCTAATTTTTTACATAAATAAATAAGACACTTAGTGTACATAAATTGCATTTTTATAGTATATCTTATTTGCATGCAGTTGTTCTATGATTGCTACTGGTACGTATACGTGTACTTCTTAATTAAAATATTCTACTGTGTCAAATAACAGTTGGCATTTACACCTGGCCTGTAGCGGGTAAAAAAGATAGGGTGAAAAAAAGTGTAGTTGTAACAAACATGTAACAAGTGCCTAAGGAGACAAGGGCAACACTAACCGCAGAGTCCTTCTCGGCACCCCAGGTACTTACCGATCCTGAGGGGAGTAGAGCTACTTAACTCTACCCCGATTGCCGAAACCTCACTTTGCTTTAGGCCTGGGTGCGGGACTATGGATATTCGCCTGTTCCGCCTTCCAAGACATAGACATTTGTGTCAGTCATGTGCGTATCTGAATTGCATGCAATTTTGATCATTGACATAATATCCTCTTCTGGGCATGCGTAGAGCTATTTGACTCAAGATATGCTACGCAGATGGAAGTAGGTCCGAACATGAACCAGGCCTTAAGTGTTTAGCTTTGAGTGGAGTTACCATTTAAAGGGGATGTAAACCTCAGGGCTCCTTTGAATATATGTCATAAATGCATTAGGGGCATGATTTAAAAATAGGAACAAATCCAGATAAAGGGTGGACAAAACACGTTGTTATGCAGGGCTTGCAAATGCATTTTTTTTGTTTTGGCTTGTAGGTAAAATACTTTAAATTACTAATCAGTAATTCAAAGTATTCAGTAAAATTCAGTAAAATACTGATTTTGAATTTCTTATAACACACAAATATTGGGCAGATTTATTTTCACATTGCAATTTAGAGTTGAGCTCTAAAACTGTCCGCACATTATAAATTTGACCCACCTGCAGTGCAACATTTGATTTTTTTTTTACCTAACTCTATATGAGGTCCTATGAGCACACTTGAGAATCAGTTGTTTGGCTCTAAACCACTTATGTGACATCCTCTTCAGCCAGGTACGCTTTGCTGCTGCTGATCCTCCCACTCAACTGCATTAAATGATAAGATTCGGTGAGAGGTATACATGTCCGTTAAGCGTGATAAAAGGAATTGATATGTATTATGGTCAGTTTAAACTAGAGATGATCACTGACCCCCGTGTTTTGGTTTTGTATTCAGTTTTGGATCTGGATTACCGTCGTGTTTTGGTTTTGGTTTTGCAAAACCGCCATTGCGTGTTTTGGTTTTGGTTTTGGTTTTGTTTGGTTTTGTTTTGCTATTTTGTTGGAAAATCAATGTTTTTGGGCCTAAAATAACCAAATTTAGTGCTCCACCTGTTTCATGGATAAGTAATCTAATTGTAAAGCTAATAAATTATCAAAAAAAATGTTTAATTCCTGGTAGGCCTTCATTAATTCTACACACAAAACAGATAGTCTTCCTCTCCATCTATGCATATTGGCAATGCAGCCATCATATTTGGATGTATATTACACCCTACACTTATAGTTAAATATGTAAAGAAATGGAAAAAGGCAGTTTGCTTTCTGTCTCTATAGGCCCCCCTCCACTTGTTGAAAAAACCAAAAAATTCAGCCGTTATAGACTGTACAATATTAATTGAAATGGACAAAGCAAGTTTGGTTTCTGTCTCTATAGGCCCCCCTCCACTTGTTAAAAATACAAAACAATTCAGCCGTTATAGACTGTACAATATTAAGAGAAATGGGCAAAGCCAGTTTGGGGTCACTCTGTCTATGACACCCTACCCTTAAGGAGAAATTGCCCAAACAGCAGCCTTTCAAGACGGTACCCTCATCAGTGTGTACGTCATCATCACAGACTATCAATTCATCGCCGCTTGAATCCGCCATTAGAGAACAGTCAGTGCTTGGATGTCTTTGATGGTGAAGTCCGTCCTCGTGGAAGATGTAGTTCATTTTTATAAACATCATTTTCTCCACATTTTTTGGAAGTAACCATCGACGGCGATCACTGACTAAGTTCCCGGCTGTACTGAATACTCGTTCAGAGTACACACTGGAGGGTGGGCAGCTTAGGTATTGCAAAGCAAGTTTGTGCATGTGTTTCCAAATGGCCCGATTTTCCTCCCAGTAAAGAAAGGGACTGTCTAACATTTCCATATCAATTACCTCTTGAAAATAATCCTCCACCATCCTTTGCATGTTTATACTCGTATTGGATGGAGTTATGGGCAAGGTGACACATTATTTTGAAAAATCCTTCAAACCAGCCCAGATGTTAAATTGTTCTGGTCTGTCCCCTGCATCTTCCCTGCTTCTTTTTCGGAAATTTAATTTTTTACGAGCAGTAGCAGCTTGAGAAAGTGAAGGAGGACACGTCGTCAAGCTGAGGCCCAGTTCAGCGGCCAACTTGCTGAGCAATAGCTCCTTGCAAAAGTTCACATCTCGCTCATTTACAAGTAAAGACTCAATGTAGGTCTTAAACCTTGGATCAAGCACAGTGGCCAAAACGTACTGATCCGAGTTCAAGATCTTAATAACTCGAGGATCATTGTGAAGCGAATGAAGTACTTGATCGACAAGGCCAACATACTTTGCTGAATTGCTTTCTTTCAGCTCCTCCTTCAGTTTCTCAAGCTGCTTTTCCAATAGTCTAATTAAAGGAATGACTTGGCTCAAACTAGCAGAGTCTGCACTCACCTCACACGTCACAACTTCAAATGGTTTCAGCACCTTGCACAGCACTGAAAGGATTCCCCACTGTGCAAGAGTGAAATACGTCCCCCCTCCTTTCCCAATGTCATGGCTTGTGCAATATGCTTGGATGGCTTTGCGCTGTTCCTCCATCCTCTGAAGCATGTACAGGGTGGAATTCCACCTTGTTACCACTTCTTGCTTAAGTTGGTGGCAGGGCAAGTTAAACTGCTCTTTCAGCTGCTGTAATCTCCTACATGCTGTGGCTGAATGCCTGAAATGGCCTGAAATTTTACGTGCCACCGAAAGCATCTCCTGCACCTCACGGTTATTTCGTAGGAAGCTCTGCACCACCAAGTTGATGGTGTGTGCAAAACAGGGAATGTGTTGGAAATCACCCAGCTGTAATGCTCGCACTATATTGTTGGCGTTATCAGAAATGAAATATTCTGGGGAGAGTCCAAGTGGTATAAGCCATGTATCAATCACATCTCTTAGTTTGCGTAACAAATTGTCAGCTGTATGCCTGTTAGTGAAGCCGGTGATACAAAGAGTGGCCTGTCTGTGACAAATGTTACGTAGTGGTGTAAATGCTGCTGCTGTTCCTGCTGGTGAAGGTGAATGACCAACCCAGTGGGCTGTCACAGTCATATAGTCTTTGGTTTGCCCACTTCCACTTGTCCACATATCTGTGGTTAAGTGGACAGTGGGCAGAATGGCATTTTTCAGCGCAATCTCTACATTTTTACACACTTTTTGGTATAGTTGTGGAATTGCTTTACGGGAGAAATGGTGTCGCGATGGAATTCTGCAACGCGGAAACAAAACCTCAATTAACTGTGAAAAACCAGCTGCGTTTATTGTGGAGATTGGACGCAGATCTAACACTAACATTGCAGCCATGGCGTCTGTGATTTTCTTGGCGACTGGGTAACTGCTGTCATATTTGCTTCCCCTAGCAAATGATTGTTTCACTGTTAATTGCTCCAATGTAGGACTGCTCATTTTCTTGACCTCCCTCTGGGCTGTCGATTCACCCCCAGCAGCAGCAACAGCAGCAGCAGCAGTGGGACTAAAGCTTTCTTCAGAGGAATTAATACTAGTGCAGGAGTCACCCAGCCTTAATAAGTGGGATGCCGGGCTAACTCTGAGCGCTACTGAAGATATAGATGAGGATGGTGTGGTGGGTGTATTTTGTAGCCGTCGGGATGTCGGTGACCGGAGGGTCTTAGCTACTGATGGAGTGCTTGTAATATTTTTGGAAGAACGTTCAGCTTTTCCCAACACTTTGCCATGAACTCTCGTTAAATGGCGTAACATAGACGAGGTTCCAAGATGGTTAAGTTCCCTCCCTCGACTGACTGTGGCTTGACATACACTACAAATGGCTATACAATTGTTGACTGGATTTGGGTAGAAATAATTCCACACATAAGAAGTGGATTTTATTGTTTTATGCCCACGCATGACAATGGCCTTTTTCTTGTCACGTGCCAGAATTGTTGCCACTGGTGCAGGACTTACACAAACAACCTCATCCTCATCAACATCCTCATTAGCACCTTCGTCGCCTACACAAATCTCCCCCTCATCCTCTTCTAATTCCAAAGTGGCATCCTCAATTTGTGTATCACCAGCTACACTCGGGCTATTAAGGCACACATCAGCAGAATGCTCACGATTAGACATCCCACTGTTGGATGGACTCTCCACAGAGATTGGTGTCATTTGTGAATCAGAGCAAACATTATCCTCTAATGCCTTAATGTTATCTTGCAGCTCGGCTTTGACGCGTAATAGTAGTTGTGCACCAACTGTAGGCTCGGTAACTTTTTGGGATCTGCCACTAATAGAGAAAGGTGAAGGCCTCATTCTCTCTTTGCCACTGCGTGTGCAGAATGGCATGTTGGCAATTTTTTTTTATCGGCACTTAAATTTTGATCAGTTACACTTTTTTTTCGCTTCAACACAGTAAATTTTTTTTTGGTGTGTGTTTTTTGGACTGATTTCGAACGTACTGGGAACACTACTATCAGGACTGGTGACAGAACCTGGTTGCTCATTCTGCTCATATGTGGACTGCTTTGAATCCATTCTGAGCACAAAGCACTAGTAGTGGTAAAAATTATTTGGTTGATACTGCTGACAAATATGACTTTTGACAGCCAGAAATATTTATGCACATTTATGGGGGACACCCCAAAAGCACTGGGGAGTGCTAAAAATTATTTGGTAGATACTGCTGACAGATATGACTTTTGACAGCCAGAAATATTTATGCACAATTATGGGGGACACCCCAAAAGCACTGAGGAGTGCTAAAAATTATTTGGTAGATACTGCTGACAAATATGACTTTTGACAGCCAGAAATATTTATGCACATTTATGGGGGACACCCCAAAAGCACTGGGGAGTGCTAAAAATTATTTGGTAGATACTGCTGACAGATATGACTTTTGACAGCCAGAAATATTTATGCACAATTATGGGGGACACCCCAAAAGCACTGGGGAGTGCTAAAAATTATTTGGTAGATACTGCTGACAGATAGTAATTTTGACAGCCAGAAATATTTAGGCAAAATAATGGGGGACACCCAAAAAGCACTTTGAGTGCCAAATATTGAAAAAAAATTCCTCTATCCTCCTCTCTTCTCTAGCGATTTTTGTTAGCACAATTGGAATCAGAATATTGTATTCTCTGTCCCTGCTCTAATCAGCCTGTGACTACACCCTGCTCTCTCCCTCTGTCAAATGGCGATGGATTGCTGTGGAGGCGTGTATTTATAATCTTCAAGTATCGTGAGAACCGAGCCCCGAGATCCGACGAAGTCACGATGACGTTCGGCCTCGATTTGGGTTCTTGCTCGGCTCGGTACTCGGATACCCAAAGTTCGTGTGGGTTCGGTTCTCGGAGAACCCAGCCCACCCATCTCTAGTTTAAACAAACAGTATGTCTAAAACAGTATGACTAAGTGAGCGTGAACCCCTTATAGTCTTACCAGTGATGAAGATAGTGCTGGTATTATCAATCCATATTAAACAAGTTAATTAAGAAAAGACAACATTTACTATAAATTACATACATGCACTGAAGCTTCTTCTAATCACATTTTAAAGCTTGAGCTTAACAATTGTCTTAACTTATTTTTTTAAGATTCTACTTTATAGCTATGTGCTATATTATTTGTTAAAGCTCACTTGTATGTTTATTATCTTCAAATAAATCTCCATGGAGTATATTTACTATGCAGCGGTTTCGTAGAACCACTATTTTCTGGCGATTTGAAGTAATTTTCTTCAAACACCAAGACAAAACCAGATCGGCTGCTTCTTGATGAGCACTTTAGCGAGGAGTTTGGTCCAATATACTGTAACAATATCAAAAGCAGAAGCCATAGTTTTGTTATAGAAATGGACTAGAATATCAGGATCCATGTGTAGAACGATGTGAAATCTAAGATGAAAAGGAAGGCAAATATATATATACTTTATATTTGTCTTTGTACATAGACCCCAATGTTTCTCTCTTCTGTGCACCAGAGTGAGATGCTGGAGGAGCAGTCAGAGCAGAACTATAGTGTGGACATATGGTATTGAGAATGATCATTACCATACGGCATCTGCGCCGCTTCCTCTATGTGCCTAAATTATATAAATATATATTTTTAAATACTTTAAAAAAACTTTTCACATATTGTAAAACCATTTTAAAAAATATTATGTAGATGAGCAAACCCCACATTACAAATGTTACGCATGCATCTTATACATTTTAATAATAAGACTGCTAGACTTGACAATAATCATCCTCTTTTAAAGTTCATATTTCTGAACAACACTATTGTTTCTTTTGTAACAAATGTTCCAGGGCTAATTTTATGCAAATGTAACTATCACCATTATACCTGTTTTGTACAAAGTAAATTGAATTAATATCAAGTAATAGTTGAAAGCTATTGTGTTATTTTTTTTTAAAAAATAAGGAGCTTCTTAATATTTACTGAAGTTAGTTATGTCAAGATCTTCATAGGTATTACCTCAATATGAAGGTGGTTATGCCAGGGAATATCATTTCCATTGTAGTTGCAATAACTAATTTGCATTTTGCATGATTTGGCATGGAAAATATATTAAAATTTATTAACTTTCAAAGTTCATTTTTTGTTTTTGATTAGTTAACATGGAGTGATATGTAAAGTATAGACTAACAAAGGACAAGGAAAATGTGTTTTTACTATCTGAATATTTGGTGAGATTTGATGGAATTTTGTGACCTACTGGGGTGCAAGTTGTACTTGTAAAGATACCTTGCAGGGCCTGTTGCTAGCAGTAGGCAAACCTAGGCAGTCATCTAGAGTGCCAAGGATTAGGGGGTGCCTAAAACATTGGAATGAACGACATAATGTCACTTAGCCAATTGTATTATTTCCTCCATGTTATCTCACTGGCTGACAATGGGGAAGAAGAGGGTGTTTAATTATTATTATTATTAATTTATTTATAAGGCGCCACAGATTCCGTAGCACTGGATACAGAAGCAAGTAACAACAAATAGATGAGGTAATACATGTCAGCAGCACAGGTGAGTGTGAGTAATGCTATGGAGACTCACACAGAGTGCAGCAAAAAGCCATGACTGGACGTATGAAGGACAGGAGACAGACGTGGTACAATAGGTAGAGAGGACCCTGCCAGTGAGGGGTTACATTCTAAAGGGTGAGGTGGTGAGAGACAGTAGGACCAACTGGAAGAAAATGTTTAGATGGGAGACAAGGAAGAAAAGGTGATGGATATAATGGTTAGGGGGTGGTAGGATTTAGGAGGTGGTAGGATAGGCAAGCTTGAAAAGGTGAGTTTTAAGTGAGCGTTTGAAGGACTGAAAGCTGGGGGAGAGTCGAGTCAGATGGGGTAAGGAGTTCCAAAGATTAGGGGCAGCACGGCAGAAGTCTTGGAGGCGAGCATGGGAGGAGGTAATGAGAGGTGAATTGAGGCGGAGGTCAGAGGCAGAGCAGAGTGGCTGGGTAGGTATTTACCTCGAGACAAGGTCAGAGATGTAAGGAGGAGAAGTGTTGGTAAGGGCTTTGTAAGTGAGGGTAAGGAGCTTGAACTGAATTCTGAAACACATAGGGAGCCAATGAAGGGATTTACGCAGAGGAGAAGCTCAAGAAGTGCGGTGGTAGAGGAAGATGAGCCTAGCTGCAGCATTTTGTATGGATTGAAGGTCAGAAGTAAGAGAGTGAGGATGACTAGTGAGAAGGAGGTTGCAATAGTCGAGACAAGAAATGATGAGTGAATGGACCAGGATTTTGGTTGCTTCCCGAGAGAGGAAGGGACGGATTTTCATAATTTTACAGAGCCAGAAGTGGCAGGATTTGGTGAGGGACTGGATATGAGGGGTAAAGGTGAGGACTGAATCAAGTAAAACGTCAAGGCAGCGGGCTTGGGTGACAGGAGAAAGAGTGATTTTGTTAACCAAGAGGGAGATATTGGGAGGGATAGCAACATTGGCAGGAGGAAAGATGGTGAGCTCGATTTGGAGATGTTGAGTTTCAGGAACTCTGTGACATTCAGGTATTTACAGCAGAGAGACCGCTAGATACCTGGGTTAGGACAGCGGGAGAGTGGTCAGGGAAGGAAAGATAGATTTACGTGTCATTAGCATAGAGGTGGTATTGGAGGCCAAATGATTGAATGAGTTTACCAAGAGATGTGGTATAGAGAGAGAAGAGCAGAGGGCAAAGGACAGAGGCTTGTGGGACTCCAATAGAAAGGGGAAGAGGGGGGGGGGGAAGAGCCAGATGCAGACACACAAAAAAAGCGGCCAGAGAGGTAGGTTCACGAGCACCTATGGAGTGAAGGGTGGTGAGAAGAAGAGAATGATTGACGGTGTCAAAAGCAGCAGAGAGGTCAAGGAGTATGAGAAGGGAGGAGTGACCATTTAACTTAGCTGAGAGCAAGTCATTTGTTACTTTAGTGAGGGCAGTTTCAGTTTAGTGAAGGGGACGGAGGCCAGACTGGAGTGGGTCAAAGAGAAAGTGGGTCAGACGATTGAAGACAAGTCGTTATTTACTGAGAAGATCCTGGCTTATGCTCCTCCTGTTAGTGATAGGATGGGAGCAGGGGTGGGCTGGCAAATTTTAGCCGGATAGGCAAGACTCGATGCAGCAACCTATTAGGAACATCTTAAAGGAAAAAAAATGCAGGTGACCAAGTGACCCAGCCCAAGGTAGCCCACCATGTGACAGTCCCGGGGGCAAGATGCCCCCCAGCCCAGCCTGCCCATGGTTGGGAGTATGGCACTGTGTTGTGATTTTTACAGCCTGACACACAAGAGCAGAAGTTGGGAGCTTCAAAGGACTGATGACACGCAACTAAACATAGCTTGCTACACATAAGATAAAAAGGAGGGGCTGGCCTCTGGGGAACAATGCATATAGCACCCTAATAACTGGAACCCACACATCTACTTATCCAGTAATTTACTGGATGCACCAAGTGTTCCTCACATAGTACTTTATTATACTATGCTTCTTTCCAAGCACAAATGTGATTGGTAATGAATGATCATACATAATGGCAATTGAGCAAAAAATAGCAAAAATACATTACAATTGATGGCATGAAAAGGGAGAATTTTCATATAATGGGCATCAGCATTAAAGTTTTATAGATTTAAGGCCTCATTCGTTGTTTTAAGTCAAGAGCGTCAATACAATATGATTACAAGATGTGTAATATGTAAGTTTATTTTTCATTTAACAGAGTAAAACAGATAAATGTCCATCTATCCTGCTTCACAAAAAATAAATAAATCACTCAACAACAATTTTTTTAATTCCTATATTGGATTGAGAAACTTAACTATTCAATATATGCTCCATTAAAAAAAATTATCTATGCCAGGTTGGCAATAGGTGTTGAGAACAATTCTACTAAATTAAAGTTAAGGCACCACTATACACTATGATAAAAAGACAAAAGGCCTAATTCATCATTCTGCGCATGCCCAGAACTGGGAGATATGTCTATTTCTAAGACTAGGTACACACTGGAGGTTTTTCAGCCAATTATCAGGCCACACACCCGATACTCGACCGTTTAGCCCGATATCGCATTAATGTGTATACTTAACTGTTGAACAAGAGTCGTTCCAAAGTACACATAGTCATTTAATTTGATTGCATGTTCTGTTTGAAAATCTTGTTACAACTGCTTTTCGATCCTGCAGTGTGTATTAATTCATACGACAGATTAACAACCTGTCACTGTGTCTGTGTTGTTAAATTTTCGAGAGTTCTGTAAGTGGATTAATTCGTCCGTTAACTCTGAGACTGAATATTTTGTTATAGAGTCACAGAAGATAAAGAAATTTATAATGACATTGTGGAAAAGTCAAAGTTTATTTTGTGTGTTATAATCAGCGTGACAGAAATGACCCACTACACTGCTCTTGGACCAGATGAAGAGCACAGATGTCAAGGTAAATCATGTATAGTGTGTACACCTGAATCGGCAGACTGATTGTAACTTCACTCATTTGAAACATCGTTAATAATAACAAATTGGTTGAAAGTTTTTGAAGTGTGTACCTAGCCTAATTGTGCTGTAATTATGTGTATAACAATTCATCCACAGGGCTATAGTGATCTCTTTTTTCCTCGTGTTGCTAATGTATTTAACTACAATGACAAGCATCATTACATCATCTTAGTGGTTGTGTCATTATCTTTTTCAACATTCCCAAAACATTCTGTGGGATATCTCAGTAGACTAAATTATACTAAAAGGATGTATCACATAAGGAAATTCTTTATTAAAATCAAGTTGAATTACATATAAAGTTATATTTTGCAGTGAAAGAGCACAACAGGAAATGAAAAATCCCAACAGCTGTTTCAAACCTCAAGGGTTCTTTATCAAAATATAAGAATCATTTTTACTACACTTGTTGATATATAGGCAGCAGGAGTCCTTCTTACCAATTTTAAATGAATTTTCTTTGATAAATTACAAATGAATTGTTACAAAAATCGCTTGTTAAGAGCGTTTTGTCGCTATCCAATAACTATTGTCGAATCTCGGTTTGTGTTTCCAATGCACAAAGATTTATTCTCAAAAAGTAGCAGTATATATATCTTAGCGAAATAATAGTAAGTACAGCCGTTACTTATCGCAGGCGCTCTGGATCCAGTGAACAGTCATTCAGTCCTGAAGTCTGTGGTCTAGGTGACTGAACACTAGATAAGGAGCTGCTGCTTATATGCAAACAGAGATACAGTAAAACAATGCAAAGGTGTGGCTTGCTTCTATTGGTCCAGGCATCAGGAGGGTCCAGGGGGTGGCAGATCATAGGCTAGTTTAAGCTCAGGAATCCAAAGGAGGGGGTCTTCTCTCCAGGGGATGAGCTCTGATCTTCCCGCCAAGATTACTAATCCTAATAGTCCATAATTCCTTAACATTAATACTTGCGTATGCGCTCTGCGATCCCTTCGCAGAGGGAACCGGACAGTTGCAAATGTGAAGGGGATTAGTTTGATACCACACATGACATGATTCCTTCAATGTGTACCATATGTTTTACTGATATGCATATAACTCATAAGATTACACATAAATACTACTATATTTCGACATAAATGACTATGTGTTGCAACTACCATTAATGTGTACTATTTTACAAGTGTGCGTGTTTCTGCGAATGTATGTAAAAGACTAAATACTGTTGTTGCCCCGTGTTGCAGCTGTGTACGCCCTTCCACGCCGTAGCGTGCCCTTTCACGCTGTAGCGTACCATACGCGTCTTTTTAAACAAAGACAACCAAGTTTGCTCGATTTTAATTGAAATGACTTTATCCAATTTGCTGACTTCGACACGCTTGACTAATGTTTCCTTCATTTAAATATACAAATCTTGTTGTGTTTAAATAAAGCTTCAATCCCACATAGATTTTAAAAAAAATATATATGATTTATGTCATATTATTAAACAGCAAGCTTTGTACCTTGAACAGGAAGCTGATTTAATCGATTTTCTTTAGGATGTCCTGCTATAACTTGGTCTTTAACCTGTGTGTATTATCTGGCTGTCACCACAAAATAGAGTCTCTATGTTAGAACACATTTATATTTCCTCAGTCATGAGAAGAGTGTAATTTTATTTCTGAGTCAGAGCCAGTCAGTCAGGAAGCTCTTCAATGATTACGTCATAGCAGAGAAAGGGGGGATTGTGCCATGAATGAGCTTGCAGAAAAGAAAGGCGTTACAAATCCCCTCCTCTTACTACATCATGTCATGTGACTCTGGCTGCTATGGTACTCACATGACACTTGAGAAACTATAAATCATTACTAGCAACTTGAAGAAAAAGAAAAGGAAAAGAGGACAAACTAATATGTTTTCTTAGAGTAATTAGAGTAATTAGAGTAATTTATGTTAAAAAAAACCACACATATCGGGCCTGATCAATTAAGGCATGCAAAATTTACATAAATTGAGCTTTTTTGAAGTATTCAGCAAGCTTCAACAAAGAGCAGATCTAAAGAAACATCTTTTGTTGAACACGGGTCTAGGCACGCTCTACTCTGAGAGATATTACACTGCAATATTTTTTTTACACTCCCAAAACATATGTGGAATATAAAGTCCCAAAAAGAACGCACATATAAAAAAAAATATTCAATTAATGTCACGTGTTAATAATATAGTCATTGATGACAAAAAATGAAAAAAAAAGAAGTTCTTTTTCACTCGCCCCGTTTCCCATAAAATTCATTTGTTGGGATGTTATGAATCTCTACTGTACATAAAATGCATTTTTACAGTTGCTGCTGATTGCAAACACATGTTCTAGCATACATGCGCGACTGTCATCACTATCACTCGGAACTTACACCTGTCCTGTAGCTGGTACAAGTCATAGGACAGAAAAACAAGTACTTTTGAGACGCCAAAAGCTTTAATCAGATGGTGCAGCGTGCGTTCGAGCTCGCCACGCCCTTGCTTTACATATGTGCATACGCCATTAGCATCCCCCGTTCCACCTCTGAAATTGTGGGCTGTCATAAGAGCCATTTGCGCTGGAAGATGAATTAGATATTCTTGCTTTCACTGGCATATGGTCCATTTCTGGGCATGCGCAAAATGATTTTATGCAAAATACGTCACGTATCTGCATTTACATTCCGCAACTAATTAGGCCCATCACGTTTTAACAGCTTTAAATTCATGTAAATTTTAATTTCAGAATAGCTTATCAGAATATACTTTCCCAATACCAAAAAAACAAACTTAAAAGGCTTAGAAATCTAATTTATTCTTTTACATTATTTTTATGTTGCCTAATAGATTGGCTAGTTTTTCAAACAAATATGCAGGAACAAGATAAGGCATACACAACACACAACATAAAATTTTCTAAATTTAATAAACTGTTTAAGCCTATAGATCTACTCTGAGTATATAACACAGCATGTATATAAGTCATACAATCAGAGCATTGTTCTCTTGTAACCCTCACATTGATAGGGCATAATCAATGTAGCAAAGGTCTAATTTTTAAATCTAGTTAACAGATACTTCTGGTAGTAAATTTTATCCTCATCCCATTGTACAAAACAAAACTGGAATAAGTACATATCACAGCTGTCCTTATTACAATGCCTTTTATCTGGACATAACAGGTACCATTGAATATGAATGCATTATGAATAATTATTATTGTTTATTTGTACAGTGCCACCATATTATGGAGCACTTTTAAGAGAATATTGAATCATTCACATATGCCACTACCCCTTGGAGATTACAGTCTAAATGCCCTATCACAAAAAAAAACCACGCACACTATGGCCTATGTGAGAGATATCCATTTAATCAATTTCTGAAGAATAATACATTTTGTATAATTAATGTCTGAGCAACAATCTGCAGGGCTCTGCAGATTGTTACCACGTAACCGATACCTAAACCTTTTTGTTTTTCTGCTTGCTTCACATATTCTGAGAATTCTGCACAACTGACAGTTTCCTGTAGAAGCCTCGCACCTTTGAAACCTCAGCCATTTCCGCCTCAGGTTTGCGCGACTGAAACAAGAACATCTGCTGATCCTAAATGTCAAACTGCTGTTTTGTTGTGTAACCATATATTTTTTTATGTCATCTTCTGTGTATAAATAAAACTACTCTGACTGGGGGCTGGTCAGAACCAGATTGAGTTTTCAGCCTTACAACTGAACTTTGTCTGTCTCTCTATCGATCGATACCCACTTAAGACAGGTGCCAGGGCTCGAGAGAAAGGACCCAATAGAGGCTATCTCTGACAGTTTCAGTGGGGGCTCGTTTGCCGGGATCTCCAATACATCAGACCTCTCGACGCCTTTGGGACCTCTTCTTTGTACACAGACAGACATCAACAAAATCCAGCTGGTGAGTAAAAAGCTTTATTTTTACTCTTTTACAGTGCTGTCTCTGTATAAGGAGGTAGTGTCTTAGTTCGAGGGTACCTCAGTCTGATTGACGGGGATCTCTGAGCTCTGGCAACAGATACTATTAAGGGTATCAAGGTAGATTAAAAGGTTGAATTTTTGTTTAAACAAAGTTACTGCATTACATCTATATGATAAATGTCTAATGTGACCACATCTGAAATAGGAGAAGTGAGTGAAATCACTTTAGAAATTGTTACAGTATAGTTTATAATTGTCTTTTTCTGTTGGATTTTATTGAAAGTTGTGAGAAATATTAAAAAAGGCAGAAGTCCTGCAAATTTGTTATAAAAATCCTCATTCAAATAAAGGGACCATAAGGTAATTCCTAATGGGAAATAAAGGGTCCATAAAGGGACAACAAAGACCCGAAATATATGACGGTCTGAGTCCAATACAGTACGTGTCTAAACGTGGAGGTAAAGACCTCACTAAGGGAATGAGGAAATTATTTAAAGTAGTAGGACTGTCTGAAGAGGGCACATTAAAAGTTGCATTCTGGAAACAGTTTGTGAAAGACAATGAGAAAGTTTTAAAGGAAAAAGGATATTTTAAAAGGTGTCAGATGTGGTGCAAATTGGCAGAACAGTTAGAAGATGATGATATCCCCAGTAATATGTTACAACTGACAAATTTAAGTGATACAGAAGAAGAAACACCAGTGGTGGGGGTCCCTGGTGTTCCAAATAATAATAATAATACATTTCTACCCCCATATCCACCCTCCCCATCAGGACCCATCATGTACCCTGATTTAAGACCCCTCTCTAATAACCAATCAGGCTTGAATTTAAGACAAAGACCCACGAAACAGCCCGATTTCTATGGACAATGGGCGTTTCCTCTGGTCACCGGACCACCGCCATATAATCCTAATACTAAACCTTTCAACAATAAAGTCAAAAGTGATCTCCCTTACGGAACCACTTGTAAAAAATGTTTTAGATGTGTCCCCCCATATTCAGAAGTCTGTCCATTCTGTGGCCGTCCCCAGGAATCCACTGATGAGAAGTGTGATCCCCCACAGTTAACCATGGATATGTTCCCCTTGGGAACTTCCACCACATTAGATAATGCAGACCCCCCTGCAGTAATACGCAGAACTGTCCAACACAGACCATGGACCCCGAGTGAGTCAAGGGATATCTGTGATAAGAGTCCCGATCCCAGAAAACATCCCACCCAGTGTCTTGCCTACTTTAGAAGAATGAATAGAATTTACACTTGTACATGGTCAGACTTGGAAGAATTAGCCAATATTATAATCGGCCCGAGTGGAACTGCAGTCCTTAAAAACTCAGATAATGTAGAATGTCCCGTAGATAATATCTGAATCTGCAACTACCTTTTTAGCCAAAATGAATGTATGGGCAGCTGCAGAACAACGTAAAGTCCCGGTAGGCACTCCCTTAAAGCAAGATAACGGGGAAGACTGCCGTAAGTGGTATGATCGGTGCCTAATCAATCACACGGACGGAGGATTCGGCACTGCTGAACTCCGTGAAGTACAATTACTAAAAAATACCTTTCTCATGGGTCTTAAACAAGAAATGAGAGAATCTCTATTCAGAAACAGACCAGAGGCAGGTAGTATGGACATGGAAGTCCTACTTGATATATTACGGGTAATGGAAGATAGGGAAGAGCAGAAAAAGAAAAAAAACCCTATTTATATTATCCAAACTACCAGTGATAAAAGAGGGGCAAGAGACCCTAGTGGCACAACCCTCGGAGCATGTTTCTTTTACAAACAGACAGGACACATGAAAAGAGATTGTCCCAAATCCCCATGTATTACTCAATGACATTCCAGCATCATCTACCAGGTTTTCTGTAATTGATTTAGCAAATGCATTTTTCTCTGTACCACTACACCCAGATAGTCAGAAATGCTCTGCGTTTACAGTAGATGATGCACAATATTGTTGGACTAGATTGCCCCAGGGAGCGGCCATTTCCCCATCGGCCTTCTCTGAAGCCCTGCATACAGTCCTAACTGCATAGGCACCAGAACATGAAAATACACGTCTAATACAGTATGTAGATGATTTGCTGCTCTGTGCAGACACTGAAACAATTTGCTTAAAGGAAACAAAAAGTTTGCTAAAATTTCTAGCACAAGAGAAATGTAAAGTCTCAAAAGAAAAATTACAGTGTGCTTTACCTCAAGTACAATTTTTGGGTCACTGCATATCAGCAGGCGCTAAACATCTGTTAAGCTCTAGAGTAACTGCCATACAAAAGTTCCCGCCCCCCACCACAGTGAGACAGTTACGTGCCTTTTTAGGACTTGCTGGCTACTGCCGGGAGTGGTTAATGAATGCTTCAGAACTCTTAGACCCTCTTTACACTGTAACCAAGGGAAACGCCACAGGCCCAATCACTCTAACAAGTGAACAACTAATAGCCTTTGAAATAATAAAGGAATTGATTGCAAGTGCCCCGGCTCTTGGCCTCCCTAACTATGAACTACCGTTCAATATGTTTTGCCACGAACAAAATGGTCATGCACACGGGGTACTGACACAAGAACATGGGGGTAAACAGAGACCACTAGCATACTACTCTCAAAAGCTAGACCCTGTTATAACAGCAGCTCCCACGTGTATAAAAGCAGTAGCTGCGGCTGCGTTACTGCTACAAAAAGTTGCAGACATAGTGTTGGACCACCCACTCACCATTCAGGTTCCACACTCAGTAATGGAAATACTTAATCAAGCCAGAACAAAACACATTTCTGCAGCCAGACTAACCAAATATGAAGTGGCACTTCTCACACCCTCGAATGTCACACTAAAAAGATGTACAGTTTTAAATCCAGCAACATTGCTCCCAAGTTGCATGGATATAAAAGAGGGCAGTAGCAGTAAGAAAGACGGTGACATCCGCCCGGGCACTAATGACAGTGGCATCTGCCTAAGCACTGATGTAAGCGCAAACAGCGCACACAGTGACAGCGCAGAGAGTGCACAATCTGTGACAGGGCAGGAAATGCAACTCA
Source organism: Mixophyes fleayi (assembly GCF_038048845.1). NCBI lineage: Eukaryota > Metazoa > Chordata > Amphibia > Anura > Limnodynastidae > Mixophyes > Mixophyes fleayi. Next base: position 252,872,346 of record NC_134405.1, read on the forward strand.
AAATTTTTCACAGTTTTAATGATCATGACTGCTTAGCCCTAATGGACTTGGAAACCACACCTCCAGGCAATGTAAAAGAAACACCACTAGCAAATCCTGACCTACTACTATTCGTAGACGGGTCCAGGTACTACGAGGAGGGTTCCCCTAAAACGGGGTATGCAGTCACAACTGAAACTGAAATATTGATTCAGCAACCCCTTCCACCCAGCTTTTCAGCACAGCAGGCTGAACTAGAAGCACTAATCAGTGCATGCCAATATGCAGAAGGGAAAACAGCTAATATTTACACAGATTCCAGGTATGCTTTTGGGGTAGCACATGATTATCAGAGCATCTGGAAAAACAGACATTTTATGGCCTCCAATGGGAAACCAATAAAAAATGCAGACATCATTTTGAGATTGTTCACAGCTTTAGAACTGCCTGAAGAAGTGGCAGTCATAAAAATAAAAGCACACACAAGGGAACAAACCTTAGAGGTAAAAGGAAACAGACTGGCAGACCAAGCTGCTAAGGCAGCAGCAGATTTACCATTGGTCAAACATTATCTACTGACCGCTGCCACTCTCACATTCCCTGTAGACCTAGATATGCTTAAAATTCTACAGAAACAGGCTACAGAGTCAGAAAAAGAGGAGTGGAAAAAGAGAGGAGCAGAACCTGAAAAGGAATTATGGGCATCAGCAGACAAACACTGTCTTCCCAGAGCCCTTTTTCCCACACTGGCCACACTAGAACATGGCCCCACACATGTCTCAAAAGATGGGATAATTAACTCTGTGTTTAAACACTGGATTGCACCAGGCTTCAGCACTGCTGCCAGTAATCTGGTAAAGGCCTGTGCCATCTGTAACACAAACAATCCTGGTCACACAGTGACCGTACCCCTCAGAGTAACCCCAAAACCTCTCTACCCATTCCAACGTATACAAATAGACTATATACAGTTACCTAAATGTGGGATATATGAATACGTCCTAGTGGTCATTGACCTATTCTCAAACTGGCCGGAGGGCTGGCCAGTAGCTAAAGCTACAGCAAAAAATACAGCAAAGAAACTACTGTCAGAAGTAGTATGCAGATATGGTGTCCCAGAAGTGATAGAATCAGACAGGGGGACCACCTTTACGGGTGAAGTAATGACAACTATCATGTCAGATTTGGGGATCAGTCAGGCATTCCATACCCCCTACCATCCACAGAGTAGTGGCAAGGTGGAAAGATTAAATGGCACTCTGAAACTTAAAATACAGAAAGCCATGAAAAGCACAGGAATGCCATGGTTACAGTGCCTCCCCCTTGCCCTATACTCAGTCAGGACGACACCAAACAAAAAACACAGGCTAAGCCCCTATGAGATATTATTTGGGGGGCCGCCAAAAACAGGGTGTTATTTTCCCCAATCTATGGTAAAACACCAAGGTGAACTGACTAATTATGTGAAAGAATTGCAGAAGTCCCTCACTAATACACATTCTCGAGTTTTCTCTTCTATCCCAGATCCAGAGGATTGTGTTGGAACACATGTCTTAGTACCGGGAGACTACGTTGTTGTGAAGAGACACGTCAGGAGGGCTCTGGAACCACGACTTGAAGGACCATACCAAGTCCTGCTGACCACACCCACTTCAGTGAAACTAGAGGGGAAAGACCCTTGGATCCACGCCAGCCACTGTAAAAAGGCCACGGTGGCTCAGGATCAATCATGAAGGGTGTGTTCATTCTGTGTTTTGCAATAACTATAAATGTATGTTTCAATATGGATAGCCAAGATATGCATTTCAATATTGATACTATATGTTGCTTTTAAACTAAGCTTATGTTTTTTCCAATGCTGTTTGAAAAGATGCAAAAAAGACATCAAGATAAAAAGGTCACTTAAGAAACATCTAAAGTCCGATCCAGAAACCCAGGTCCAACTCGCTCTCACTAGACTCTGAATAAGTTACATACTTAAAAAGGTTCTCCCTTATGTTTTATTATTTTCAAGAACCCAGGTGTACATAAACTATAGACCTGGCTGAATGTACATTTACCATCCTCTAAGGGCCTGCTAGGGGTTCCATTGAATTGAATGAAGTAGGTCAGGTGCAGGAATACTTTGTGCACACCAAAAGGATAGGCAGGATAATTATAAAAATGATAAAAAGAGGGGTTTATGTGAGAGATATCCATTTAATCAATTTCTGAAGAATAATACATTTTGTATAATTAATGTCTGAGCAACAATCTGCAGGGCTCTGCAGATTGTTACCACGTAACCGATACCTAAACCTTTTTGTTTTTCTGCTTGCTTCACATATTCTGAGAATTCTGCACAACTGACAGTTTCCTGTAGAAGCCTCGCACCTTTGAAACCTCAGCCATTTCCGCCTCAGGTTTGCGCGACTGAAACAAGAACATCTGCTGATCCTAAATGTCAAACTGCTGTTTTGTTGTGTAACCATATATTTTTTTATGTCATCTTCTGTGTATAAATAAAACTACTCTGACTGGGGGCTGGTCAGAACCAGATTGAGTTTTCAGCCTTACAACTGAACTTTGTCTGTCTCTCTATCGATCGATACCCACTTAAGACAGGTGCCAGGGCTCGAGAGAAAGGACCCAATAGAGGCTATCTCTGACACCTATATTGTCAGAAGCAAGACCACGGGGTCTCAGCTACATGTGCCACATAATGTACATATCACATGCAGTTGAAACTTGTGTGGAGTAGGGGCCCATGGGATTCTATTGCCCACAGCCCCAATCCACCATTGCACCTGGAGAACACCCACACGAGAATGGCAAGAATATGCAAACTCCTCCAAGATAGCACCCTGGTCGTAATAGAACCTGTAGCAACAGTTCTGTGAGTCAGCAATGCTAGCAACAGATTGAGAGATTATTGCCTATGTTCTATCTAGAGATGCTCACTGACCTCCGTGCTTTGGTTTTGGTTTTGGATCTGGATTACCTTTGTGTTTTGGTTTTGCCAAAACCGCCCTTGCGTGTTATGGTTTTGGTTTTGGTTTTGTTTTGCAATTTTTTTAAAAATTCAATTTTTTGGGGTAAAATAACATAATTTAGGCATTATTTTGTACCTACATTATTATTAACCTCACTAACATTAATTTGCAGTCATTTCCATTCAATTTTGACCATCTCACAGGTCACAATATGGTTTTCATACAGTTTCAGTCAAATACTGCAGCGATCTGGCTGGATGGTAAGTGACAGAGCAATGACTCAAACACACAACAGTTCCTACCACATCTAGGAAACATTGCAACGAGCGCTCCACCTGTTTCTTGGATAAGTGAGGTATTTCTACAGCTAATATATGGCAACGAGTGCTCCACCTGTTTCTTGGATAAGTGAGGTAATTCTACAGCTAATAAATGTCAATGAGCGCTGACTTCCCCGGGATATGTGCTTTTATCAGACACACACCAATCCAGGGTGCCAGACAACGCACTAAAAAGAGCTATTAAAATTCAAAGTAAAAAGCCAGTTAAGTGTATGTACACCCTATACTTATTAGCACAAATTACAAAAAATACAGTTTAATCCCTGCTAGGCCCTCCTTAATTCTACAGCTAATAAATGTCAATGAGCGCTGACCCTCCCGGGATGTGTGCTTTTATCAGACACACACCAATCCCGGGTGCCAGACAACGCACTAAAAAGAACTATTGAAATTCAAAGTAAAAAGCCAGTTGGGTGTATATAACACCCTACACTTATAGTGAAAGTTACAAAAAAGCAGCCTGCAAAGACTGTACAATAAATCAAAATGCCCAAAACACCTTTTCTCTTTGGGTGTATCTACACTTATTAGTGCAAATTCAGAAATATAAAGTGCTGGTATATTAGAATTTCAGCAGTCAGAAAATAGTTTTTGTAGAAGGGGGAAATTCAACACCCCAAACACTTTGCAGTGTAAATTAGGAAAAATGCCTCCTCTATAATCCTCTATACTCCTCTCTTCCTGCTCTATTGCTGCCACCTAACCCTTCTCTGTCCCTCTCTTAAATGGCGCTAGATCGCTGTGGAGGCGGCTATTTATTCATTCTAAAACTCGTGAGATCCGAGATCCGACGACGTCACAATGACATTTTGCCCCGTTTTAGAATCCGAATAGGCGCGAGAGACTCGGCTCGGTACTCGGATCCCGGAAGTTTAGGCGGGTTCGGTTCTCGGGGAACCGAGCCCGCCCATCTCTAGTTCTATCTGTATGTCTTATATTACTATATAAGGAAATTATATCAAAATTGACTAGATATCCAAATACAAAATTCAAATATTTTCAAGTGCTACAGTATCCACAATGGAGGAAGGAAGTACATCTAATAAGAAACCTCATTTAAAGTACTTGAATTTTCATAAAGGTCTGTAATTAATCCTACTTAGAAACTATTCGGCATCTGGTGGTTGGATGTTTATGGACCTTTGGTAAAAAGTACTAAATCACAATCTGTGGAGAAGTAATAAAAGTTACAGTTTGTCTATATTTTTATTTTTATAAACGTGTTTATTATTGAGCTGTTTTAGCATTTTGCTCTATTCATTATTGGTCAATCTAATGCATGTTTTCTCTATAGCTGTAATATTTGGAGTAATTTTCAGATTTTCTATAAATGTAACATCACTTAAGACTTTAATAGTGAAGATATCGAATGTTAATCAATTAGGAACTATTTGATTAAGTTTATAGCACTTTAAAGGTTTGAACAATTTCAGTTTAAACTAATAATCTCCCTAAAGTATTTAATCAGCTGAGAATTATTGAAACCTTTAATTATCTTAACAGAAATATATTGTATAGTTGTGTGCTTTCATGTGTGCTCTTGAGCCTAATTATAGTGTCTACATAGATGCAAATTCCTCATTTTTTTATACAAATTGATGTTACAGGTATTAATTCCACTCTAAAGAGGAGCAAACTATTTTATGAGCCAAATAAATCTGCTAATGCTGTTTCTGTACAAGATACAGACTTTAAAGCAGTAATCCCATGAAAAAGTGAGGTGTTTCTCTATTTAACATAAATTACTGTGATATACTATAAGAAGCAGCTTGCATGTATTTCCTTGCAGGTAACCATGGTTAGCAGAGGAAGAACAAGGATTTTCAAGCACCACCCTTTTTTTAAAGCTTCTAGTCTGTTGTTCTAACTTAATCAGCATGACCAAGTGATCTCCAGCTGTTTCCTTGTCAACTGTCTCACCTGTGTTAACGAGAGAATCACTGACCTAATGTCAGCTGGTCCCTTTGTGGCAGGGCTAAAATACAGTGAAAATGTTTTGGGCTAAAGTTCATTGTCATGGCAAAGAGGGACTTTGAAATGAATTGCAATTCATGTGATCATTCTTCATGACATTCTCGAGTATATGCAAATTGCCATCATAAAAACTGAGGCAGCAGACTTTGTGAAAAATAATATTTGTGTAATTCTCAAAATTTTTGGCCATGACTGTACTTATGATAAGTACTGTTTAGGCTGAGAGTACTTCCGCTCAGATTCAAATTAAAACACATACTCGGATACACTTGGATTTCAATACGGACAGAACTCTGCATGCTCTTATTTAAAATAAAACTTACATGTAAGTTGCTTTTAGACATGAATCAGGCCCTCAGCTATGGGTGGATTTAAGGGAAGTATATAAAATAATAAAATGTCACTTAGCTGTGATCTTCCAATCTCACAGTGTTTTTTTTTGAAATTTCAAACTGTGTTGCCAATGCATCTCCCCTAAGAACTTTTCATTTGGATGACCGAGCGGTGCAAGTAAGTGACATGACATATGTGTTATTTTACATATAATCATCATCACCATTTATTTATATAGCATCACTAATTCCACAGCGCTGTACAGAGAACTTACATCAGTCCCTGCCCCATTAGGCTTACAGTCTAAGTTCCCTAACATACACACAGACAGAGACAGACGGACAGACTAGGGTCAATTTTTGTTAGCAGCCAATTCCAACTAATTTTACACAATACTACGTTTTTCATTCTTTAGTATGTCTGTTTTTACCTGTATAAATTAAGGCACCTTATTTTTCTCCCAGTTTCATCTTGAAGAATCCAAAATACTGCATTTTATAGACTATTATGTTGCATTTCATATATGTCTTATATATTTGATAGCTTGCATTCTCATTAGGCAGTCTGTGTTACCAGGGTATGCTACTTTTGAACATTAGATGGCAGACATAACCTGAGTTTTAGAGATTGTTGAAGGTATAGCATTCAGCAAAGCATTCTGTTCCTTGTATACTTTTTCTCATAAGTAGTAGACTCTTAGAAAACTTAACTAATGTATAAATAACATCCCATCTATAGGTATTTTATAGGTATAACATTAGTTATTAAAATTGACCAACAACAAACAGAACACGAATATATTAACATTCATCATTATTTATTTATAGATTGTAAGCTTGCAAGCAGGGTTCTCTTACCTCTCTGTCCATATGTATTACCCAGTATTGTCTTATTAATGTTTGCTCCCAATTGTAAAGCGCTATGGAATTTGCTGGCGCTATATAAATAAATGATTGTGATATATATAAAAAAGGCAATTACACCTAGAAATGTCATAAAGGACATAAAAAACACAATTTAAAATACTACTACTATATATAATACAACTACATAATATGTACTGCCCCATAATATATTTTATTACTATAATAATGGTGGTCCTGCTGTAATAATATCACAATTCTACACCCACTACCCCATTTGTTATAGACAGTCCTTGTTCTATCTATCTATCTATCTATCTATCTATCTATCTATCTATCTATCTATCTATCTATCTATCTATCTATCTATCTATATATATATCTATCTATCTATCATCATTCAAGTACATTAGTCTTAAAACTGAAAAGTCCAACAGTATTTAAAAATAGATGTGTGACTTTTGGGACTATACCATAACACTTATAATTTTGCAATTACTTAAATTGTCTTTCTCCTACGCAAAAGGTAATAAATTGCTTGAGTTCCCCCCACCTCCCCCCCCCCCCCAAATTACATTTAGATGCAGTTTTAACCAATGAAAACAATTTGTAAATCCTGCTTTTTAAGCAATCCTCTCAGCTTTATAAATTATTTCCTTTAATTTTATATTTTTACTGTTTGTTCAAATAATAAAGATAAGAGACTCTTAACCAGTCATGACGTACCAGTGAAGCCTTTCTTCCCACTACAATATCTATCTACTCTTCAGTAAATGTTGAATTTTATGCACATTTATTTTGCATATAAACCCAACTCAAAGAGAAACAAATGGTTTTATTATACTTCTTTTCATCATAATGACTCTGGTGCTATTGATCAAATGAATGAAGAAAATTGCTAGTAATTTTCCTCATTACCAACATAATGGACACAAACAAAATCACGGTAAGGTTGCGCTGTTCAAAATTGTTCTTTGTTATTTTTAGGCCTTAATGAAAAATTATTTTGCGCTTAACATATATGACGACACCCATGATTAAGCTTCCACATAAGTTATTGTTCAAATAAAAAAGCCATTTTTAATAAAACATTTAGTGAACTCCATCTATAATCTCTATTGTGTATTTGCATCCTTTAATAATTTCTTTTTTTATCGTTGGCATAAACTGACTCTCCATGGGACCTTGAGCACTTTTGTAAATCAGTTTAATATAATAATACAGAAATATTAACAGGATTTAAGTGCAAAGTATTATGCTACATATGTACTGAAAGGATATTTGTTTAAAAAACAAAGTGCTTAGGTGTAATTATTTTTAGTTGAATGGGTTAATTAAGTTATTTTGGGATATCTAACTGTGTTAATAAGGCATGGAACTAACTGTATATTATTTCCAATATACAGGTAAGCTTTCCTATGTTCTGCTGAATGACAATTTGAAAAAATATCTTTATATATCATTTTTATTTGAAAGGCAATATTGAAATGACTCTTTGCAGCTATGTCTATTGCAGGAGACAATAAGCAACAATAACTAAGCAGCAACTAAACAGCAAAACAATAGCTCAACATCTCAAATGTAATTTTGTGATGTAGTGAACCTATTTTGAAGTGAACGCACCAATTCTTATGGGAAGTTCATGGACATGTCAAGATGGAGTATGAGGGTAGACAGGGGAGGGCTGGCAGACTTTAGCCCGGGGGGCAAGCACACAGCACTGGCCCACAAGTAGCGGCCCATTTTTAAAGGGTACAATATATATTTTTGGTACAGTATATATTGGTATTTTTTTGGTACAATATATATTTATCTATATAAAAAGAGGCTATTTTAGTGTTGCTTAATCCATAGATATATTTTTATGCTTAGGCCCAGAGCTGGATTAAGGCTCTGGGGGGCCTGGGCACTTTAGACAGTGTAACCCACTATGATGTAACATGGTTATCATTTTAGACAAATACACAGACAATACTGTGTGCAATACTGTTAGGTGCACACAGTTCTGCCTTCACGAACAGTACACAGTGAAGAGGGACATACCTCCCAACTGTCCTAAGCAAAAAAGTCACCCAAATTCGGAACTGTCCCACCAGATTCAGGACAGTTGGCAGACTGTCCTGCTTTCTCCTACCTGTTCTTGTCACTGTCACCACTTGTGGCTGCAGGTTACTTTAGTTACGTTGCTGGTTGTCTGGATCCTTGGAATATTGGAGGCCCTTTTTGGAAAAAAATAATAAAAATGGGTAGATAAAATTTACAAAACTTAGAAAACAACAATCCCTAGCATTAAATCAATATATAACCCACGTTTTATAATTAGGTCCCCCCTTTATGCCCACATGCATTAGTCACACATGCCTCCCCCTTCTGCCCACATCCTTTAGTCACACCCCACCTCTGCCCAGCACCTTTAGCCACACATGTTCCCCCTTCTGCCCTAGCACCTTTAGCCACACATGTTCCCCCCTCTGCCCCAGCACCTTTAGCCACACATGCTCCCCTCTGCCCCAGCACCTTTAGTCACACATGCCCCCCTCTTCCCCCAGCACTATTAGTCACACATGCCCCCCAGCACCTTTAGTCACACATGCCCCCCTCTTCCCCCAGCACCTTTAGTCACACATGCCCCCCCTCTGCACCCAGCACCTTTAGTCACACATGCCCCCCCTCTGCCCCAGCATCTATAGCCACACAATCCCCCCCTCTTTCCCTTTCCCCAGCAACTTTAGTCACACATGCCCCCCCCTCTGCCCACATGCTTTAGTCACACCCCACCTCTGCCCAGCACCTTTAGTCACACATGCCCCCCTCTGCCCCAGCACATTTAGTCACACATGCCCCCCTCTGCCCCTAGCACCTATAGCCACACATGCCCCCTCTGCCCCAGCACCTTTAGTCACACATGCCCCCTCTTCCCCAGCACCTTTAGTCACACATGTCCCCCCTCTGCCCCCAGCACCTTTAGTCACACATGCCCCCCTCTGTCCCCAGCACCTTTAGTCACACATGCCCCCCTCTGCCCCAGCACCTTTAGTCACTCATGCCCCCCTTATGCCCCCAGCACCTTTAGCCACACATGCCCCCCTCTGCCCCTAGCACCTATAGCCACACATGCCCCCCCTCTGCCTCTAGCACCTATAGCCACACATGCCCCCCTCTGCCCCAGCACCTGTAGTCACACATGCCCCTCTGCCCCAACAACTTTAGTCACACATGCCCCCCTCTGCCCCAGCACCTTTAGTCACACATGCCCCTCTGCTCCAACACCTTTAGTCACCCATGCCTCCCTCTGCCCCAGCACCTTTAGTAACACATGCCCCTCCTCTGCCCCCAGCACCTTTAGTCACACATGCCCCCCCTCTGCCCCCAGCACCTTTAGTCACACATGCCCCCCCTCTTCCCCAGCACATTAAGTCACACATGCCCCCCTCTTCCCCAGCACTATTAGTCACACATGCCCCCCAGCACCTTTAGTCACACATACCCCCCTCTTCCCCCAGCAGCTTTAGTCACACATGCCCCCCCTCTGCATCCAGCACCTTTAGTCACACATGCCCCCCTCTGTCTCAGCATCTATAGCCACACATGCCCCCCCTCTTTCCCCAGCAACTTTAGTCACACATGCCCCCCCTCTGCCCACATGCTTTAGTCACACTCCACCTCTGCCCAGCACCTTTAGTCACACATGCCCCCCTCTGCCCCCAGCACCTTTAGTCACACATGCCCCCCTCTGCCCCTAGCACCTATAGCCACACATGCCCCCTCTGCCCCCAGCACCTTTAGTCACACATGCCTCCCTCTTCCCCAGCACCTTTAGTCACACATGTCCCCCCTCTGCCCCCAGCACCTTTAGTCACACATGCCCCCCTCTGTCCCCAGCACCTTTAGTCACACATGCCCCCCTCTGCGCCCAGCACCTTTAGTCTTTCATGCCCCCCTTCTGCCCCCAGCACCTTTAGCCACACATGCCCCCCTCTGCCCCTAGCACCTATAGCCACACATGCCCCCCCCCTCTGCCCCTAGCACCTATAGCCACACATGCTCCCCTCTGCCCCAGCACCTGTAGTCACACATGCCCCTCTGCCCCAACAACTTTAGTCACACATGCCCCCCCTCTGCCCCAGCACCTTTAGTCACACATGCCCCTCTGCTCCAACACCTTTAGTCACCCATGCCCCCCTCTGCCCCCAGCACCTTTAGTCACACATGCCCCCTCTCTGCCCCCAGCACCTTTAGTCACACATGCCCCCCTCTGCCCCCAGCACCTTTAGTCACACATGCCCCCCCTCTTCCCCAGCACCTTTAGCCACACATGTCCCCCTATACCCTGCAGCTTCAATCGCACATGCCCACCTCTCACCCGCTTCACACACGATAGCTACCCCATCACAGTATCCCGTCCTCTTACCTTTTTCTACATGAGTGACTCCAGGAATAGACAGAAATGCTGCAGCTCCTGCACAGAACTCCATCAGCCCCGCCTACACTGTGTACCATGTGACCACTGCGGTCACATAACACAGTGATCTGAAGCTGCTACCGAGATGCGATGGAGACAGCCTTTGCGGTCTGTGCAGGGGCTGTCACATCGCATAGTACTCACTGCGGAGCATCATCCATTCACAGAATATTGTGTTACAAGCTGTAGTACAATATTCTATAAATGAATGATGCAGCTGCAGTGAGTACTACGCGATGTGACAGCCCCTGCACAGACTGCAAATGCTGTCTCCATCGCATTACCACTGGACCACCAGGTGGCCCAAAATACTATCCTTCTGTCCAGCCCGGGGGCCATATGCCCCTGAGGGTAGAGATGGTTGCTGTTTCTGTGCTTGGCGGATAATGGCGTTATAGTATACCCACATAAAAAAGCTGATTTTGTGGGCTGTGGGACAAAATATTTAAATTAGCTTTAAGGGATGAAAATTGAGCATTTTGGGAAATTATAGGCAGGTGAGCAGGTAATTGCAAAGCCATGTTACAAGATGGCCTGCTTCTTTACAGGTGCTCTGGAGGTGATGGTCATTGAGACTCATTCTTTACTTACAACAGGATGCCTTTTTTGAGAAAAGTGGATTTTTATGTGAACAAATCCTAATGTAATAAAAAAAAACATTTAAGTACAAATATGTAACACGTGAAACAGATACAATCCCAATTTCCCCTTAATTTTATGATTAATTTACAACATTTAATGAAGGCTCAACAAAGCAGTATTTTATAAGAAAAATATTAACAATTTAATAAACAAAGGAGTTATTTAAGTTGGTTATACATTCTGATGTTACTAAAGGTGTTCAGCGTTGTTAATGTGGATGTTAAGCCACAACGCTTTTGCAACTTAAACAGTTTGCGGTTTATTTAAAGATGATAACAATAGATGAATGCAGTTACTCACAGTTGCTTGTAGTACAGCAGTATTCAGCAGTAACAATATAGCAATCAGGCAAAACAGATTATATGCAGAACACACTTGTATGTAGATATGCTTGTATGCATATGCAGGCAGGTTTGACAATATATATACTACACAGCTGTGCAGTTTATGCTGTGGTGGCACAAGAGAACTCACTCACATCAGTCCCTGCCCCACTGGGGCTTACAGTCTAAATTCCCTAACGCATACACACACACACACACACACACACACACACACACAGACAGACTCACAGACTAGGGTGAATTTGTTAACAGCCAATTAACCTACCAGTATGTTTCTTTTGGACCGTGGGAGGAAACCGGAGCACCCGGAGGAAACCCACACAAAACGGGTAGAACATACAAACTCCTCACAGATAAGGCCATGGTCGGGAATTGAACTCATGACCCCAGTGCTGTAAGGTCGAAGTGCTAACCACTATGCCACCATGCTGCCCAATCACGCATTTGTCTTGCAGTGAAGGAATTCATGCTGATGATGACCATCTTTGAGAAGGCCATTGTGAGACTGGCGGCGACCATCTTTGGTGAGCTTATTTGTGAGACTGGTGGGGATCAATATTACCTCACCCAGAAAGCACTGAAATTGAGGAGGTGTGTTGTAAAAAAGGTGCAAAAAGCAGAGAGAAGGGACTGTGTGAGAGATTCCAGAGAGAAAAAAGTAGAAGGAGAGAGGTAAGAGCTAGATAAGTGTCAAAATCTAGAAGCAGAGGGAGGTCTGTAAATTAAAAGTACAGCCTAGGAGAGAGCCGGAGAAGCAAGAAAGTTAAGCAGAAAGAAGAAACTGTCAAATAAGAGTAAAAAAGAGAAAAGACAGAGACGCTGCTTCACAGAAATCCTCTAATTGGTGAGGAACACACCTAAATCCTTATCATATTGCTGGACAAGAATTTGTGTTTATTTAACTAACAAGTGGAAGTCACTAAAGAGATATTGTTATAACACTGCTGCAACATTTAACTATACAAAAAGAGAGAGACAATCTATTCTGTTTCCATAGTTTGCAAGACACAAGGGCCCCAACGTGCACAGTTTAAAATAACCCGGTTTATATTCCTTGATATAAATTTGTGCGCAGCATTATACCAGAAATTGGGATGTAGTCGAAATATAGACAATGAAAATGGTGACAGTCAGAATGTTGACACAGTTGAAAGGTCGACATTCAGAATGTCAACATGTTCATTAGGTGACATGGTTAAAATGTCCACATAATGACCGTCGAAAGGTTGTAAAGTTAACAGTCAAAATGTCGACATAATGCATTAGATTTAAAGGTGCAGTGTTGCCGCCTTGAACATTTAACTGCACTGTGGCAGCCTGTTAGCTAAACTGGGGCAAAGTAAGCTTTTGTGAATGATAACTTACTCCTCATACAATGACCCCTCTCTCTCTCTCTCTCTCTCTCTCTCAATATTAGTAATGCTACTTCAACAAGTAGCCTGCAGGTAAACTGTTTACACAGGGGTCCCGACATTGCCGCTTTAAATGTAAACGTATGAAGGTCGCACTGACGTTACACACTACTGCTGGAGAACTGGGCAGTCGGAAATAGGTCCTGTCAGCCTTGTGATGCCATCGGATATCTCCAAAGTCTTTTTTCAGGTAAGTCTCTCAACTTTGCTGTCGTTTTTTGCTGACATCGTTTTTTTATTGTAGGTCTAGTCTGTGTCAGAGTTCTCGTAATCGTTGAAGCGATTACCACCGAGGTAACATTCCCTCCCTTCCCTATCTCATTGGGTGTTCATCTGGTGTGGTGGCAGACAGTTACAAGTAGCTTCAACTTGTTGAAGTAGCATTTCTAATATTGTCAACCATGGACATTAATGTAATTAATTAATTATAAATGTATTATGTATTATAATTATTAATTATAAATCATAAATGTAGTTAATTAATGTAAGTAGTAATGATGATGATTTAGACATAGAAATTGAAGATGTATTTTGGTACTTGCAAATGTGCAAAATGTTGAGGGGGATAAATGTGTACATCTATACATCTGGAGCATCCCAGTACTAATACTGGCAGTAGTAGTAATACTTTTACAACATCTACTAGTAAAAAAAAGGTCATATGGGAAGAAAGTATAATTAAGCATCCTCAAAATCCAAACACAGTTTGTCACAGTCAAATTCAACCTCATAGCAGCCATCAGCTCTTGATGTAAAGAGGATTAAGAGAGAAGATTCTGATGAATGTGGTGATTTGTCTAAAAAAAGGAAAACAGCTGACATTCCTTACACCACCCACAGTGCAAGACAAGGCTCAGACCATGCCAACTTTCTCCTAGTAGGGGTCCTACTATTGCTGGTACAAGTACTGGAATGCCCATTACAAAAATGAGTGCCGATCATGCATCTTACTTAACTTCCCATGCACCACCTTCTTGGTCAGAGTATAGATCTGTCACCTCCAAAACAGACACATCAGTGTATGAAAAGAACACTAAGGCTGAAGAACAACTTGGACACTCACAGAGTCTTGAGGAGTGCCTTGAGTATACAAGAGTGCTATATATGAGTCTGACGTTTCACATTTTGACACTGTAATTATAGAGCAGACTTCTTCCAGGAATTCTAAGCCATTTGGAAATGTGTGGATATAATTAATAGTCAATAGTAGTTAATTAATGTAAGTAGTAATGATGATGATTTAGACATAGAAATTGAAGATGTATTTTGGTACTTGCAAATGTGCAGAATGTTGAGGGGGATAAATGTGTATCTGACAATGATATGTGTTGTACTTAAAGATAATGAGAAGGATTATGATGATTGTGTTGAACTAAAGCAGCCACCAGTGATACCACCTCATGCCCATGATAATCAAATTGTCGTACCAGGGCATAAAACCAAAAAGGCACATCTTCTGTTTGGAAATAGTTTTTATCCAAATACAGACAGTATTTGTCAAAGCATCTGAAGCCTTTGTGATGCCAAAATAAGTAAAAGTAGGAACATTGATCATCTAGGCACCTCCTTCCTGTGTATTCGGTGGAAATCAAAGGATTGCACCAGTTCGTACCAAGGTATTATTAAGGTCAATAAAGAGCATGGCCACACAATTAATCAAAAAAAATATTGTTTATTGTAATTAAATAGCATATACTTAGCTTTGCACTTCTTTCGTCAATGGAATGTTCAAATCGAGAGGGTTACAGACATCTTGGAGCTCCGGTTCGATCAAGACTGGATAAGGTTCTGATATCCCCAGTTCTGCTGCAGACAGTCTGGTTAGAGGCTGCCTCAATACAGGAAGTCAGAACCTTTTCTAGACAAGCTTCCGGATCTGTAATAATAGGGTATAACCATTATATGACAATTTAATTGGTTAAGCATAGCATTTCATCCTTGTCATGTGCAATAGCATTCAGCCAACACCTGAATAGCAATTGCCTATTATGTAACAGTCTTCTATTATCCTCCCAGCCTTCCATCCCACCATGACCTCTCCATTGTTGTTAACAACACTACCATCTTCTCTGTCACCCAACTCCGCTGCTTGGGTGTCACCCTTGACTCCTCTCTCTCTTTTGCCCCCACATTCATTCTCTTGCCAAAGCCTGTCGCTTCCAACTACGCAACATCGCCCGCATCCATCCCTTTCTCTCTCAGGAGGCCACCAAAACCATCATACACGCACTCATCATCTCCCGCCTGGATTACTGCAACCTCCTCCTCACCGGCCTCCCCCACTCCCCCCTCTCCCCCCTCCGCTCTATACTCAATGCGGCCGCAAGACTCATCTACCTCTCACACCGCTCCTCCTCTGCCTCCCCTCTCTGCCTTGCCCTACACTGGCTCCCCTTCCCCTACAGAATTCTTTTCAAACTCCTCACCAGCACTTACAAGGCTCTCTCCCACTCTACTGCCCCTTATATCTCTAACCTCCTCTCCATTCACACTCCCACCCGCTCCCTGCGCTCGGCCAATGACCGCCGCCTCTCCTCCACTCTGATCACCTCTTCCAATTCCAGAATCCAGGACTTTTCCCGTGCAGCCCCCCTTCACTGGAATGACCTCCCTCGCTCCATCCGCCTCTCTCCTACTCTGTGCTCCTTCAAACGTGCACTCAAAACTCACCTCTTTCTCAAAGCCTACCAACCATCCACTTAACCCCCATCTCCTCCACTCATTCTCTCCTCTCTCCCATTCCCTCAACTGGCTCCTCTTGTGCCTGGTCGTTTAACCCTCCCTTAGGATGTAAGCTCGCTTGAGCAGGGCCCTCTTCCCTCCTGTCTCCTTACCCGTTCTTCTGCTCCGTGTCTATTGCATCTGCCTGCCTGAAGTTTCTGAAGTATTGGTACTTTTGTTTATTGTTCTGTACTGTTATACCCTGTATAGTCTACTGTTTGTACTATGTGCGGTGCTGCGGAAACCTTGTGGCGCCTAACAAATAAATGATGATAATAATAATAATAATAATAATAATAATTATACATATTTATTAAGCACTAAAAATGCAAAAGTAAAATAAACTATGGTCCACTGATGAAGTATATATAAATAAGAAAATCTTTTACATCCACTCACACACTGTTACTTAATTTGAAAACAGTGCATACAACTCGTTTTTCAAAAGGTTGAAAATTGTGTATAGTAGCAAGCAGTCCAGCATCAGGTAGCATCTGAATAGATAGACACTTCATGCAATCCTCACCGGCGTCAACACCTTCCTCATCAACCTCCTCATAATTAGTATCTTGTCCAGCATCCAATTTTACAATTACAACTTTCTCGATAATGCAATCCCTGACTCCCAAGATACATCTCTGTGCACTACAACTGCTGCTGCTGCTTCTTCTTCTGCTGCTGCTGTGGTTGATACTTCTACACAGAAGGTGATCAAGAAGAGTAAGCATAGTTTTAAACAACAAATGTCTGTGAAGCAAGGATTTGAAAAAGAGGACCCAAGTATGATAACCAGCATCCTGTTACACAGCAGATCATTAAATACATGACAGCTATGTTTACCATTTGATGTGGATTCAATTTCCAAACAACAATCAGGTTTTAGCTGATTAGTTGAGGTCATGTGTCCATGCAACCAAATTCTGTCTCAGTTCCATTTCTCCTGAACAGCAATTCCTCATCTGTACCAGGAGGTGAAACAAAAAGTAATTCAGTCCCTAGAGAGTGTCATTGTACCCACTGTACACTTAACTATGGATATGTGGCTAGGCGGTACTGGTCAACAAAAGACTACATGCCAGTGACAGCACACTGGGTAGGTGTACCACCATCATCATCATCGGGGCCGGTAAACTTGCAATGGAACTGTTATTGTATATTTTGAAGCAGAGTGATGGTCACAGAATTGCATGACATAGTGGCTCCAAAAGGACAGATGGCAGATACATCTGTGTCTGAATCTGAAGATGGCATGTGGCTGGTTTGTATCCTAAGAATTCTTGAGTCAAGGAAATGCAGATGACTGGTTATAATGATTGGACTGCTGTGTGTTGTAAGACACTCCCTGATATCCCTGAGACATTTCACTAGTATTACTGCCATTTATGATACCATAGGTATACTGAATAGTGCCAAGGATTAGAAGATCCTGGGTACTGGGGATATAGTCTGCTCATTGGTGGCAATACCTGGCTTTTCCATTTATTATAGGACAGCTAATGAGAAAGGCTGAAATAGTGAGGGGGAGCGAGGTATATTCAGTACAATCTGGAAACCTGTGCCCAAGAGTGAGGATACAGCTAAAAGGGTTTAGAACCACAGAAAAGGTGCAAAGATATGCAGGAGTTGGGTCAGTGTGCAGAAAGCCCAAGGAAGAGGTGGGCAGATTAGCTGGTGAGCAAAGTTAAAAGTGGTGGAAACAGGAGATAACCGACACTGCTCAAAGGAACTTACAACCTAAAGGGAAGGGATGACATACAGATGACACAAAGGGTGAAAGTTGGGAGCACAATCTGAGTAAAACTTTTCATGATGCATGCTGTCTAAGATTCAAAATATAGTTCTAAGTCTCAAAATATAGTGTGCTTGTTCTTTCACCACTTTCTTTAGAGTGCATCCCACCTTCTTCTATCTACTTTTCAAAACTATTTGTGGCCTATTTAGCATATGGGTGGGTGGATCAAAGTACAATTGCATCTTGCACCTTTTAACATTATGGCCTTAGTCTATCATCATCAGTTAAATACCTACTGATGCCGCTGTCATTCTAATTCTTTTATTCTTTTTTTAAAATCCAGTATGTTTTTATTGGTTTTCAAAATAAGCATACACACAGAAATTAAAATAAACCGGCATTCATAACAGCAACTGCCAACAAACTTATAAGTATTACATTATATATGAAAGACATAACTGTATAGCTGTACTGAATAACAAAGACGGTGCAACCGAAGCCGGGATGACCAGGAAATAGACAACAACGGACTGAAGTAAAGATGCTGTGAGTTGCCTTTTACAGGTAAAAATAACATTTAAATATACATGAAAGTCCAGAAATTTTATTCAACTTCTTACTGTATCTCACTGTCAGTGATGCATGATGTCTAACATTCAAAATATAGTGTGTGCTGTCTTTCTTCATTTTTCTTTTGGTGCAGCCTTCCTTCATCTATCTACTTGTTGAAATGTCTACTGATGACGCTGCCCGTCTAATGATCTCTTCTTCCTATTGTAACTTCACTGGCAATGACGCATGCTATCTAAAGTTCAAAATATAGTCGGCTAGATTCGTCAAGGCATACACACTGAACAGAAAGTGCATTTGTTTTAATATGTACTCCCGAATTCAATGGATCTGAAGATACGTGCACTGATGAATTTGGGTGTAGATCTGCTCTGCTGTACTACACAAGATGAAGGATATGTCCAATGCCTATGTGGAATATACATTCACAAAAGAATGCACAGAAAAAACACTATTCAAGTAATGTTACCTATAAATAATAAAAGCATTAAAGCCATAATAGTTAAAAAAAAATAATGTTTTATTTTTATAATTTGTTTTCCATGAAACTCATTTATTCACATGATCTTAATGTCTACTGAACATAAAATACATTTTTACAGTTGCTCCTGATTGCAAACACATGTTATAGCTTGCATACAAGACTGTCATTACTAGTAGTCAGGACTTAGACTAGCCATGTAGCTGGAGCAAGAGATACGGCGGAAAAACAAGTGACTTTGAGATGCCAAAAGCTTGAACAAGAAGTGGCTGTGTGCGCTCGTGTTTGTAACTCCCTTACTATGCATTGAATATGGGCAAATGCCCCTTCCCCGCACAGTTCCCTCCCAGAAATTGTAGGCTATAGTAAGTGCCCTAGGTGTGTGAAGATGAATTAAATCTTGCTGCTCTTAGTTGCATACAGTTATGGGCATGCACGGGTTAATTCTGCTTACGATACACACATAAACAGCAGATACATTTCTTCATGAATCCGGCCTAGTGTGTGTCGTCTTTCTTCATTTTTCTTCTGGATGCAGCCCACCTTCCAATATCTACTTGTTGAAATGTCTACTGATGTTGCTGTCTGTGTAATGCCCTCTTATTCTTACTTCATCTTCATATTCCATGAGGCATTAACTTCAAAATTTAGTGTATGCGATCTTTCATGTTATTACTCTTAGTTGCATATGGTTCTGGGCATGCACAGGTTAATTTTGCTAATGATACAGACATAAACAGCACGCAAATTTAGTGTACGCGGCCTTTCACCATTTTTCGGCTGGGTCCAGCTCACCTTCGTCTATCTACTTGCTAAAATGTCTATTCTTCAGTTCAACAACTAACAACCAAAAGGGTCACACAAATCACACACTTTAGTCACAATAGTGGCAGACCCTGATGCTGAGTGCTTGGTTTGTTAAACTATGTGCATGTCCTTTTTGTTTTAAAATCAAACAAGTTTTATTGGTTTTCTTGTTATTTTTTTTTCTGAGAACAAACAAACAACAAAACTAAATCCATGTAGGGGGACTTTCTATGTGTCATATAATCAAACACTGTACAATCATAGTGCACTGCAGACAAAGCTATCATTCCTTCAAAATCTACATGAGGTCAAAAGGGAAAACAAACAACGTAGAATACAATGCGCAAGCAAGGTTATATATTACAGTGAATAATGCAAACATTTGATAAAAAGAAAAGTAAAAGACATGGGGGTCTGCCCGATACAAATTATAGTGAGCACTTAAATTCTCACAGAAAAATATTATGTGTGGTCTTTCACGATTTTTCTTCGGGTGCTGCCCATCTTCGTCTATCTACTTTTAAATATCTACTGATGCTGCTGTCCATTTAATGACTTCTCATTCTTACTACCTTTTCATTTACCATGACACATTAACTTCAGTATATAGTGTGTGTGATTTTTTACCATTTCTCTTCTGAGTGTGACCTTCATCTATCTACTTGTCTAAAATGACCGTCCTATTGACCAGTTTTCTGCCACTATGTTTCATAGGGATTGTAGCATGCTTTGTACACAAAACTGGGCTGGTTCACCATCGTCCTCCTCATCCTTACAGCATAGTAATGCTAGTACACAATGCAAGGTCAGGACATTTAAGCACCATAAATACACTGAAAAATCAGTCAAATTAACAATCCCTAAACCTCAACAGTTTCCAATTAAAAATTTTGCATGGTCTGGCTACACTAGTATTTCTCTACTGCTACAAACTGTAACCAAAAACTGGAATGATACTGATCTAACTAGACTTGTGATTAACACTTTATGACAGTCTGAGTGTATCTTACCCTGCTAAAGCTTTGATGGATCTCACTTGATTTTGAGTCAAATCGCATCCACTCACTTTAATGGATGAAATAACTTGTCACAAACTGTATACAACACAGAATTATGAAGTGCATAGCACGCCATCACAGCCAGTAACATTCAAGACACAGACACAATTTATGTTGTCATTTTAGCATAACTTTATTCATTTAATATTTAAATATCAAGTCTGTAAAGCTGGAAGATTTCTTTCCTGTGAGTTCAGCTGCCAAGCTGTAATTATAATGTTAATAAAATGGGTCAGGAATTTAAGATTAAAGAGAGATGTAACTTTAACACATTTACCCCAGGGGCTATATTTACTAAACTGTGGGTATGAAAAAGTTGAAATGTAGCCTATAGCAACCAGAATCTCGTTATCATTTATTTAGTACATTCAAAAAAATGACAGCTAGAATGTGATTAGTTGCTATAGGCAACATCTCCACTTTTTCAAACCAGCAGTTAAGCAAATATACCCCCAGGGGTCTTAGGTCACGCATGCTTGCAAAGTCACTTTGCGATAGTTACCAGAAAGGAGAGGCAGAAGCAGTTGCAGACTGGGTCTAAAAATATTGGTTGCCAGGAGACAAAGGGGACCCCCCACAACTATAAGGCAATCATTTCATTTGTATAAGAAATAAATACAATTTCCCTAAAATACATATGTGGAAAAAAGGCACAACTAAAATGTTTGCGAAATAAATGTATATTTTTTAGCAATTACATATATTGTACATATTACTGGCAGTATAAAGTAGATACTAAATGTCAATACAGATTGATATAATTGAATTTTTAATTTCTATTTTAAATAAATTGTGGATATTTTTAAATAGTTTACTTGTACTGAACATTTTACACTCTAACAGGTAGTCCAAAGGCATATTTCATGCAATCCATTATATTAAGAGCAATCATTTGAATTCACTAGATGATTGTGCAAATCTGTCAATAATTGCTTCTGCATCCAATTCATCTAACAAATCCTTTTCAATGGATTGCAACATGTATGATTCCAAGTTCTCCTCAGATATTGAATTTCTTAGCCTTGTCTTTATGATCTTTAGTTTTGAAAATGTTCTGTCACATTGGACTTGAGTTACTGATAGTGTGCAGATGACTTTATAAAATTCATAAAGGTTATCATTAGAGACGCTCAGGCTCGGTTCCCCGAGAACCGAACACACCTGAACTTAAGTTAGCAGATCCGAGTACCGAGCCAAGCCGGCTCTGCACTTTTGCGTGCCCTCTGAGTTGAAAACAGGGAAAAAATGTCATTGTTACATCATCGGATCTTGGATCTTGCGAGTTTTGGATTCTATATGTACTGCCGTCAATGGCGATCCAGCTCCATTTCACAGAGAGACCAGGGCCATCTTTTCCATTGGGCACGATGGGCAGCTGCCCGGGGGCCCCATGGGCAAGGGGG
Source organism: Mixophyes fleayi (assembly GCF_038048845.1). Taxonomy (NCBI): domain Eukaryota; kingdom Metazoa; phylum Chordata; class Amphibia; order Anura; family Limnodynastidae; genus Mixophyes; species Mixophyes fleayi. Next base: position 252,894,440 of record NC_134405.1, read on the forward strand.
CCCCATAGGCACGGCTCTTAATGAGAATAAATAATCCTGCAAAAGAAAAAAACCTGCAAAAAAAACTTCAAGGGTCACTGAGCAAGTATATCTATCTATCTCTATCTCTATAAATCTATATCTGTATCTGTATACATCTATATATCTATATCTATATCTAGGGGCCCCAGTGCACTGCTTTGCCCGGGGGCCCATAATGTTGTTAAGATGGCCCTGAGAGAGACAGAGGCTCTAGTGCAGTTGGGCAGCATCATAGGAAGAAAAGAAAGTGGAGGGGTAACAGTGTTCTTCAAAGTCTCCAGTGACATTCAGGAGAGCTCCATTGCTAATTGTCATTGCTGAAATACAAATAATAGGTCTGGCAGGCTTGGTTTTCTAAATCTGCAGTCACATTGTACTGTGTTATATAGGTAAAACACAAAGATGAGAGCTCCATTGCTAATTGTCATTGCTGAAATAGAAATAATAGGGCTGGCAGGCTTGGTTTTCTAAATCTGCAGTCACATTGTACTGTGTTATATAGGTAAAACACAAAGAGGAGAGCTCCATTGCTAATTGTCATTGCTGAAATAGAAATAATAGGGCTGGCAGGCTTGGTCTTAATCTGCAGTCACATTGTACTGTGTTATCAAAATGGATTCACAGCAGTACACAAAAGACCAGTGGCACCAAGCAGCTGTAATAGTAATCCCTCTATGTCATCTGCTAAAGCCTATGTTAAAGTGCATAGTGTTTTTATGTAAGGCAAACAAAAATGTAAAAAACACCTTTTACCTTGGTCAAGAAAAAAGACCTGTAATCCCAGCAAAGTTATCTGCAGAAAAATATAAAATTGCCAACATGCCATTCCACACACGCAGTGGCAAGGAAAGAATGAGGCCTCCGCCTTTCTCTATAAGTGCGAGTGAGGATGAGGCTGAGGATGATGACAACAACATCTTGCCACAGTAGAGTTCATTAACAGCACTGTTACCTTAGGTGTCTTAAGCCCATCGTTAGCTTGTTTTGTGGGGGCCCAAAAAAACCAAACATCTCAGCCACAAGGAGTGCCACTTTTGTGACTGAAGTGCTTGGTTTGTTAAAGTGTGCATGTCCTTTTTAAGATCCAACATAAGGGTGCATGGGAGGGCCCAAGGACAATTCCATCTTGCACCACTTTTCCTTTCAGCTACCGCTGTGTGCTAATGTCACCTACATGTGCTATATACTGTTATATGCTTTGCAAAAATCTTAGACACCCATTGATGATGCAGATGACTCAGCACAACATTTTGGCATCTGGTCTTGTCTACTGTAAAAGAATTGACCAGAATTAGTGAAACCTCTGTTGTAACCTGTTGTTGCCTGATCCTACTATCAACTATCAACATCCAAAGAATGGTGGAGGATTATTTTTAATTTTTTTGAACGGTATAAAGACAACAGTTTTATTAACAAAGAACGACATTGCTTGCAGAAGTAATGTAAGCATGGATGTCTAAATAGACTTGTATATGTATTACCTTCCAGTTTGCTGCTGTTTCATCAAGTGTTTGTAATCTGCACTTTACATCAAGGGTACCTAACTATATTATAATTTTGTGGGAATTGGGGCTGATTCGAAGCTCAGTGATGAACTTTCCTTTTGCTGTGAATTACAATGGTGCTTTTCAGTGCATTGTCTGGCTCCTTGGATTGGTCTGGGTCGGATAAAAGCACGCATCCCAGGGGCGTCAGTGCTCATCGCCATGTATTAGCTGTAGAATTACCACAGTTATCTAAGAAACAGGTGGAGCATGAAATGAACCATAACTGGTTTCATAATCCAAGGACAATTCCATCTTGCACCACCTTTCTTTTCTGCCACTGCTGTGTGCCAATGTTTCCTAGATGTGGTAGGAACTGCAGTGTGTTTTAGTCATTGCTCTGTCGCTTAGCATCGAGCCAGGTGCTGCAGTCTTTGTTTGAAAGTGTATGAAAATAATATTGTGACCTGTGAGATGGTTAAAATTGACTGCAAATGACTTGAAATTAGTGTTATTGAGGTTAATAATAATGTAGGGGGGAAAAAGCAAAATTATGTGATTTTAGAAAAAAAAAATAGGGATTTTAGAAAAGAATCGGGATCCAAAACCAAAGCCAAAACCTTAACAAGCTAGGGCGGTTTTGCCAAAACCAAAACATGAAGTTAGTCCAGATCCAAAACTAAAACCAAAACCAGAACACAGGGGTCATTGAACATCTCTATTAGAAATATATCCAGCTTAAAACAATCTCTCTCTGTCGTAACAGTAAACAAATTGAAACAGAGAAGACAATAACGTTCTCACACAAAAAAATATGCAACTGTGAAGTTGTTTATAGTTTAAAAGAAGAATAGCCAAACTGATGCTGAGTTCATTTAAACTAGAAAATATAAGTATACAGTAAAACTGAGTAAAAATCAGGAAGAAAATATAAGGAAAAAAAGTATTATAGAATAGTATTTATTTTTTTAACAAAAAAATGTATTATAAAAGAATAATATAAGGAAAAATATCATAAAATAAAAGTGAAAAATGTATCATTGAATTATGTATATATTCATTTTAAAACAACTACACAAATCCACTAAACCCCAATGTCTCATTGAGGGTCTTTAGACATAAAGTACACAATGTAAAGATCCAGATGGCCTCCCTGAAACAGAATCTGCAGAACCTATCCCCTTCATAGTGAGTATGCATAATATGTTCAATGACTGTGACAGTGAGGCCCGATAGATCAGCTTTGTGACGTTCATTAAACTGCTTTGAAACATATGTGGTGACACTTTTTTGAATATGTAACCATAAATATTAATTTCAATAGCCTTGTAGTCCTGCCAATATACTGTTAATATATCAATATGTAAGTGGCAAGGACATTGCAAAAGATAAATCACATATGGTTTATCAACATTTAAAAAGATAGAAATAATAAAGTTCTCCTTAGAGCAGGCCTGGTCAAGCTGTGGCTCTCCAGAAGTTGTGAAACTGCAAGTCCCATGTTAAAAATAGTACATGTACAGATTAGCAAAACTAATAGCAAACCTGACGCCCATGGCAGTCTCGAGAATTTGTAAATAGAAGTGTTTTAAATGAAAAGTAGTTATAGGTGATAATGAACACGATGGAATCCAAAATGAAAATAAGTTGCCTCTCTGAGATGTCAGAATTAGACAAAAGAAAGTGGTTGATTACAGCCACACCTGCACCATGTGGAATATTTCTATATTCGTTAAGGTGCACACTGCAAAACCCTATTTGGAGGTGTTGTGCTCCTCATTTTGTGCAAATGTAAAATCATCCTCAGTGACTACCACAACTTCTTTTACAACACCCGTGGTTAGCGATGGTATACTTTTAAAGTACGTAACTGTTATTTTGAGGTAAAGAAGGTCATTTGACTCACAGCTCTTAGTATATGATAGCATTAATGAATGAACTCCCTTGTCTTAATTGTGTCAAAGCTTAATTGTTCATGTGTAGACACATTTGAACTCCAAAACAGGAATATGATTGACAATTTTTCATTTTTTTAGACTAAAGTTATCCTAAAGTATTATTAATAAAAGTATAAGAAGTAGCAGACAAGCTGGAAAGGACATTGCTTCCAAATTTGCCTCCATAAGTACAAAAAAATAATCTCAATGTGCTGATATTTATTACCAAATCAAACAAGTCACAGATTTGTTCCTCAGATACTTTTCTATTTATTTATTTTATAACACCTTTTATGACAAATGAGCTTATAGTGCTGTATTTTTTTCTGTTGTCTCTTTGTTAACGGTATAATTGGACTTTTGATGGATCATTTACACTTTTGCACAGTGCGATTTCAGCTGTTTCTGCCTCACCTATATACACTTCTAGTTTGCAAAGGTGACTCCTGAGATTGGAGAGTAGACATGTACCATGATGTGTGTTGGTCATCAAGAGCACTTAATAAAAGGGCTTCTCTGAATTCTAAAATCCTTTCCAAACTTTTCAAAACCATTCACCTCTCAGCTGCTGCTTAAACCTCACACTACTGCAAAGACTTATTATTTTAAAAATTAAATTAGGTTATTAACTATTTTAATGAACACTCCTAACTAAAGATGACTGATGAAATTCATATGTATACTCATTTGTAAAAAGCACGCTGTCAATTCTCTTTCAAAATCAAATATAACAATACCAATTTTTGACCGAATAATTTATGTTGTCAAATGCAATTGTTGATCTCTACAGTCAATATTCCAAAAATGCATAACATTTACTCACAGAGTAAAAGAGTTAAGCTATTGAAATATCATCAAAAATAACATGGTTGCGTTCTTTCCTATCTCTTCTATGCTTTGATACATGGTATGTTTATAATTTTAGACATATTGTGAGTAGAGGAGGAATATCCAAGTGGCATTGAAAAGTAGCTAGTTTGAAAAAAATACTGAATGTTGTTGGAAAATACAAATATTTGGGTGAATCTGGAATTGTCAACATGCAAGAAGTCATTAGACTTAAAATAAAGCAAAATGTTGCTACACAATAATAACTAAGTTAAATTACAGCCACATTGCATAGCATCTTTAACTAGATTCATTATGCAAGGCTGAACTGTTAACTATGTATTAATGTTACGAGTTGCAGCAGTGCTTGAGCCACCGTAGCTCAGCGTTTACACTGCACCCGTATCCTAGCCGTCACTAAGATGAATTGGACGCTACGTCCCTCTTCTTCGTCCTGGCCGTCACCTGGGCAATGACTGGGCTGCTTCTGTAATCAGTGCCACGTCTCAGCAAACATGGGTAGCTGGACAAATGAGCATTCACTGCATATTTATTAGCAGCCTCGGGGGGAGGGGGGGTAATTATTGCATGCTGGAGCCCTGGCCTCTTGTTGGCTAGTTTGAGTATTTAAGGCAGAGAAGGCTTAGCCTCCCTGCCAGTAATAGTGTGGATTCTGTCTCCATCTTGCTACTGCCTCCTATCATCCAGCTGTGGTATTGCACACATGTTTACACTATGCAAGAGTTAAGACCTGGGGGGCATCCAAGAACCTATGAGCGCAACAAGCTCTACGGCAAAGGTGGCTGATATAGACAAAGACCTCTGTCATCTGTTCTGCAAGCTTATGTCAATAACCGCTAGTCATAAAAATGTCAAGGTGATCAAGCTATTTATAAGTATGAAAATGCTAATTAAATCTCTATACAGATGATGCACAATTGTTACTAGATGGATTTTGCAAAGTCCCTTTATTTGCAAACTACCCAAAAACGGGAGCCTGCTGTGATTTTTTTTTATTAAAGATTTGGAAAACACATTGTGAAATTTACCACAAAAGTCAATAGAAAACAGATCGAATGTTTCACAAGCAATGCTGCATAAGTAGGTAATTAACTTTTTTACACTTTACAGTCCTCTTAACCAAATTAATTATGCTTTTTTTATTAGTGAAACAGTCAACCATTTTATCTTCAGACTTTGGCTGTCTTGTTTGGATAATATAAAATGTTGTTTCTCTATAAAAAGGAGTTATCTGATCCTTGAGATAAGAGGCACATAAAACAAGGAAGACCCCTTTAATAAATTACTATTAATTCTTTATAAATAAATTAAACAACAACAGCAAATTTAAATTAATGTTATTCTTCATAAGTCTAAATTGGCAAAAAAAACTAAAACTAACAAAGCAAAGCAACAAACATGGTAAATGGTAATGTAATGCAACTACAGTATTTCTCCATTCTGAATAATTGTCTTTTTACTGAAATGTACAACAGTTTAATTTGCTTTGCTATTGATGTATAGGAACCAAGTCTTTGAGTCTGAAACAAGGAGCTTAGGGCTTCTGATGAGTTCAAACATGGTAATTTGTAGTTTATTGATTATTTTGAATTTATTTTCTTACATGTACCCCTGATACAAAATAAAATAAAAATAAAAATGAGAAGTAAAAAACTAAAAAGATAGACCATAAAAAAAAAAACTTCTGCACTGGGTCAGATATGGGAATCTCTCATTTATAAGCCTGCTCTTTAAATGTAGCACAAGACAACCTTCAGATGGTCTCATTCAATTTACCTATACTTTTATCCACATCTCTCATCAGTGGGTCATACTTTATTTTTATCATTGAAAGTGGATATCAATCCTTCCAATGAAATATATCTAGCACATTACTTCTCAAAAAACATACGGTCATTGCATTTACACAGAAAAGAGAGAGACATTGTCATGTGCAAGCTAATTTTTAGGCATAAATCTGCAAATATATGTTTGTGAATTACTTCCTAGAAATAGTGTGACCTGGTTCTCTTAGAAGCTGTTAGATCAATGGGTTTTGTGGATGTTAAACCACCCAGGGGGGCTGGTAGATAAGGATAGCACCTTATACCATTTATGGCAGGATGGCAAATGTGAATGCCTTTGAGGAGATCTCTTGCAAGACAATGAAATCTCACACATGTTTGGGAGGCCCCAGACAGGCCGACTGCAGGGACTGGGTTGTATGTTAATGACAGATTCAAGCTGAATAAGGGCACAGGAAAAGATCATATCATTTTCTCCAATATCATACATACCAGAGGCATGTGTGGTATGCAGATGAAGGGAAACTTAGGACCTGTTGTGTGAAGGTAAAATCATGTTCGTAAACCATACTGTTGAAAAGTTAGGACGGTGTAAAGAAAACTTGACTTAGAGGTATTCAAACAGCAAAGTCATAAGACCCTAATTTGCATTCTCCCCTCCTGTTGGTTCTGACCTCACAGGGAAGGGGGCTGGGGGGCCCTGTAGCTTGACTTTAAAACTGTAATGAAAATGTAACTCTGGGTTCTTCTGAGGGAGTTTAATTGAAGAGGTTCCATTTTTTCCTGCTACTCCCGGCACCACAAACTTGATTCTAAGTGAGGTATCAATTCTGTGTTTTATCCTTTTTATTTTATAAGAAACAATTGCACTATATTTGTATGCCATTTAATTATCTTTTTATCTTAAGCTTTGTGGATGTATCTTCCATATTAAATTACACTTAATAAGTTCTAGTCTCTGTGTTCTTATGAATTCATGCGACAGTTTGGTCCAGACGCTACCTAATTGAAACTGTGCAAACCTTGTGGTTTAAGTGAACTCTGATTAAAGTAAATTGTGTTGGATTAATGCTAGGGAGAACCGAAGGCTTCCTAAATAAGAGTGTCAGCTCTTATCCGAAACAACCTTGGTGGTGGTAATTAGTATCGCAAAGCTAGTGTGTGGCATAGATAGGGAAGTATTTAATCATTTTAGACAGACCAGGTGGTTGTCTTTGTGGTTGACCCTGTGTCACATATGCATCACGCAGACTCAGGTGAGTGCTGTTCGTGACAGACATTAAAATGTGACAATTAAGAGTTGGAATTTCCATTATCTTCGGTCAAGAAAAGGAATCTTTGTAATGTGGAAAAGCATATTGTCCTTATGTAATAAATTCACTATAAAAAATATTTACCCTTTAACAAGCATTGCAGTGTTTATGGATATATGGTAAACTTATGATGCCTGCTTACAATTACTTTTAGTAAAATTAAAGAGACACAGGATTGGTTAACCATTGTAATAGATGGCATGTTCTAAGACCAATAAACAAAGTTTCCTCTTTTGTCCTTTTTTAACAAAAGGTGGAACATTAAAAGGATATTGTAATGCAGCTAAAAGTCATTTTAATGGTCTAATAGAGAGTAGTTATAGTAATATCATCCATATCATTAAACAATAAATCATTTTTCACTTCCTCACTCATAAAGAGGAATTATCCCAGAAGAAAATGATTCCATGGCCACATCTCTAGGACTCCCCCCTAATAGTTTATATGGAAACATAATTATCATATACATGTACTCAACTGATTGAATATTTGAAAATTAAATAAGCTTCATCAGAAAAGCAATATTCACAGAGCCAGTTTGGCCCAGCAGTAGATTATTGAAGTGCCAAAATCTCCTAGTAAAACAAAATGTAAACTGATATAATTGCATAAAAATCTTACTGAAAATGTTGTGTGACCTTTGTGCAACACAAGTTTCTTCCATCTGATCCTCAATAAATAAATAATAAATAAATAAGTGACAAATCTTTGGGTCGCCAACAAGTGAAAGGGAGTTTGTCTCCAATTTGGAATAGTAACAACATTTTTTCCTTTCCCAGGGAGACGTTTAATTGTTCTCACTAAAGTGTGAAAAACAATAATTAGTAATGGTTAGCTTCTACGAACATGTTAAGACATTTTAGGCTAACTAGTGAAATAGATAACTACAATTTTGGCATGTACGCATGCCCATATTATTGCCATGGCATAGCTTATGGAGGTATAAAAGAGCGTCTCAATTCACACTGGTTTGAGCTTTACCTTGGACTTTAACCATTGGTGGGATATTTTATAAGGTTCACAGTGTTGATTGAGGGGGGTTATCTTAAGCATAAGATAGCATAAGATATCTTCAGTATCTGTTAGTATAACATAGCAATATACAGACTCTCTTGACTGGAAGTAACACTGAGGTTTTGCTACCCACATACAGTACAAAGCACAGCTGGTAGCAATCATGTGATAACCCTATTAGTGGCCCATTGTTTCATCCCCAATAGTCCCATTGTCCCATCTTGTCCCTCAGCAGACTTCCACAAGCCCTAACTGTGGGTGAGATAAGCTAGGTACACATTACAGGGTTTTTGTCCAATAATCGGCTCAACCAGCCGACATACGACCGCTCGTTCAAAAGTCGGGTCAGTGTGTGTAGTAACACGATGGTCAAAAGTCTACCCAAATGGATGATTGTCGCCTCATTTGGTTGGTCGTACCGTTAAATATTCCAATCTCGTTTCCGTTGTGTAGTATGCATAAACTTCCGACCGGTCCACGACAATCCTCCGATACTTCCTCGACAAGGGGGGGGCGTGTGTATGTAAATTTGTGATGTGTGTACCAGTCCCACAAGGTGCGGTATCTGTACATCACAGGCTTGTGTTTTGTATAGATGCATATTGCACCTGTCTGGCTGCAGACCATTACACTTGTATAAAGCACGTGTGTTATTACCCTTTGCATCTATGTTGGGAATGTATTCATATTTACCCTTTATAAACTTATACCTTTATAAACTAATAAAGTTATAAAGTCATATTAACCTTTATTAACTAATATTTGTAAAATACCCTGAATAAACCACACAGTGTTCATACAACAGTTTTATTGCAGGAAAAAAGTGCAAAAATGTTTACAATATGACAAGTGAAAAAAAATAGTATTACACTTTAAAGATGCTACTGGTTTGTGGCAGAACAGGTCTTGATGTCGCTTGGGTTTCTATTCCCTTTGATTTCTTTACCTACAAAATAAGAAATGTTTACCATTAAACTATATATATTTATATATCCAACGCCAGAAATCCTCTCATTTTCTCACCTTGCACACTGTTCGAGATCAGTTTATGCTTTGGTCCCTGTGGCGCAATCGCAATAATAGCGGGCTTAACCTCCATATATTCTGGAAAACAGGCGCCATTTCGGTTATTATAACGGTACAGGTATGTGCCCAGAGCATTTAGTTGTCCATACATGTTCACTGAAATACCTTCGTTTCACTTCTTTCATATCTTTTTCTTTTTCAATTTTTTCTTGTTTGATAACCAGTGTTACATTAGTGGTATCAGTGCTATCTAAACAGGCCTTCTCACCGATAATTCTTCGTTCTGACAAACAAATTTTTTTACAAATTAGGCATTTACATTGCTTTGTGTGAAACTAGAATGAAATAAAGTCCTTCAGACAGGTATATAACACATGCTACTGACCTTTTTTAATGTCATTGTCGTCCTGGTCCAGTACTTTGACCATCATTTCCACCTCTCTTGGGCTCATTGGATTTGCTCTTTGCTCTTCTTGAGTATCTCCATTAACTATTTCAACATTTTTTGGCCCTTCCAGCACCATCTCTGTCTCTGTCTCCATCTCCATAGCTGTAACCCTCACTGACACCTTCTCCTCAACCGCAACACCCACTGACACTTTCTCCTCACTTGCCATCTTTTCACGCTCCTCGGTGCCAGACAGGTTCCTCTGTCATTTTATACACTCAGACATGGGCGCTCGTTTCTGCTGTGGACCAATCAGTGATGATGCCCGCAGAGAATGGAGCATTCCATTACATACGAAGGGATTTTATTATTAGGTAATAATCATTGCATTGCACTTTACCACTTAAATGTTTTCTAAATTTTATGTATGGTAATAAACTTCTATTTTATAGGAATGCATGAACAGACAGTGTTGCCTTCTCTTTTTATGCGGTTTTTGGCGTTAACTATAGTGAAAGCTTTGCCCCTTTATGCTAATGTCTTTGATATATCGTTACATGCCCCTCAAATGATGCTTCAGTGTGTACGAAATAAAAATTATTGCTCACGACAACATGGCTGTAAAAAGTCGCTAAAGGGACGTCCGCTCTTCCCTTTATCGTCTTAAACAAGGCTAGTGTGTATGCAGTCCATGGACCGAGCGTTTGGACCATCGATCGCATGTAAAATCGATCGGCATAAAAAGTTGGAGGAAAATTCTGTAGTGTGTATCCTGCTTTACCTAGCTCATATCACCTCAGGAGGTGGGAAGGTTTGGTTATTAACATGTTTTATGCTATCATTGGATGCCTCAGGGCAGGGGGGCAGTCAGTTACCACAGTTTCCCAGGTTGGGGAGTAAAAAGGAGCTCTTAGAGTCCAGAAGTGTGTTCATATTGTCAAAGACATAAGAGATGATTATCTGTTCATAGCAAACTTGCCTTCAAGACTCCATTGAAGTTGCATGCTGTTGGGAATTTTGCCAGTCATCTACTTTGGGGACTGTAAACTGCCATTTGCTGGACTCTATTGAGTCCAGCAAATGGCAGAACCTAGATGATTATTTATACCATGTTGTGCTTTTTAAATTTTTCGACTTTAAGGGTACACTTTAAAAACTGAAATGCATTTCTTTGGATTTATACTTGCTGTCGATATAAAGAACCCAACATCCTCAAAGAAGTTAAATAGACAAAAAAGGAGGAAGCGCAAAGATGGCAAAGTAAACCATACAAATTCACATCAAAACATGTATAAATGGTAATATGTTTATAGCTCTAATGGTGAACAAATGAAGTGAAGCATCAGGCAAAGAGGGTCAGAAGCCACTGGGGCAGGTTGTAACTTACCCTAACGCTGTCCCTAAAGTCCGAAAGCAATCCGATGTAGATACAAAACTGTAAGGTTCCAACAAGACAGTACACTCCGGTGGTGGAACGCATGTGGGCCGCAAACCGGAAGTGGATGTATCGCGGCCAGGAAAAAATGTTCAAGTGTGCAAACCTACGCGTTTCATCTGCTGAACAGACTTTTCAAAAGTAAGTTACAATCTGCCCCAGTGGCATCTGACCCTCTATGCCTGATGCTTCCCTTCATTTGTTCACCATTAGAGCTATAAATATATTACCATTTATACATGTTTTGAGGTGAATTTGTATGGTTTACTTTGCCATTTTTGCGCTTCTCCCTTTTTTGTCCATTTAACTATTTCCAAGGAAGCAGCACTTGTCTTCACTTTTTTTCATTTCTAGAAAGCGCTAACTATTATATATATTATCCTCAAAGAAGTATTTTGTCAATGACAACATCTGGGTTATTGGTCAGTCTCTTACCTTGGGCCTCTTTCAGTCAGGGCTGGGACAAGCCCTAGGGGCAAACTAGGCAGTGCCCCACTTACTCAGTAATGGTGTTCCCCTTTGAGGGTTGCACCTCTAACCCTTCTGCTTCTTAGTTGAGCAGGTGAGGACTGCATCCTCTGCTCCTCAGACTAGGAATATAGTGCTTGGATATAACTTCATTAGCAAGCTCATCACTCCCAGCTTAACTCTGACATTGAAGAGCAGCTAAAAGCTACACATGTAAGAAACTGGCAGCTGATTTTCCTTCATGTCAGTGGCCAGCATTCCATGTGTGAGTGCAGCGGGGCATTAAAAACACTGGATAAGTGACAATTTAGGCCATATTATCCTAGTTAGTTCATTCCGAATGTTTGTCCAACCATCCTGTGTGGACAAGGATATAATAAGAATACCTTAGAGGACACTTTATAGATTCAAAACCTGAATAAGGGTATATATATATATATATATATATATATATATATATATATATGTATATATATGTATATATATATATATATATATATATATATATATATATATATATTTATATATATATATATGTATATATATATATATATATATATATATATATATATATATATATATATATATATATATATAAAGGGACCTAGACTACTGGAATAATTAACAGAGTAATATATTTTAGACAAAAGGACATTATGTTGCACTAAAGTGGATTTCAGTGGCTGATGACTGGTGGCCAAGGCTAGGGTCAAGCATTGGATTCAAGAAAGAAAGAGAAACATAAGAGTTGATGGATCAGAGATGTAAAGAGACGATAGTATGACACTGACTGTATCTTAGATACTTGCTGATGTTGCACAGTTAAAAGGAATTGCAGTGAATATATCACAGTTGGTAGTGGAATTTGCACTGAACATACTCATTGTCTTAGATTTGCTCCTTATGTCATACCAAGCATTCTATGATTTCTTCTCAAAATTGTACTGCCCATATTTGGGGCTTTAGATTGAGTCTCATGTATTCCCAGAATCCTGTCTTTTTGTCAAGCTAGGATTTAAGGTTTCAGTCAAAGAATTGGATTCCCCCTCACAGATGGGACCAATTGGACCTGAATGGGCCTTGTTGTTTGGGTTGTGTGTGACCAATAGAACAGCCTAGCAGGCAGACTGTTTTGTTCACTAAGGTCCAGTCTATACTCCATGTGGATAATTAATGCATTCTAGTATTTCCTTTTTTTCTGTTGCATACTGTTAGGGGAGTGTACATCTCCAAAGAATGCAAATATAACACTTAATTTGTTCTATAAGAAACACATTTTAAATGTGTTCCCTAAAATTTATTGTATGTAAAAATAGCCCCTTAAAACCAAATTGTGCTCCATACATCCCAATACATCCAGCTCCTCCCATGAGAAGATGGTAAATGCTGAATCACTGAAGACGCTCAAACTTTCATATACTTATAGTTTAAATAGTACACATGACAACACACAACATCATTTAAACTGCAGGCCTGCAGAAATGTTCCTTACTATTCCAGGTTGTGTTCTTTCTTTGGTATATTTGGATTGAGGTAGTTGTCTGGTTAAAGGGGAGGGAAATCCTTTTATATCGTTGTTAGAGTTGAGATGGCAGCTTTATGTGTTGACATAACCATTGCGGGGCATGTGGCTCAGCCTTTATGAACAAATCAGAAGTCCTAACCGCTTGGGACAGGCCCCCAAATTCGAGAAATGCCCCACTAGAATCAGGATAGTGGTCAAATAGTGCTGCTCTCTAATGTGTCCTTGCAGCTTTGACTACCTGCTGTTGCTGGTGTTTTAATCACAGTTGCTGCTTGTCTAGACCCTGGAGTGCTGGGATCTTGGTAAAATAAATAAGTGATAATCACCTCCTGGAAATCTGTGAAACAAATGTGCATCCAAGCCTCTCTGCCCCCAACCCACACCAACATTAAATCAATAGCACATACATTTAATAATTAAATCTCCTTCCACCCTGCAAATCCCAACATTTAGGTTTAATAAACACCTCCCCCCAAACATACACAATTGTTGCTAAAATTAAAAAGCATTCACATTTAATAAACATGCCTATATATCCTGTCCTAAACAGCATAACATCATATAATTGTAATCACATTAAATAAGAGACTGCACATTAGAGTAGTAGCTCCTAAATATAATAATAGTCCCCACTATCCCTACTTTAGATTAATAGCACCCAAACAACAATAACCACCCCATCAATAAAGCTTTCCACAATAGTTCTCAGAATACATTAGCCTCCCACCACTCCCCACATAAGTTTAATTCCCCACACCAATCTCACATAACAGTAATCCCGCACACCAGTTCCTACATAACATAAACCCACCCTTCACCTGTTCCCAGATAGCATTAATACCACATTATATTAGTGAACTCCTCTAACACATTTACTGGCTATGCAGCAGTGAAGTTTATGTGGGTACCAAGAGGATTGGGGTGGTCTGCTTGGAGGGACGTAAGAAGGAGTCAAGAGGATGGAACAGATCCAGGAGCCTTCAGCAAAAGGGACCAATCACCAGGAAGAGCAGCAATGGCTGGGCCGCACAGCACCAGCCCCGTCTGGGCTACAGCTGGTTTGTCCATGACTGCATTAAGCCCTACTATAGCTGGCTCAAGCTGTCATCATCATCATCATTTATGATGACAGTCCGCCATAGGACCTGCCAGGGGACAATATGACACCCTGTCCATCTGCCCAGCCCATCCCTGGTAATGACACAAGCTTTACCATGGTCAAAATAAAACCTTAACAAGAAGACACCATATATAAAATTATTTATATTATATTATTTTATATATACTACTATATTGCTATAAACAATATCTTGTTGTTTCATAATTTTTCATTTGACGTTTCATGTTTTTCATTTCCAATTATTTTGATATTATAATTTAAAGATGTGTTTATGATAAAAATGTGTTTAAGGATATGATTTGAATCCATGTGACATATTTTTGTTACAAAAAAAATGGGTTGAAACTAAATGTACATCAAAACAACATACTTTTCTAAATCAGTTTCAATATTAACCCTTCCAGCTTACATGATTTTATTATGAAAGGTTCAGAGATTGCTTAAGGATAGCAATATTCTGCTAAACATAACAGTCAAAGTGTATTATAATCGCTGGAGGAAGATCCTTTAGCTGCTGTTCAAAGGAAAGCAACCAATGATGGCCATTTATGTCACTACAATGTATGTTATTAAACTATGTCAGCTGTTGCCTGAGTGGCAGAAGAGCATATCGCGAAAAATGACTGACTGCCTCAGTGCACAGAAACAGTAAGAAAAGAAAAGCAAACTGTAGTAGAAAATAATTTAAATATATGTGTTTTCTTTAAAATAAGAGAAATTAAATGAGTCAAATTGAAATAAAGGCCATTTAAAGAAATGAATAAACCATACTATGTTGGATAAGTATTCACAATGTGTTTTTTCTTTCTACAATTTTTTCTATTCTTCTTATCTCCTAAAGTTCAATTTATTTGACTTATTTTGCATGGTTATAATAAAGCTCATGGGCTGAGTAGTCCGAAATTTAATATTCACGTTAACAGTGTCATTTGCATTAATTTATCTCTTTGCTTGTTTTTATGTGTATATCAATGACTTCCCTTTACAAAAGAGAGCAACGGGTCCTAGGATATTGGAAAACAAGCATTTTCTGGCATTGTAAATTATGTTAGCTTAGTAATATCAATTAATTTATTTTAAAAAGACCGTCAGATAATCCTTCCAACAGGAAAACAATGCTATTTGTGATTCCTACATTCTTGATGTCTGAAGCTAGATGGAATAAAGTTATACAAATGTTAATTTTGCACATTTTTCCCATCCCTTCTATGGCTGTAAATAGAGATGAGTGAAACAATTTGTCATTTTTTCTTATATTCAAAACCTTCATCTTTCCATAGTGATTCAGAGGGAAAAAGGCAATCAGAATGTAAAGATTCATCTCCTTTTCAGAGATATTAATAACTTCATTGTCTTTTCTGTATAGACTACTAACAAGAAATAATTGAGCTACTGCTATTGTTAGAACAAGTAGCAATAGCATTGACTAATTTCAACATGGGTTAAAACATTGTGTTTTATAAACTTAATAGGCTGTGCAATACATTTATTGCCTCTGTTTTGCTATCCCAGAGATTCCTGGCAATTATTCTGCATTTAACATCAATTACAACTGTCAGCAATTGGCTGGGAGAAATTTGAAAGAGAATGAGAGTGAGAAAGAGTATATGACTTGGGTCAATAGTATCAGTTGGATCTGTGCTATGGTGCAATGTACTCCCCATTCAACTTTACTTTGCAACCTCCACTGCCAACAGTATATCTATACAATGGGTGGAAGGTGGTGCTACGAAATATAAAATAGAACCATTGACTATAGAGAACAAATGTTCCAGCTTTCTCACTGCACAACTTTGGCTTGATTCATTCATGGCCAGTGAACATTTTGGTAAAATATAAAAAGTTTGCCAAGCAACCCAAATAGGTCAGAAA
Organism: Mixophyes fleayi; assembly: GCF_038048845.1. NCBI lineage: Eukaryota > Metazoa > Chordata > Amphibia > Anura > Limnodynastidae > Mixophyes > Mixophyes fleayi. The sequence continues at coordinate 252,910,676 of NC_134405.1, forward strand.
ACTGAACTGCCAGAGAGTCACACGTTTCCAGTCAAGAATTGCCAAGAAAACTCACAGTCAGCAGCTCAGTTTCATTTTTGTACTTATTCACTGTACAATTCTATATCCTCAGTTATCTAACCTGTTTAGAAATGCAACATATATTCAGGGTTCCCCTCCGGGCTGGTCACATATTCGGCTACCGTGGACTGGGTCACTGTGCCACCTGTATTTATTTCGTTTATAATGTTTCTTATAGGCTGCTGAGTCAAGTCTTGCCCCCCGGGCTAAAATTTGCCAGCCCTCCCCTGTATATTGTGTAGGTGTAATATCAAAATAAAAGTTCAGCAAATATGGAATCAATAAAAGAGAATCAAGACAGGGTCTAACTAATTATTCAGGCTGCCCTGGGCTAATACACTCATAGTGCTCCCTCATCTTCCATGCCAGGCTAATACTCAGTAGGTAAAAACAAAATTGTATAGCAGAACAAAGGCAAGAATGAGCACTACTGAGGGTGAAGATGTGAAGGTGGAGGGGACTGTCACGCCTGCACCTGTCACCATTCTTTTCTCCCCTACATGTATATCTTCAAGCGCCCGCTCAAAGATGACTCATTGTCTATAAGAATTAAGACCTTTCTACATTTTTTTTCATGTTTTATTTTTACTTTGGAGAACAACTATTCTCTTATATTTTGAAAATTAATTTCAGTTTCAAATTCCAAAAATGATGTGTCCCCCCCCAAAAGCCTTGTGCCCTAGGCTGCAGACTATCTATCATCATCATCATCATCATCATCAACATTTATTTATATAGTGCCAGCAGATTCCATAGTGCTTTACAATTGGGAACAAACAGTAAAAAAACAATACTTGGTAATGCAAACAGAGAGGCAAGAGGGCCCTGCTCACAAGTTTATAATCTATGGGACAATGGTTTGATACACAAGGGTAAGTGCTACATCATATTGAACCTTTGTCCAGCTAGAATGCAAAGGGTGCAAAGTATTTGGTGGGCTGTATGATCATTCACGCAACTATGTTGATCAGAGGATTGTTGTCTTGTGTTAGTTGTGTAGAGGTTGGTAATAGGGTAACCTAGGGAGATTACGAGGGTGGCAGAGGAATACTATAAGCTTGTCTGAAGAGGTGGGTGTTCAGAGAACGCTTAAAGGTTTGAAGACTAGAGGAAAGTCTTGTGGTGCGAGGAAGTTAATTCCATAAATTGGGTGCAGCCCGAAAAGAGTCCTGTAACCGATAATGGGAGGAAGTGATTAGAGTAGAAGAGAGATGCAGATCTTGTGCAGAACGGAGGTGCCGAGTTTTTGACACATATGAGATGATATATGTTGGTGCAATTTTGTTGATGGCCTTGTATGTTAGTAGACGGATTTTATATTGGATTTGTTGAAAATCAGGCAACCAATAAAGAGACTGACAGAGTGACTCAGCAGAGGTAAAACGATTTGCAAGGAAATTCAATCGAGCCGCTGCGTGCAAAATAGATTGTTGGGGCTCGAGTCTGATTTTGGGAAGACCAGTAAGGAGGGAATTACAAAAGTCAATGCGGGAGATGATAAGTGCATGAATTAAAGATTTTGTACTGTCTTGTGTGAGATATGTACGTATTCTGGAAATGTTTTTTTGATGTATGCAGCATGATGTAAATATAAAGTTGATGTAGGGAACAAAGGATATTTGTGAGTGAAAGATTACACCTAGGCAACGAGCTTGCAGGCTGGGATTTATGGTCATGTTGTCAACAGAAATAGAAATGTCAGGCAGTAGGCTTCTATTGTTGGGTGGGAATATTATTAATTCTGTTTTTGAAAGATTGAGTTTGAGTTGGTGAGAGGACATCCAAGATGAAATGGCAGAAAGACAGACAGTAACGCGGGACAACACGGATGGTGAAAGATCAGGAGAGGATAGATAAATTTGTGCATCATCCGCATAGTGATGATACTAAAATCCAAAGGAGCTTATTAATTTTCCAAGAGAAGTGGTGTAAATAGAGAATAGCAGAGGACCTAGGACTGAGACTTGTGGTACCCCAACTGATAAAGGAAGCGGAGTGGAGGTTGTTCCAGAGAAATTAACACTGAAAGAGCAATTAGATAGATAGGATGAGAACCAGCATAGGACAGTGTCTTGAAGACCTAGGGATTATAGCGTCTGTGAGGAGAGAGTGGTCAACAGTGTTGAATGCAGCAGAGAGATCCAGGAGAATTAGAATAGAGTAATCACCTTTATTTTTAGCTGTGATCAGATCATTGACAACCTTGGTCAGCGCAGTTCCTGTGGAGTGTTGAGAGCAAAAGCCTGATTGAAGAATATCCAATAGATTGTTTGCAGAAAGGAAATGAGTGAGGCGAGTGTAGGCAATTCGCTTGAGAAGTTTGTAGGGGCATGGGAGCTGAGAGATGGGGAGGTAATTTGAGAGAGAGTTTGGGTCAGAATTTAGCTTATTTTTAGAATAGGAGTAATCACTGCGTGCTTGAATAGTGATGGAAAGATACCAGTAGAGAGAGATAGATTACAGATTTTAGTTAGAGGTGGAATGAGCACATGAGACAGGGACCTATCAGTTTGTGAGGGTATGGGATCAAGAGGACAGGAGGTAGAGTAGGAAGAGAGTAGAAACTTCCTCTTCATTTGTGGGATCAAATGAAGAGAGGGTTTTAGCTGGTTAGGAATTGAGTTGAATGCTAGTCTAGGGAGCTGATACCATTTCAAGTCTTATTTTATCTATCTTGTCCTTGAAATAGGAAGCAAGTTCTTGGGCACTGATGGTAGTCGGGGGGTTTGGGGTGGGAGGATTAAGAAGAGATTTAAATGTGTTAAAAAGGCTTTTGGGGTTAGAAGCCTGAGCATAGATTAGAGATTGGAAGTATGCTTGTTTAGCAGTGTCCAGAGCACTTCAATAGAAGTGGTATATAGCAGTATATGCGCTGAAATCATTAGAGGTACAAGATTTACGCCAGTGACGTTCAGCTTTACAAGAAAATTTTTGTAGATTTCTTGTTACTTTAGTGAGCCACGGTTGACAACGAAGTCTACGTGGAGTATGAAGAGTTGCTGGAACCACTTGATCAATGGCAGTTACTAGGGTTTGATGAAAATGAGGAACTGCCATATCAGAGGAGGAGAATGTAGAAATTGGGGAAAGACGGTATTGCAGAGAGGTGGAAAACTGTTGAAAATCAATAGAGTTAATATTCCTGCGGGTATAAGGAGGCATGTAAGAGTTTGACAGTAGGGAGGTTAAAGAACTGGGAGTGAGTGAGTATCTAATAAGGTGATAATCCGAGAGTGGGAAAGGAGTGTTAAGGAAATTAGAAACTGAGCAGAGTCTAGAGAAAAAAAGATCAAGACAGTGGGCACCCTAATGAGTAGTGGATTCAATCCACTGGGTGTGGTCAAGTGAGGATGTTAGAGAGAGCAGTTTTGATGCAGCATTGGAAGGTGGATTAGCAATAGGGATGTTGAAATCACCCATGATGATGGTGGGGATGTCAGAAAATAAGAAGTGAGGGAGTCATGCAGAGAAGTGTTCAAGAAATTGCTTGTGAGGTCTGGGGGGGCGATAGATGACAGCAACATGCATAGAGAATGTGTTAAAAATCCTAACAGTAGGTACTTCAAAAGATGTGAACATGTGTGAAGGGACATTTGGTAGAACTGTGAATGTGCACTGTGGGGTGAGAAGTATCCCAACCCCACTTCCTTAATGGCCTCCAGATCTGGGGGTGTAGGTGAAGTGGAGAATACCTGCGAAAGGGCTGCAGGTGAGACAGTGTCTGATTGTGTGAGCCATATTTCTGTTATTACTTGAAGGTTGAGGTTGTTTGAGAAAAAAAAGTCTTGTATGGAGGTAAGTTTGTTACAAACAGAACGTACATTCCAAAGGGCAAATTTAAAGGACTTTGGAAGAGATGGGAGACAGGTGATGTGTTTGAGGTTTGCTGGATTTCAGTAGTGTTCAGATATATGTGTGTGGGAGAAGTGTTGGGGACCTGGATTAGGTGATATATCACCAGCTAATAGAAGCAGGGAGGAAGAAAGATAGGAAATATGTTTGTAAGCTGTGTGTCCTTTTAGTTTCTGGCGTCAGGGTGAGGATGTTATAACTATTAAATTTAAATAAGAAAACAGTTCATGAGGGTTAAGTAGAGATGAGTGAAGTAATGAAGGGACAATGTGGACAGAGGTGTGTGTTGCAGGAAGGGTGAAGGAGGATATAGTTCTAAAGATAATGCCATGATGGGAAAACAAGAAAAATAATTTGGCAAACATTGGTATTTGGAAGGAAAATAGCAACCAATACAGGAATTAAAAAGATTTACCTAGTTGTAATGTCCTGGGCAATCAGAAGTAGCAGAGTAAAAACTGCAGCAGATTTAGATTAGTTCTAGATGTCTTCAATTGTTGTTCAATGTTTGTTCAACTGTCTTGTTTAACTGTATTTTCTAAACATTTTGTGAGAAAAACACACATCTGCCCCCACATACGTCTCCCCCAGACTAGATTTTAAGTTATAGTGAGGTTGATTTCAAAATAAGTTACATCTGTGCTAATTGGACAGCTGATCAGAGAAGGGAGGGGAGAAATATTGGGCTTACACAGGCTATATGAGAGCCAGGCGGAAGTCATAAAATTGGTTCAATGAGCAGCAACTAAACACAGATTAAGCAAGTAACAAAGTCCTATTACATACTTTTAAAAATACATGCACAGTTGCAGAGATGAGAATAAGAGAGGATGAGATGTTCAATTCTTGCACATACCTGGGGATAGAACAGATGAACAATTGTTAGCAGTTAGCATGATGTCTTGTCTAACTGTATTTTCTAAACACTTTGTGAGAAAAACACTTAGTGTAGAAAACACATGTCTGCCCCCACATACATCTCCCACAGAATAGCCAGACTAGATAGCCTATTGGATAATAAGTCCCTAGAAACAATATAGCGAATTTCATCAGGTCCTGCTGATCAATTAGATCTCTCATTTAATATTATTTATTTTTATACCAACACCATATTACGCCACGCAGCAAAGAGTTTACAGTCTAAATTCCCTACTATACAAACAGGTTTATTTTTATCAGCAGCCAATAGTATGTTTTATATGTTTTGAATCAAACCCATTACTCCAGTGCTGTTAGGCATTTTCTTCAATACAAGCAATTGTCTCTTGTGAATTCTTTGCTTTACTCATAATATTGAGGACTACCTACCTTAAAGCACCTGCATCACATCAATTCATCTTCAAAATGCTGCTCTACTTCTGCACTTAAGAGTCTATTCTAATAAACACATTTGATACAGCAATTTCTAAGAGAACAACAGGACTGCATTGTCATATCATATCATCTCTTTTCTTATTTGAGTAGTAGACTGAAATACCCTAGGATTTCTGCAGAATATCCAGCACTTATAATGGCAATGGATGCAGAATAACGAGAGCTTGCTTTAAATAGGATAGAAGACAAAAAAAGAATATATACCTTAGAGCTAAGGGAAGATCTTGCTGGAACATATGTAGATTTACTAGGGATATCCTAGACTTTTTTATAGCCCAAGGGAGACCTTACAGGAAAAACATTTCTTTCACAATCTATTTTTCAGTTTATATTAGGAACTTTATATTCCTTCTTATAAATGTAACACTGGTATTTATATGCCTTTTATCTATCCCCCAAGCCTTGCGTCTAATTATGCCACATTGTGTTAATATGCTTAACGTTTGATTTGACCTTTAAGAGGAAAAAAACATTATGTCATGATAACCAAACACTTGTAATCTGTGGCTGAAAAAGCCGTCAAAAAGCATATTTAGAATATTGTACATTTTTTATTGTGTTTTAAAACCTAGGTAGCATAGTCTTTATATTTACAATATAGATGAAAATTTGAATAAATTGAGATTTGAATAACCTAATGAATTGAATTATTTTAATTTAAAAAATCTCCAATTTATTCAGTCATTTAAAAAAAATAGTTATTCCCTGATTAATCTCATACATTTTTATGAATTCATGAGCATGTAATGAGAATTGAAAAGTATTATTCTGTAAAATAAAAAAAATTGAATAAGAAAGATATAATTCCTATCTAATTGCATTGTAAATAATGACATTCCTAATTATTCTTCTAATATAAGGTTGTCATACTTAGAATTGTGCTAGACTTAACACAATTAATAGAGTTACTTGCTAATAGTGTATTTGTGATAACAATGACGACAATGTGCCCTTTTCTGGAAAGGTTGTTTCCAACTCCAATGCAGAGAGAGTGAGACCCCAAACCAGGACAAAACCCAAGAATAATAAACACTCTGCTCAGGCACAAGGAGACACCAACCTTTCCAACTATATAGTGACTTCAATGAAAAATCCAAATCTCACTAGAACTCCTGAAAATGCTGCTCTAGCTTGTCACCCCACTTATCCAGAAGGATAACACCAGGGGCAGACTGGGCTGGGGGGCATATGCTCCACAGATCAATCCCATGGTGAGCTATCTTGGGTTGGGTCACTGGACCACCTGCATTTTTTCCTTTAAAATGTTCCTAATAGGCTGCTGAGCCAGTCTTGCTCCTTCAGACTAAAATTTGCCAGTTCAGGGTTTGATCATACCTGAGACCTGTGAGGCTATCATAGAAGTTCTCCAGGGACAATATATGAAGGTTGGTGAAAGAAAGAGTCTGATTTCAAACAAACTTTGTCTTATTATTATTTTTTATGTATATCTAAAATGTAAAAACATACAACAGTCAAACATAAATATATATATATATATATATATATATATATACACAAGTTAACCCGTGCATGATACTCATGCATTCTAGTCAAATCAAGCTACTTAAGGTGTTAAAAAGGTTCTTGTCATGCATTTGGGCCTAGCCCAGGCCTCCTCAGGGGAAGAGCGTTATTTTCCGACGCAAGCGCTCTTTTTTAACGTGGTTTTGTCCACATGTCACCACCTCATCATTTTTCTCCATCACCTCATCCTTCATCTTCATCGCCACATCCTTCATCAAGCTACTTAAGGTGTTAAAAACTCTCCACTGTCACCCCCGGCAACCACCAACCACTCCAAACTGTCACTTCTCCTTCAAGAAATATATAGGTCAGTGTATAACTCTGCCCAGCAGGTGGCGCTGCAGCTTGGTTTTTTTTTTCCACACACGCCACTAGGCATTTATATAGTATATATATATATATATATATATATATATATACATTACAAGCTGGAAGCACTTCCACTGAATGCCAGCATAAAATGGAAGTGCTGCATCATGCCCTTATTATTATATATGAAGGTTGTAATTAGAGATGGGCGGGCTCGGTTCCCCGAGAACCGAACCTACCCGAACTTAGACTATCCGAGTACTGAGCCGAGCCGAGCAGGTTCGGTACTCTCCCGCCCGCTCGGAATCCAAATCGAGGCCGAACGTCATCGTGACGTAGTCGAATCTCGGGGCTCGGTTCTCGCGATACTTGAAAATTATAAATATCTGCCTCCACAGCAATCCATCGCCATTTGACAGAGGAAGAGAGCAGGGTGTAGTCACAGGCTGATTAGAGCAGGGACAGACAATACAATTCTGATTCCAATTCTGCTAACAATCGATAGAGAAGAGAGGAGGATAGAGGATTTGCATTAATATTTCTGGCTGTCAAAAGTAGTATCTGTCAGCAGATTGAAAAAAATTATTTGTAGCACTCCAAAGTGCTTTTGGGGTGTCCTCCATTCTTTTGCATTAATATTTCTGGCTGTCAAAAGTAGTATCTGTCAGCAGATTGAAAAAATATTTTGTAGCACTCCAAAGTGCTTTTGGGGTGTCCCCCATTCTTTAGCATTAATATTTCTGGCTGTCAAAAGTAGTATCTGTCAGCAGATTGAAAAAATAATTTGTAGCACTCCAAAGTGCTTTTGGGGTGTCCCCCATTCTTTTGCATTAATATTTCTGGCTGTGAAAAGTAGTATCTGTCAGCAGATTGAAAAAATAATTTGTAGCACTCCAAAGTGCTTTTGGGGTGTCCCCCATTCTTTTGCATTAATATTTCTGGCTGTGAAAAGTAGTATCTGTCAGCAGATTGAAAAAATAATTTGTAGCACTCCAAAGTGCTTTTGGGGTGTCCCCCATTCTTTTGCATCAATATTTCTGGCTGTCAAAAGAAGTATCTATCAGCAGATTTAAAAAATTATTTGTAGCACTCCAAAGTCCCCCATTCTTTTGCATCAATATTTCTGGCTGTCAAAAGAAGTATCTGTCAGCAGATTTAAAAAAATATTTGTAGCACTCCAAAGTGCTTTTGGGGTGCCCCCTATTCTTTTGCATTAATATTTCTGGCTGTCAAAAGTAGTATCTGTCAGCAGATTGAAAAAACAATTTATAGCACTACAAGTGCGTTAGGCTCAGAATGGATTCAAAGCAGTCCACCTATGAGCAGATTGAGCAACCAGGTTCTGTCACCAGTCCTGATGGTAGTGTTCCTAGTATGTCATCTGGGAAAGGCGATGTCAAACTACACAGTCTTTTGAAATCAATCAAAAAAACACACACCCAAATTTTTTTTACCGTGTTGAAGCGCAGAAGAAGTGTAACTGAGGAAAAGTTAAGTACCGATAAAAAACAAATTGCCAACATGCCATTCTATACTCGCAGTGGCAAAGAGAGAATGAGGCCTTCCACTTTGTCTATTAGTGGCAGATCAAAAAATGTTACAGAGCCTACAAGTGGTGCAAAACTACTGTTACGGGTCAAAGCCGAGCTGCAAGATAACAGTAAGGCATTAGAGGATAATGTTTGCTCTGAATCACAAATGACACCAATCCCTGTGGAGAGTCCATCCAACAGTGGGATGTCTAATCGTGAGCATTCTGTTAGTGTACCCATAAGGAGGGACCCTTTCAGCAGTTCTGCTGATGTGTGCCTGAACAGCCCGAGTGTAGCCGGTGATACACAAAGTGATGATGACAGTTTGTCTTTAGAAGAGGATGTGGGGAGATTTGGGTATCCGACGAGGGCGCTGATGATGATGCGGATGATTGTGTAAGTCCTGCACCAGAGGCAGCAGTGTGGCACCAGTGGCAGCAGTTCTGGCACGTGAGGTTCTGGCACCAATTTGCACTTTTCAAACACAAGCAGGGATGATGCAGGTGGCAGACCACAACCTTTTGACATCTGGGCTGGTTTGAAGGATTTGTCAAAAAAATGTGTGACCTTGACCATAACTCCAACCAATCCTACTATTAACATGCAAAGGATGGTGGAGGGCCTAGCAGGGATTAAATTGTATTTTTCCTAATTTGCACTAATAAGGTTTGGGTGTAATATACACCCAAAGACGAGTGCTCAATTGCTAAGAGTCATTGATGGAGAGGAAGACAAGCAGGCTTGTCTGTAGAATTTGCAGGCAAATTGTGCTGCGTTATATAGGTAACACCCAAAGAGAAGAGCTCCATTGCTCTACTGCTAATTGTAATTGCTGAAATAGAAATAATAGGGCTGACAGTCTTGGTCTAAATCTGCAGTTACATTTTATTGTACCATAGCTCACTACGAAACAGGAGAGGTGGCAGGGTTCAGTGCTAATCTTCCTCAAACAATACTAATTCATCCCACCATCATAGAAGTCTGTGTAGTATGATGTAATTGCCGATAATGGCCTTCCAAATGGAATTACTAGTTGATTTTAGGACAGAGCTGTCACGATTTTTGGGCAATTCTTTTACAGCAGAGCAAATATCAAAATGTTGTGCGGACTCATCTGCATCACCACTGGGTGTCTTGGGAAAGCAATTTTTTTACAACAAGCAGTTGCCAGAGAAACTGAAGGATAAGACGTCCAAACCAGATGTTGATAAGTCTGGGATCCTTGCGAAGAAAATTAAGTATTTAATCTACAATTAAAATATAGTTAGCACATTTACTTTGTTTTATTTCACACTATAATTTTCTGTAGCACCTTTTCAAAATGTATTATTAAGGCAATGACTTGACAAAAGCTAACCGTGTCTGCACTTTCTTCACAGGTAACTACTTCGCTGGACTAAAGTATATTCCCCCTCAAATGCTAGTCTTCTTGCAGCTGCTGCATTCTCCTACATGCTGTTGCAGCAACCAGAAATTGACCCTAAATGTTTCTGGACACAAACAGCATCTCCTGCATGTCATTTTTAAAAAGTTCTGTATTTGCAAAACAGGAAATGTGATGGAATTCAACCCTGCTGTAATGCTTGACCAATATTGGGGTCGTAATCAGAAATGACATATCCTCAGGAAAGTCGAAGCAGGATTAGTCATCTTTCAATGACATCCCTTAGTTTTTGGAACAGATTGTCAGCTGTATGCCTCTTACTGAAGCCGCTGATACACAGAGTAGCCTACTTCTCAAAAATGTGATGTACCTGGCTACATGCTGCTGCTGTCCATGCTGGGGAAGGCGAATGACCAACCCAGTGGGCTTTCACAGTCATATAATCTTTAGTTTGCCCAGTTGCGCTTGTCCACATATCTGTGGTTAAGTGTACAGTGGGTAGAATGGCATTTTGTCGCCCAATAATTAAATTTTTTAGGAACTTTCCAGTACAGGAGAGAATTAGCTTTTCTAGTCAAATGGTATAGTGATGACATTTGCTAACAGGGACAGAACACCTAAATTAAATGTCTTAAAACAACTGTATTAGTAGTGAACATTGGACGCAGATCTAACACTAGCATAGTACCCAGGGCGTCTGTGATTCGCTTTGCGACTGAGTGACAGCTTTCATTCTTGCTTCCTCTTGCAAAGGATTGTTTAACTGGCAATTGTTGGTTCAGGGGATATTGATTATGTAGATGTTGGGGGGGAAGATTGCAGGTGCTGGGATGTAGATGAGAGAAGGGAGGTAGATTATGCTGGACTGCTTGTTGTTATTTTTTTTAACCTAAGTTTCTGATTTTCCCAACAGTTTTCCAAGAATTCGCTGAAAAATTACGAAACATGGATGAGAATCCCAGATGGTTAAGGTCCCTACCTCTACTGAGTGTGGCTTTAAAAATTCTACAAATGGATAGACAACTCTTGCCAGGATTTGTGTAGAAATAATTCCACACTTAAGAGGTAGATTTTTGGTCTTATGCCCAGGCATGACAATGGCCTTTTTCTTATCACTGGCAAGAACTGCAGCCATTTTTCTTTTCAAGTGTATGAAAATCATATTGTGACATAGGAGGTGGTCAAAATGGAATAAAAAATTACTGGAAATTAGTGTTAGTGATGTAGCTACAAAATAATACCTAAATTATGTTATTTGAGCAGAAATAAATATCATTTTTTTAACAAATTGCAACACAAAACCAAACAAAACCAAAACCAAAACATGCAAGGGCGGTTTTGCAAAACCAAAACCAAAACACGAAGGTAATCCAGATCCAAAAACAAAAACAAAACCAAAACACGGGGATCAGTGAGCATCTCTAGTTGTAATCATAAATTATTTTCATTAAAATATAAAATAATTTATTAACATATTAAATAAAACCATATATCCTATAAAAACTACAAACTCAAACATTACTAAAAAAGTATAAACATATAAGTCACATGTGTTCATAGTGGTTGTGTTCCATAGATTCTGATTAGGGAGGACTTCTACTATATTGCAGCATACTTCCACTGCATCTTGTTGTGGAAGTTCTATAAGCAGGAGGAGAACTAGTTTTACTTCCCATCATGTGATGTTGCCTGTGGAGAGGGAGCGCCTGAAATATATGGGATAAATGTGGGTGTGGGGTGTGGGGGGGTCTGTCAACCTAGTGTATTGTTTGATTTCCCCTCTCAGTGCCCTATAGAGCTCCTCATAAAAGGTCTACCGGCAGTCTGCTCTCAACTGGCAGTCGTTTATTTATTTCAGTTACTGACAATCCCAACAATTCACAATCTTCAACCTTCTTTCATATTAACTGGTTTGCTGCTTCTTTTTTGTAAGTCAGGATGTTGGTTTGTTTGGGCTCACCTGCAAGTATGTTGCCCTTGTTGCTGGGTGGGTGTCTTGTTCAATGTCCTGTGTGGGTTTTTGTGTGGTTTGCTGCGGGGGATTCTGTTGGTTGGCTGTGGAGGTTGCTGTGTGGTTGGCTGTATGGTTTGCTGGCTGTATTCTGTCTGCTGGGGGAGAGACGGCATTGTCATAGTTTTCTCTGCTGCATCACACAATCCTGCCTCAGTGAAAACATATGGCTGTGTAATAAAAACACAAATGTAAAATAGTCAGTATGATAATAGATGCATGTATTGATTTAACATTACAAAAATCTTTGTCTTGCAGTTCCCATTGCCGGTTGAAGAATAGTAAATTATTGCTGCTGGAATTTTCTAAACTGCCGTGTGGCCATAGATGGCAAACATGTAAGAATTAAGGCCACCCTCTAAAAGTGGATAACTACAAGGGATTCTTCAGCATTTTCCTGATGGCCATAGTGGATGCCAAATATGAATTTTCATTCGGGACATTGGTAAAAATGGAAAGGTGTCAGATGGTGGGACATTGGAGCAGACTCTCTTCCATGACAAACTTAAAAACAAAGCACTTAATTTGCTACTATGCACCGTAACAAAATTAGAATTACATTTTGTATTTGTAGCTGATGAAGCCTTTGAAGACCATTTAATTACCGATAAGCAACAGCAAGGGGAGTAGTGAAAAATGCTTTTTGTATATCGAGTAATAGATTTGATATTTTACATACTGACAAAATAAACAAGGCTGGTTGTGTCCTACACAACTTTCTTTCACAGAAAAGCCTCAGTGTGAACAGCACAGCTTGTACTATGGAGCATACTGTAAAATTTGAAGAAGTGGTGGGGTTGACAGCACTGGAGTCTTTCCAAATGAGAAATACCAGCAAAACAGCAAATGTAAACAGGGAGGAATATTTGTAATATTTTAATGGTGAGGGCACTGTGTCCGGCAGGGGCGGATTGCGAACTTAAAGTGGCCCTGGAAAAAATTATTGAAGTGGCCTCATGTGGGCGGGGCCAACTTAAATGTAGGTGGGGCCAACACAAAAGTAGGCAGGATTTAGAACTTGGAATTTGGTTGGGGAAACATTTAGGAAAACCTAGATATGATGACTTAATACACAGTGGGTCATTTCTAAAGCAATGCAGGAAAAAAGCTGTAGCCCCATCACATATAGTTTTTCTAGATGTAGCCCCTTCACATAGTTTTCCCAGATGCAGCCCCCTTACATATAGTTTTCCCAGATGTAGCTCCCTTGTATATAGTTTTCCCAGATATAGCCCCCTCACATATAGTTTTCCCAGATATAGCCCCCTCACATATAGTTTTCCCAGATATAGCCCCCTCACATATAGTTTTCACAGATATAGCCTCCTCACATATAGTTTTCACAGATATAGCCTCGTCACATATAGTTTTCACAGATATAGCCTCGTCACATATAGTTTTCCCAGATATAGCCCCCACACATATAGTTTTCCCATATATAGCCTCCTCACATATAGTTTTCACAGATATAGCCTCGTCACATATAGTTTTCACAGATATAGCCTCGTCACATATAGTTTTCCCAGATATAGCCCCCTCACATATAGTTTTCACAGATATAGCCCCCCTCACATATAGTTTTCAGATATCTAGCCCCCTCACATATAGTTTTCACAGATATAGCCCCCTCACATATAGTTTTCACAGATATAGCCCCCCTCACATATAGTTTTCAGATATCTAGCCCCCTCACATATAGTTTTCACAGATATAGCCTCCTCACATATAGTTTTCACAGATATAGCCTCCTCACATATAGTTTTCCCAGATGTAGCCCCTCTCACATATAGTTTTCCCAGATATAGCCTCCTCACATATAGTTTTCACAGATATAGCCCCCTCACATATAGTTTTCACAGATATAGCCTCCTCACATAGTTTTTACAGATGTAGCCCCTCTCACTTACCTTAAGTATCAGGGCCGGCGCACTCTGCAGCGTTGCTCCGCAAACCTGATCAGACAGACAGGAAGTGAATACTTCCTGCTTCCTGTCTGATCGGTGCACAGTGCTGTAGGACCCACAGTGCTGTAGCACCAGGCAGCCTCGCGATGTGTGAGGCTGCCTGGCGCTTACCACTGACCACAAATTTTTGGATTGTTGCCCTCCTTCCGACCGCGCCGGGTGACACAAAAAAAAAAAAAGAAAAAATATAAGGCGGCCTCGTTAGGCCACCGGCCTCCCGGGGAGCTTCCGGGTAAAGGTAATGGCCAATCCGCCCCTGGTGTCCGGGTAGAATGAGATTTTTAAATCTATGTACGTTGAAAATTCTGTGTTTGAAGTACTCATGCTTACCAATGTATAAATAAATATTTTATGCATTCATGATTTGGTGTGTTTACTTACTATACCACTTGCTAGTTTCCGGAGTGACAGGTAAGGAACTACACTCCACAGTGGTTGAAGTGGAACACTAGAAGTGGTAGTATGGGAAATATAATTCAATGAAATTTGATACTTTTACAATGAAGGCAATAGAAGTAGTGGCAGTATGACATACCACCATACCGCCCCACTTCGACCACTGACACGGGGCATGTTTGTTAAGAAATAGGAGCTCTCCTGTTTGTTTGATCTATCAACTGTTTAATTACCGCTATTACTAAGTGTAGGATTATTCCTGCAGTTCACTGATTCAGCTGGTTGCTAGACAAGCTTCATTTACCTCTCAGTCTGGCAGCCTCAGGTGTGCAATCACCTATCACACTCATACAGCTAAATATCCTGCATCCTCTTCCTAGAAGCATACCAATGCTGGTGATAGTTCCTGCTTAATCTAGTGTCCCTTGTATCCTGACCTGTTCTGCTATCAGTGTTTGACCTGGATTATTTATAGGAATTATAGGAATTGCCTGGGGGCAACTGAGTACTGTTGAATGTAACAAATTCTTTGGAAAGTGGCCTGCTAACTGTGAACATCTTGTGAAGTGGTTCTAGTAGTTGAGGATCTCATACTTTTCTGCTGGGTCCTGGGTGCCGCTGGATTGGTACATTTTTTTTTTGTTCTCTCTTCCTGGCCATGGCGAGATACAGAGAGGCAGAGCAAAGATGCAGAGGGTGCAAAGCGAGGGGACAGAGAGAGCAGAGCGAGGATGCAGAGAGGGCACAGCGAGGATGCAGAGGGGGCACAGCGATGATGCAGAGGGGGCAGAGCGTGGATGCAGAGGGGGCAGAGAGGGAAGAGGAAGGTGCAAAAAGGGCAGAGCCAGGATACAGAGGGGGCACAACGAGGATGCAGAGGGGGCACAGCGAGGATGCAGAGGGGGTATAGTGAGTGGATGCAGGGGGCACAGAGTGTGTGGATGTAGAGGGTACAGAGTGTGTGTATGCAGAGGGGGCACAGAGTGTGTGGATGCAGGGGGGGCACAGAGTGTATGGATGCAGAGGGGGCACAGAGTGTGTGGATGCAGAGGGGGTACAAAGTGTGTGGATGCAGAGGGGGTACAGAGTGTGTGGATGCATAGGGGCACAGAGTGAGTTAGCTGTAAATTATTCTTTCACAGAAATATAATTGAAAAAAATATATAAAAATATTATTTCCTTTGGATTTATGTGTTTTTTTGCATACAACTAAATAAGTCCTGACCTAAATTCTTATTGCAATTTTTGACCCAGCTACTTATAAAATGGGACTGCTCGGTAATAATTTTGGAGGGGTGCCTTGAAGAAATTAGACTCTAAGGGTGCCGCGAACTGCAAAAGTTTGGGAACCACTGAGCTATAACATAGTAATTAGTATATTATCCTGATCTGTATTGTGAGGAATTCTTATTTCACCCCCACTTAAAATAAATTTGTACTGTGTTTAAAAATAAAGAATTTTGTAAACAACATTCTGTTTTCTTTGGTGAACTTGCTCGCTGAAATATGGACTTATCACATGTTTGATGATGGCCATAATAGGTACAATAATAAAACACTCTCTCTCTCTATCTCTCTCTCTCACTCTCTAGATATATTATAACAGGAAAATTAAATACACATAGAGGTATATTAAACAACATATAATAAATGTGCACATTTCACACCAGCAGATAAACAACACTGCATAAATATTATGTACATACATGTACTTGTACTTACATTTCATGATGAATATACATTTATCCACTTCACATGTGGTGTGGTACAGACACAGGGTGTACACAGGTGTACTGAACTTATGAACTATGTTTGATAATGACCATAATAGGTACAAGAATAAAACTCTATATGGAATATTACACATGTATCAAATACTTTTTCCAGAATATTCCAAATCTCATAGCATTTAACATTCCTCATGATTTGGGCCTGAAAGCAATTAGATCCTTTTTGGATAAACAAGAACAGTATGAGACACCTTTATGTGATTTTTTTATTATCATCTATTGAGTTTGTTCTTTGTCATAATTATTTTGTGTTTGACTCAGTGTATTATCTGCAGAAGTTTTTATAAGGGGGACAATAAGCAGGACACAGTGACTAAAATTCCATATACAGACCGTTGGTTAGGAAGGGGAAAAGTTTTTTTCAAATGTGGTAGATTAATATGTATAACATGCAGATTTGCTGACCACAAGTCTACGGAGTTTAGATCCTTCGTGTCAGGGGAAACATTTAAAATCGAAAAAACTCTAGATTGTCAATCGTCCTATGTAATATATGTTATTAATTGTAAATGTGGGAAACAATACGTGTGCCGGACCATCAGGACATTGAATATATACGTTTCCTGGAACATCGTCGGAACATTATGAAAAATCTAAGAACCCACTCATTGTCAGCTCACGTGGTTGTGTGTCAGGGCACTAACTTCACAGGCGTAACAGTTAAAGTAATCGAACAGGTCAAGAATACCACTAGAGGAGGAGATAGGTTTAACGTACTTTGCAAACATGAAGCATATTGGATTTTTAGATTGAAAACCTTAACTCCGGGGGGCCTGATTGACTGCATAGAACTTAACAACCTTTGAGATATGTATTTACTATTATATGTGGGTTTACTTATAACTAAAACGTTTTTATGTCAATAAACTGATTAATATGGACACATCTCAGAGTTTTAGACACGCCTAAAAATTAGGGGGTCTATTAATAACTATATTATATCAAAATTTCTGAGTGATTATAGAGTATAAAAGAATAGTCTGCCTTGACTAGTAGACCTTTGGAACTGTGATAGGTTATAACATTAAGAGTCTTTATGTCCTTATAGTTTCTTAAAGATAATATGTGGCTCTGTGGTTTGATTTAGCTATATATAGGGAAGCTAAGCAGAGCTACTCAGGGATTTTTGGATGGGGGACCTCCTTTGTCCCTAGGCTTTTGCTCTCTGTTATTTGCCAATTTTAAATTATGCAAATATATTAGTATACTAATTTTTGGGAATGAATATCATCTACATTTGCAGGGGTTTTTACCCTTAGTTAGTACTATTGATTGATATGAGGATTATATGGAAGGGGATTATGATTGATTGATATGAGGAAACTGTGAATGGGGAATTTGAGTTTTTTCCAGCCATTATAATATTTGTAATTTGTGTATTGTGAAAAAGTATACGAGTATCATGAATGCTTTTATATACAGTATATATTATTTTAATGGATGCTTATAGATTTTTAATGTAATTATTTCTGTACAAAGACTGCCGTTTGTAACAGGAGCGAGAGAGGCACCCACCCACACATTTTTTGTATAATGAGATTACTTTGTTTCCTCCAATCAGAGGGGTTAAATGAACTAATTGGAACCTGTGTGGGAGTATATAAAGTTCTTAATTAGAACATATGTTCACTTTGCTTCTGATGAAATGGCTTTTGAAGCCAAGAAACGCGTCAATTAATCTATTTGGCCACGTTGTTTTACAAGTGACTACTCTCTATCCCAGAGGTTCTGAGGATCTTTTCTATTGGTAATACAGGATTTTTGGTATCTTACAAACGCTTTTAAGCAGGATGGCACCTCTTCTGCAAGAAATACTACAACTCAGCAAGGACATTTCTGCTACCAGCGCTCATGAGCGGGACAATCTGGCTATCTGCGAGACTCATAAGCTGCAGTGATAAGCAGGTGATATATTACAATCTGATCATCGTGAGTCTTTAGCTAAGAATGAATGCATTGCCACATATCTGGTTGTGTTAACTTGATCTACAGAAGGAGAGTTATTGAATAATATTTACATCAGCAGTCAAAATAAAGTTGAAACTATCTGGGGATTTGGAATCTATATCCTCTGCACCACGGGCTGGAGCCGCAAGAGACTGTGTTTCTGTAAACCTATTCCATGATGTTAGATCTCTCCGATGCTGAATGCGATCATTACTGAACATAATTTATTCATCTATTAATTACTAATGCCGATATATAATCTTCTAAAAGTATACCAATAGCACACATTTGACAATATATGTTATCAGAAATTTTATATGTGCTTCTCTTATCCTCAATGACGTATGGCCATAAATGACACAGTTATTTCATGTTTGTGCTAATAAAAAAATGTAAGTGTTATATCTAACGCCCACTGTTTTTCTGTAAATCTTATAGCAGACTCAGAGACAGGGTGATCAGAAGCATATAAGGCAAAAAAGAGTGCATAAACCTTCATGATTATACCAAACACACCAAACCCGTCCAAAGATGTATGTGTGTACCAGAAATATAAACTTTATAGCTTATCTGCTTTTAGTCCTGAAGTGTTTACATATTCGTTGTCACTCTTTCAGTGATGATGCTGCTGCTGTTGCTCCTGCTGCTGCTGCATTAAACGATTTAATGCCAACGGCATTAAATCGTTTAACGCAGCAGCTGGGAACTGGCAGCAGCCTGTACATCGGCAAGTGTTTATAAACTATGGACTATTTGGACAATTAATCGGCTGTAACTAGGGCTGTGCAACAGGGGCGACCGTCCAGGGCGCAACGCTGAAGGGGGGCGCAATCTTGGAATATTTTAGTTTAATTTGGTTAAAATTGAGGGCTAGGGAGGCTGCATTTGTCTTGCTCGCCCCAGGCGCTAGAATTCTAAGTTACGGCTCTGCAATTAATCATTATTGAGTTACGTGCCATTGTGTATCTTTGCTATTGTTTCTAATATCTGTTTATATATATATACATGGATATATATATATATATATATATATATATATATGTGTGTATTTATACATTAGAGATACTCAGGCTCGGTTCCCCGAGAACCGAACACACCCTAACTTAGCAGATCCATGTACCAAGCCGAGCCGGCTCAGTACTATCGCACATCCTCGGAATTGAAAACAATGTAAAACGTCATCATTACGTCATCGGATCTCGGGAGTTTTGGATTCTATAAGTACCGTCGTCCACGGCGATCCAGCGCCATTTCACAGAGGGACACAGTCTCTAGTGCAGCTTGGCAGCGTCATAGGTAGAAAAGAAAGAGGAGGGGTAGCAGTGTTCTTTAAAGCCTCCAGTGACATTCAGGAGTGCTCCATTGCTAATTGTCATTGCTGAAATAGAAATAATAGGGCTGGCAGTGTTGTTCTTATTCTGCAGTCACATTGTACTATGTTATCAAAATGGATTCACAGCAGTACACAGAAGACCAGGAGGACCAACCAGCTGCTGGTACCAGTCATGATGATAGTAATCCCTCTACGTCATCTGCTAAAGCCTATGTAAAAATGCATAATGTTTTTAGGTCAGGGAAACAAAAATGTAAAAAAACACCTTTTGCCTTGGATAAGAAAAAAGACCTGTAATCCAGACAAAATTATCTGCAGAAAAAAATAAAATTGCCAACATGCTATTCTACACACGCAGTGGGAAGGAAAGAATAAGGCCTTCGCCTTTCTCTATAAGTGCTTGTTCTGCAAATGTCACTGAAGCATCTTCTTGTAAGGTCAGTCATGACTAAGCAAGACCTTCTCATTCGGACTCCAAAAAAGGTGTCCAAATACTTTTGCGTGGAAAAGCAGAGCTGGAAGAAAACAGTAAGGCATTAGAGGAAAATGTATGTTCCAATTCAGAAATGACACAAATCCCTGAGGAGAGTCTATCCACAAATTCTATGTGTAATCCTGTCCTGTATGCTAGTGTACCCATAAAGAAGGCCCCTTTCAGAATTTCTGCAGATGTGTGCATGAACAGCCCAAGTGTAGCCGGTGATACACAAATTGAGGATGCCACTTTGGAATTGCAACAGGATGAGGGGGATATGTGTATTGTATAGCTGACGAGGGCGCTAATGAGGATGTTGATGAGGATGATATTGTTTGTATAAGTCCTGCACCAGTGGAAGCAGTTTTTCACATGATAAGAAGAAGGCCAGGCCAAAAAATCCACCTCTTATATGTGGAATTATTTTTACCCAAATCCTAACAACAGTTGTTTAGCCATTTGTAGCGTTTGTAAAGCCACAGTCAGTAGAGGTAGGGACCTTAACCATGTAGGAACCTCATCCATGTTATGCCATTTGAAGTGAGTTCATGGCAATCTGTTGGGAAAATCAGAAACTTATGCTAAAAACATAATAACAAATAGAACATCATCAGCTAGGTCCCTTCTCTCAGCTACATCCCAACACCTGCAATCTACACCCACAGCACCGTCCTCATCAGTATCCTCATTAGCGATCGGAGTTAGTCCTACATCCAAGTTGCTAAGGCAAGACGACTCCTCCACTATCCTGGATTTCTCAGAAAAATTCTTGAGCGTTAGTCCAACTGCTGCAGCTGCTGGGGGTGGATCTTCATCCCAGAAGCCAACCAAGAAGAAGACTACTAGTAGTTTACAACAATTGACTGTTAAAAAATCCTTTGCAAGAGGAAGCAATTATGAAAGTTGTCACCCAGTCGCAAAGCTGATCACAGACACCATGGCGACTATGTTAGTATTAGATCTGCGTCCAATATTCACTATTAATGCAGCTAGTTTTAGACAATTACTTGAGATCTTGTGTCCAGGTTTAAAAATTCCATCACAGCATCATTTTACTAGAAAAGCTATTCCTCACCTCTACCAGAAGGTTTGTAAAAATTTAATTATTGGGCTACGAAATGTCATTCTACCCACTGTACACTTAACCACATATATGTGGACAAGCGAAACTAAAGATTATATGACTGTGGCAGCCCACTGGGTTGGTGATTCGCCTTCACCAGCTTATTTATATAGCGCCACTGTTTCCGCAGCGCTGTACAGGGAACTCATTCACAACAGTCCCTGCCCCGTTGGAACTTACAGTCTAATTACTCTAACATACACACAGATAGACAGACAGTGAGAGACTAGAGTCAATTTTTGATAGCAGCCAATTAACCTACTAGTATGTTTTTGTAGTGTGAGAGGAAACCGGAGCACCTGGAGGAAACCCACGCAAACACGGGGAGAACATACAATTTCCACACAGATAAGGCCATGGTCGAGCATTGAACTTATGACCCCAGCGCTGTGAGGCAGAAGTGCTAACCACTAGAACAGAAAGAAGCGCCACACATAGTGTACCAAATATAAAATAAAAAAAATTCCTTTAAACTCAAACAGTAGTGTTGCCTCGTACCACATGATAAAATAGTAATGGCTTATCTGGTGAAAAGCAAAACTATTTCCAGAATTCTTGCATTAAGAATCTTCTTAATTCCAAAACGTGGGTTTCCAAAAGGTGTAGACAATCTTTTGCTCAGGAAAGAATGGTGCTGTACATCTTAATAAGTATTTATCTCAACAGAGTACAAGCGTACCATATTTATGCTTGAAAAACAACATATCACAATCCAGCTGCAGGTGAAAGTTAAGCCTTTAATGCGAAATAGAGCAATATATGTTGTACATTAAAACAGAGAAAACAAGCTTGTCTGAAGTCCTCCATAAAGAATACTCCTGGCCAGGAAAATCCACCGATATGGAGGTCTCACAGCAAGCTCCCTTCCTCTCCTCAATGCGTTTCATCCTTAGAACTTTCTCAAGAGGTTCATGTCACTACAGCTGTTCTAAAAAGATAAGGTTTAAAGTGTTCCAGTACCCAATCATAAAAGCAATGTAATTGACAACTCAAGAACCAGTGTCCATCCGTATATCTAACATATTTCGGCCCTTATTCTGCATCACTTCCTCTGACATCATATCCGGTTTACAGGTGTCTTGGATTAAGAAAACGAATAGTTCAAACATATCATATAGGAGATCACTCCAAACATGAGTTTAACAAGATATATATATATATATATATATATATATATATATATATATATATATATATATATATATAGAAACTATGCATTTTTAAATAGATAAATAGATTTTTATATCTCAGACAACTCGAGATTCTTGAATCAATATAAACAGAGACTCCATTAACCTGGAGTACAGATTCTATGTAAATGGACGCCACCATTTTTGCAGTTATAATATGCAATATAAATAATCATTGAAAATGACATAGATAGGATATTATATCAAAGTAGAAACCTTTAGACACATAAATTACGCCAGTCTAACAATGTACTGTGCAATTAACATTATCATATAGTATTTAAAAAATATATATAGCATTTAAGTATATATGTATAAAAAACTTTAATGCATATTAATACATTTATAAAGTTTAAAAAATCCTTAAACAATTAATGAATAATGCACATAATAAATTACAATATATCAAGTCTGTTAAAGAGAAAACAGAAAAAAAGGAATATAGAAAGTAGAAAAAATATATCAATTAATACCAGATAATATCGATTAAGACATATTAAATAAAATGAGCTTCCTCAAAGGCCTCATTTAATCCTTGGGGTACCAATGTGTTTAGTTTATAGATCCAGTACCGCTTTTTAACCATATCACCTTCCCTTGACCCAAAAGTCACATGTTCAATAGCTTTAATTTGTTTAAATTTAAAAACCCCCACATCTGCATTATGGTACTGTATAAATTGTCTAGAAATAGAAATTAATTTAGATAATATTTTAAATAGATCTGACATGTTCCTGAATACACAACTTTAAAGCTCACTTAATTTTTCCAATATATTTAAGCCCACAAGGGCATTCTATTAAATATATTACAAACATTGACAATTCATGAGTAGCTTAATTCTAAAGTTCAAATTTATTGGATGAATCCTTAATACATCTATTAGAATCATCCACTAATCTGCAGACGTTACATCTATTATACTTAAAAAAGCCAATGGACCCCTTCCTCAATAAATTTTTCTTGTCTCTTCTCCTTAAATTACTTGGAGCCAGTAAATCTTTCAAGTTCCAGATGAATATGTTCCAATGTTTTCTCAAAAATATGTTTAATTCTCCTCTCATCCCTACTATACTCAGTAATGAAGGGAATCATATTCCTCTTATTATCTCTATTCTTATAAATCAAAAGCTTCTTCAGCTCTAATTCATTCGTTTTTTTAAAGCTCCAGATATACAGATAGGCTCCAGGTATTTTCTCTCCCTGAATCTATTAACAAAAAGTTCAAGTTGCTCACTACAGTGTCAGCATTTGAGCAGTTGCGTTTTATCCTACTAAATTGTTAAAGGGAAATGTTATATTTCCATTTGGTTAGATGGTTACTATCATAGTCTCGATAACTATTAGTATCTACATTTTCAATAAACATCTTTGTCTCAATTTTACCTTCCTTTACCTCCAAAATCAAGTCAAAAATTCAAGGTTATATTGGTTACCGTTCATATATTCAATAAAAATTTTGAGCATATCCATGGACCCATTCCAAATAATTAAAATATTGTCAATATACCTACGATATAAAATAATATGTTCTAAAAAGGGGTTATTATTAAAAGTTTTATTGGTTTCACAATTTTAACTAGCACCTTAATTGCTGATTATTATTATTATTTTATATATATATATATATATATATATATATATGTATATATATATATATATATATATATATATATATATATATATATATATATATTATATATCTGTAATGATACCAGGGAAAATTACAGGTAGATAATACAGAACGGAAAAAATAGACACATGTCACATCAGTAAATAAATGAGACTTTGTTGAGAATATGTATGTTTACTAGGGATGTGCACCGGCGACTTTTGAGGTCTCGTGTTTTGTGTTTTGGATCCGGATTTTCGTTATTTTTGAGGTTCGGATTTGTCTCGCAAAACACTTGACGAAAGGTCTCGGTTCGGATTTAAGGTATTGGATTCGGATTTTTTTTGAAAAAAACATAAAAAGTTTAAAAATCAAGTTTTTGGGCTTATTTTCACTCCTAGGCTATTATTAACCTCAATAACATTCAATAACAAGCATTTCCACTAATTTACAGTGTATTCTGAACACCTCACAATATAGTTATTAGTCCAAAACGTTGCAACAAGGTATCTTTCTGGACTGCGTAGAGGAGTGGGTCACCACAATATATTATAAACCCTGAACTTTTATGATTCGCACCAATAATTGTACCTGGACTGCGTAGAGGAGTGGGTCACCACAATATATATTAAAAACCCTGAACTTTTATGATTCGCACCAATAATTGTACCTGGACTGCGTAGAGGAGTGGGTCACCACAATATCTTAAAAACCCTGAACTTTTATGATTCGCACCAATAATTGTACCTGGACTGCGTAGAGGAGTGGGTCACCACAATATATTAAAAACCCTGAACTTTTATGATTCGCACCAATAATTGTACCTGGACTGCGTAGAGGAGTGGGTCACCACAATATCTTAAAAACCCTGAACTTTTATGATTCGCACCAATAAATGTACCTGGACTGCGTAGAGGAGTGGGTCACCACAATATATATAATAAGAAAACCATCAACTTGTATGATTCGCACCAATAAATGTACCTGGACTGCGTAGAGGAGTGGGTCACCACAATATATATAAAAACACTGAACTTTTATGAATCGCACCAATAAATGTACCTGGACTGCGTAGAGGAGTGGGTCACCACAATATATTAAAAACCCTGAACTTGTATGATTCGCACCAATAATTGTACCTGGACTGCGTAGAGGAGTGGGTCACCACAATATCTTAAAAACCCTGAACTTTTATGATTCGCACCAATAATTGTACCTGGACTGCGTAGAGGAGTGGGTCACCACAATATCTTAAAAACCCTGAACTTTTATGATTCGCACCAATAATTGTACCTGGACTGCGTAGAGGAGTGGGTCACCACAATATCTTAAAAACCCTGAACTTTTATGATTCGCACCAATAATTGTACCTGGACTGCGTAGAGGAGTGGGTCACCACAATATCTTAAAAACCCTGAACTTTTATGATTCGCACCAATAATTGTACCTGGACTGCGTAGAGGAGTGGGTCACCACAATATCTTAAAAACCCTGAACTTTTATGATTCGCACCAATAATTGTACCTGGACTGCGTAGAGGAGTGGGTCACCACAATATATTAAAAACCCTGAACTTTTATGATTCGCACCAATAATTGTACCTGGACTGCGTAGAGGAGTGGGTCACCACAATATCTTAAAAACCCTGAACTTTTATGATTCGCACCAATAATTGTACCTGGACTGCGTAGAGGAGTGGGCACTGGGCACCACAATAAAATATATAAAAAACCTTCAACAGATCTGCATTACACTACACATACGGCTGCTCCTCCATCCTCTCCATCATATACATGTTGGAGTTTTAGCGTGTGACAACCTCTTGTTTTTGATAATGTCAGTGCATTTTGAATATTTTTCAATTTGCCCCACACCACTGAATGTACTTTATCTATGATACGCAATACGCATCTATCTATCTTGACTGCGTAGTGTGGTGGCCCCGGTACACAATTTGGTACCGAGGCCACAATATAATTAAAAAACCCTCCACGTGTCTGAATTCCACCAAACAAGTATCTGGACTGCATAGTGGGGTGGCCCCGGTACCCAATTTGATACCGGGGCCACAATACCTCCTCCAAACATGGTACAGACAATTCGTCATTGCGAGACCCCAGACAGACAGGGTCGAAGTGTTATTGTTTGACTTTGTAAACCCAAAAAAATGTCCCTGTTGCACATAGTCGTGCAATGAAGACTGACTTTTTCATTTAAAGGCACGATCTTTAAAGTGTAGTGTTTGTAAGTCTAAGTCATATTATACTTTTGGTAAAATTGGTTTATTTTGTTCCTCTTTATGGTAATTAATTAGTAATAGAATTAAAGTAGGAAATAGAATTAAAGTATGAAATAGAATTAAAGTAGGAAATAGAGTGGTATAGAGTTGTAGTGTGGTATAGATAGAGTGGTCCACACAATATAATAATAAAACCCTCAACTGGTCTGAATTCCACCAAACAAGTATCTGGACTGCGTAGTGGGGTGGCCCCGGTACACAATTTGGTACCGAGGCCACAATATAATTAAAAAATTGGGCATCAACTGTCACCGTTGTTTAATATCTGATACACCTAAATATGGACTGCACAGTGGAGTGGCCCCGGTAGTAAATTTGGTGCCGGGGCCACAATACCTCCTCCAACTTCCAAGTGTAGTGTTTATAAAGACACACAGCGTCGAAGTGTTATTATTAGTTGACTTTCTTAACCCTAAAATTGTCCCTGTTGCAAATATTCGTGCAATGGACAGTTACTTTTCTATTGAAAGACTCAAGCTTTCAAGTGTAGTGTTTATAAAATATAAACAACAATACAGTAGTTTTAGAGCACGTCAATACCTCTTGTTTTAAATTATGACACGGCATTTTACTTTTGGTTTAATTTCTTGAATTTTTTTACATTTGGTTTTACTTTTTGAACATGGCAAACGACTGTTGCTTGGTCATATAATGCAAAAAAAAAAGTTCCAAGATGGAATTGTCCTTGGGCCCTCACACCCACCCTTATGTTGTTGAAATAGGACATGCACACTTTAACAAACCAATCATTTCAGCGACAGGGCCTACCAAACAACTTTGGCTGAAATGATTGGTTTGTTTGGGCCCCCACACCAAAAAAGCTATTCATCTCTCCCTGTACAGACTAAACAGGCTCTACTGAGGCAAGATGTCGTCCTCATCCTCAACCTCTGATTCCTCTCCCCCTACAGTGTGTACTTCCTCCTCATCACACATTATCAATTCGTCCCCGCTGGACTCCACAACCACAGGTCCCTCTGTAGTATCTGGAGGGCAGTGCTGTACTTCATTGAGGAATTGATTATTCATTTTTATAAACATCATTTTTTCAACGTTGTGAGGAAGCAACCTCCTTCGCCGCTCACTGACCAGGTTCCCCGCTGCACTAAAAACTCTTTCCGAGTACACACTGGAGGGGGGACAACTCAGGTAAAATAGAGCCAGTTTGTACAGGGGCTTCCAAACTGCCTTTTTTTCCTGCCAGTAACAATATGGACTGTCTGACATGTCTACTTGGATGGTGTCAGCAAAGTAATCATCCACAATTTTTTCTATTGTGACAGCATCCAATGCAGCGAGAGTAGACATGTCTGCAATGGTTGGCAGGTCCTTCAGTCCGGACCAGATGTTATCAGCATCCCCGCCAGTGCCTCTTTTGGGAAAACTGAGCTTTTTCCTCGCAGCCATAGATGTGGAAGAAAATGAGGGTGGAGCTGTTGGCATGTCACGGTCCTCTTCAGAGGACAATCTCCTGACCAGCAGGTCTTTGCACCGCTGTAGACTTGTGTCCGCCGGAAACAGAGACACAACATACGCTTTAAACCGAGGATCGAGCACGGTGGCCAGAATGTATTCCTCTGACTTTAAAAGAGTGACCACCCTCGGATCCTGGCAAAGCGTACGAAGGGCTACATCCACAAGAGCTACATGCTTGGTGTAATCGCAATGGCTTACCAGCTCCTCCCTCACTTTCTCCAGCTGCTTCTGCAACAGCCTGATCAGGGGAATGACCTGACTCAAGCTGGCAGTGTCGGAACTGACTTCTCGTGTGGCAAGTTCAAATGGCTGCAGAACCTTGCACAACACGGAAATCAGTCTCCACTGCGCTTGACTGAGGCGCATCCCCACTCCTTTGCCTATGTCGTAGGTGGCTGTGTAGGCCTGAATGGCCTTTTGCTGCTCCTCCATCCTCTGCAGCATATAGAGGGTGGAGTTCCAGCGCGTCACAACCTCTTGTTTGAGGTGATGGCAGGGCAGGTTCATGCTTTTTTGATGTGCCTCTAGTCTGCGGTAGGCACTGGCTGAATGCCGAAAGTGTCCAGCAATTTTGCGCGCCACCGCAAGCATCTCCTGCACACCCCTGTCACTCTTGAGGTAATGCTGCACCACCAAATTAATGGTGTGGGCAAAACATGGGACGTGCTGGAAATTGCCCATATTTAATGCCCGCACAATGTTACTGGCATTGTCTGACACCACAAATCCCCATGAGAGTCTAAGTGGGGTAAGCCACTGGGAGATAATTTCCCTCATTTTCTCTAATATGTTGTCAGCGTTGTGACTCTTATTAAAGCCTGTAATGCACAATGTTGCCTGCCTTTGCATGAGCAGCCATTTTGTAGATGCTGCTACTGATGCAGCTGTTGCTGTTGCTGCGGAAGGGGATGCATCTACCCAGTGGGCTGTCACAGTCATATAGTCCTTCGTTTGCCCAGAACCACTTGTCCACATGTCCGTGGTTAAGTGGACAGTGGGTACAACCGCATTTTTAAGAGCACTGAGGACACTTGATCGTACTTCTCTGTACATTTTTGGTATCGCCTGCCTAGTGAAGTGGAATCTCGAGGGGATTTGGTACCGGGGACACAATACCTCCATCAACCCTCTAAATCCCACTCCACTGATGGCGGACACCGGGCGCACGTCTAACACCAACATTGCAGTTACAGCCGCAGTTATACGCTTTGCAATAGGGTGACTACTATCGTATTTGGTGGTCATGGCAAACGACTGTTGGACGGTCAATTGTTTGGTGAAAGACTTAGCGGTCTTACGACTTCCCCTCTGGGAAGATGACCGACTAACAGCAGCAACAGCAGCAGTGGCAGTAGTAGGCGTACCGCTGCAGGATTCCTCGGATGAATCCCGTATTGAGGAGGACTCAGTCTGGCTGCTGACTTGGGCTGCAGGACTGAATCTGATGGAGATTGTGGAGGAAGTTGACGAGGAGGGTGTTGCTGGTGTGTATCCAACTGGACCACGGGATTTAGGTGTCCCTGTACCGATGAGGGTCCTAGCCCCAGTTCCTGAACTAACCACTGAACTATGAAGGTTATTCAGGTGACGTATAAGGGAGGATGTTCCTAGGTGGGCAAGATCCTTACCCCTGCTTATTTGAGCTTTACATAAGCTACATATTGCCATACATTGGTTGTCTGGATTTGGATAAAAATAACTCCAGACCGAAGAGGTGCATTTTTTGGTCTTCTGACCAGGCATGACGATGGGCTTTTTCATCCCATGGACATCAGCTGTTTCCCCCCCTGGTGCCTCATTTACAATAACCACATCACCATCCTCATCATCAAGTTCCTCCACAGCGCCAGCTACATCATCAATAGCCTCCTCCCGAGCCACCTCTTCCCGTACAGTGATGGGAAGGTCAGGCTTGACAACCACCAACACCCTTGGACTCGCCTTGGGGATTTGTGATAATTTCTCTTTAGAAGGCAGAGTTGTTTGCTGTTTTGTTGCTGACAGCATAACTCTGTTCAATTTTTTGTAGGGGGGGGGAGGAGGAGGAGGGCTAAGATCCGTGGGTGAAGCTGAACCACTAGTCATGAACACGGGCCAGGGCCTAAGCCGTTCCTTGCCACTCCGTGTCGTAAATGGCATATTGGCAACTTTACGTTTCTCCTCAGATGATTTTAAGTTTCTCTTTTTGCTACTTTTTCTTAACTTGGGCTTTTTGGATTTTACATGCCCGGTACTACGAGATTGGGCATCGGGCTTGGAAGACGACGTTGATGGCATTTCATCGTCTATGTCATGACTAGTGGCAGCAGCTTCAGCATTAGGAGGAAGTGGGTCTTGATCTTTCCCTACTTTATCCTCCAAATTTTTGGTCTCCATTATATGTAGCACAAGATACTGCAGAATGTGTGAACTTGGTAATATTGCAGTACCAATGGACTTATACTGCTGGATTGGTTTTGCAAATTTGGTTATAATTATTATATATTTTTTTTTTTTTTAATTTTTTATTTTTTTTTACTTTTTTTTTTATTTTTAAAAAACTTGGGAATAGTGGGGAAATAACTATGCCCTTAGAAGCACAGAGCACAGGACACAGCACCACTGGACTGAACAGGACACGGCACAGGACCCAGCAGCACTACGGAACTCAGCAGGACAGAGCACAGGACACAGCACCACTGGACTGATACTGCAGAATGTGTGAACTTGGTAATATTGCAGTACCAATGGACTTATAATGCTGGATTGGTTTTGCAAATTTGGTTATAATTATTATATATTTTTTTTTTTTTAAATTTTTTTTTTTTTTTTACTTTTTTTTTATTTTTTAAAAACTTGGGAATAATGGGGAAATAACTATGCCCTTAGAAGCACAGAGCACAGGACACAGCACCACTGGACTGAACAGGACACGGCACAGGACCCAGCAGCACTACGGAACTCAGCAGGACAGAGCACAGGACACAGCACCACTGGACTGATACTGCAGAATGTGTAAACTTTGTAATATTGCAGTACCACTGGACTTTTACTGCTGAATGTGTGAACTTGGTAATATTGCAGTACCAATGGGCTTATACTGCAGGATTGGTTGTGCAAATTTTGTGGTAATTAAAAAATATTAAAGTAGTTTTTGGTATTTTTTAAAAAAACTTTTTTTTATTTTTTTAAACACAGGGGAATATTGGGGAAATAACTATGCCCTTAGAAGCACAGAGCACAGGACACAGCACCACTGGACTGAACAGGACACAGCACAGGACCCAGCAGCACCACTGACCTCAGAAGGACAGAGCACAGCACACAGCACCACTGGACTGATACTGCAGAACACAGCACAGCACAGCACAGCACAGCACAGCACAGAACTAAACAGCACAGAACTAAACAGCACAGAGGACCACCTAACACACCCTCCCTCTACCCTGATCAATGCCCGAGTGAAGATGGCGGCGACTAGCGGGGAATTTATAGGATCCGAGTATCGCGAGATCCGACAACGGGATTATGAGTCAGAGCCTCAGTTTC
This sequence comes from Mixophyes fleayi, assembly GCF_038048845.1. Classification (NCBI taxonomy): domain Eukaryota; kingdom Metazoa; phylum Chordata; class Amphibia; order Anura; family Limnodynastidae; genus Mixophyes; species Mixophyes fleayi. The sequence goes on from NC_134405.1 coordinate 252,941,855, forward strand.
ACTTTTGAATTTGGCGCCAATACCCGGATCTGTCTCGGATCCGACTCGGATCCGCAACGTTCGGGTGGGCTCGGATTTCATAAATCCGAGTGCGCTCATCCCTAATGTTTACATATTTTTACATTGTACTTGCATACAGTAACACATAGATGACATATAACGCGTGTAAGACAAGGATTTATCTCTCTGATGCGTTTATGGCTAATTGGCAGTGGCGGAGGTCACAAGAATGTACCCTACTGGTGCACCATCAGGAAATTGATACAACACTTGCAAAACAAGTGGCAAAAAACACAGGAACTTGACCTGGGGTCTTGGTGGCCTGATTTGTTAGGCAGTGGGCATATACTTCTGAAGTCTGCCTCCAATATAGTGGCTCCTGATCCTGAGAGAATGGACAGTCAGTGGGAATATCTCCGGCAGTCATATTGTATCAATGCGGTAGGCAGTCAGGAAGCCATTGCATAGCAGCAAAAGCAAAACTGTGACAATACCTGAATGACCATTTCAACTAAACCTTTACTGTGGAGTCAACAAACCCATTCAGAGTCTAATAGAGCAATTAGTATCTCCTTTCCACTGACTCACAATGCCCCCTAATCTCCTTTTGCACTCTTTTGTTTCCTTTCTTATTTTTGTCCCCCTATACCTTCCCTTCTTTTCTCATTACCTGTGACCCACTCATTTATTACTCCAAACCAGCTGCGTTAACAGAAGAGACACCCATAAGCAACAGCAAAAAGAGTCATGTAATAGATATTTCAATTTGATAAACCGCTTAACATTAAGAGCTAAGATATGTTATATATTAAGGTGTCTAATCAATAGAGTACTGAACAGTATACCTTGTACTCTGTCTATTTGAGGCCTTTGACACACATAAAGTAAAGGCCAAGCATTGTTAAATGTTGCATACACCTATAAACTGTTGTTAAACTCTAATATACTAAATGGCTTTATCATGTGTTTTTGTTCTCTGAGCAGTATGTAGTCTTTTAGGATATGTGGGGAGAGTCAGCAATGTAACCAGTTGCTCTCTCTTTTTCCTCTGATATATTAAAAATCAGCTGGTACCCTCACCCAATATTACACACAGCAATTAATCATGCCAGGTTATGGATACATTTGCATTTAAACCAACAGGGAAATGATCCAATTATGTGTTAGGTCTGCCTACTGTGACAGGAAACACCTATTGTGTCAGGCTCCTGATTGAATTGCTGTGACTTCACCTACAATTGTGTGTTACATTAGCCTCATCTACCACAGATAATGGTGTGCTAACCCTGCCTACTTTTATGTTGGCCCTGTCTAAAATTGATTTGGTTCAGCCATGTAGGGGCCACTTTCATTTTTTTTTAATAGGCCACTTTTGGTTGGCTACAAGATGACGATTATCATATTGCATTGTATTCCCTGGGTGTTATGTTACCACTGTTAAGGTGTGATTGCTCTTCCATAAAAGTGCAATAGCTTTGTTGATGATTGTTGTTAAATAATGTCATGAACACGCTCCCAGCTGCCGTGACTTTGGGTTGTTCGCTCTATGAGGTCTCACACGATTTCAGCCCGCAGTCTCTCTCTACCTATCACACAGGTTATAGACCTACGGAATCGCCCCCAACACAGTGCTCTCACACCTCCAGACACTTCAGGTTTGCCACCACCTATTGGTATATAGGACCCCAATATACTGTCCCACACTGACACACAGGCTCCTAGCTATCCACAGACCCACACCAGCAAGCACAGGGTTAACTCTTCACACCTCCTGATACACAAATGTAAATGCAAGCACACACAGCTTGTTATTTAAATGTATCAACAAATCACACACTGGCATTCCAAGGGTTAACTTAGCAGAGCAATCTGCCTCTTCTAAACAAGCTAATGGTTTTGTTAGAGTATGAAGGATGCAAATTATTAAATTATAGATTTAATATACAAAAATACTGGGCATACAGATACAAAATAATGCATAACAATTAATAGATTGACATAGCACACAAAACAGTTTAAAATAAAAGGGGTTACATTCAGAAAGCACTTACATGAGTTGCATAATCTGCGCCATGGGGAATTCGCTAGGAAGATGGACAGTTTATCAATGTGGATTGATTTCCCCAAAAGTCTGACAGTTTGTCCTTTTGAAACACAGGTTTTTAAGCAAAATGAAATGGGATGGTCTTCACAGGGGCAGTGTTTAATGCTAATGGGGGCAGGAATGTCCCCTGGGTGTCACTATACTTTGCTTACAAATATTCCCAAAGTCTTGACCTGTGGGTAATTCTTCACAGATATATCCCAGAGAAATAACCCCCCCTTCAATAAACCGGTCATAATTTCCCGCACATTTAAATACCAAACATGATGGCATTATGACAATGTGACATACCTTTTCCAAAGATATGTGATTTTAGCTGTTCCCGGATACCACCCAACCCTGGTGTGATTTCTGCTCCTCAGTATGGAGTTACACCCAAATTTCCCAAAATATGAACTATGACAACATTTTCCTTTGATGGTCATATTTCTATATACCTGTATAGGCTTTCACATGCTGCCTACAAGGCTCTCCAGCTGTGATTGGCCCCACACAGTCTATCCAAGTGTCACAAATAGGCTAGATCTTACCCCGGGAGCTCTTTGAAGCTGTCCCCAGGTGACACTTCTATCTTCTCACACTGGGATGTTAGGGTAATTTTACCTCTCTTTTATCAAGTCCCTTCAGATATCAGTGAGATAAGATGCTGGTTAACCAGGAGATCAGTAATCAAGACACAGACATGCCAATGTCAAGATGTATACTGAACTGTCCTCGTTTATTTCTGGCATACATTTTATACATGAAAAAGCTTTTGATCTGGTTATAGAGCAGAAACACATGCTTGATATTTTCCTGAGTAAATATAAATCTTCTGACAAAGCTAGTTAGTTCTCTTCATGTCACTTTTATGGGTTCTTATCAACTTTCACTGGAGCCAGTACTCCCAATGTCCTCATCATCCATTATCCATTATGTCCTAGGCCTCCATCCGGGGTCTTTGAGATAGTTCAAGGCTGGAGCTGGTGATTACACTGAATGTATTTTTAAGGCAAATACCAAGATTTTTAACTCCTTCACATATCATTATTACCATCATCATTGATAACCTAGAAATGCTCTCACAGGGATGTGCAAAGCCATCCAATAAATTTACATCAGACTCTCTGACTTCAAATCTTACACTTTAACTGAACTTATCAATGGATTCCTTTGATATAACATATTTACACTGCAGTTATGATTTTATCCCTTATAAATAACTGCAAGCTCTCTATGTTCACGAGAAATAACATAAGCATTTTTTTATTCAAATAGTTGCCTGGGTGTAAAACTATGTTCTCAAGACCATGGTAGGTGGCCCTGTAAACCACTGACTTGGTAAGGCAGTTTTTGCAGGTTAATTGCAAATACATATGGTGTGGGCAAATAGCTTGTGGGTGCTCCGGTATTGCGACAGGTGATAGCTTTATTGGAAAAAGCCTCTCTGAGAATTGTACTCAAACTTTCTAAAAATGAAACAGTGGGATCTGTTTTTAATTGAGACTACTATAAGCTATCATTTAAAAGCCTTCCAAAAAATAATCTGAATGATTTATAAATACTATTCCACCCTTTTATCTGTCTGTTTAATGACCAGTTGTTTATTGCCTTGTAAGTTCATTGAAGCCATTTTATTTGAAAAAGAAAGATTGGATATGTTGGAGGTTCAGAGAAAATAATTCTTTACTGACTAGCTCATAAAATGTGTCAATATGACTGGCCTTAAACTCCAACAGATACAATTTATATATTGACTTGAGGTCTGATGATGGGTTTACAATAGATCAAATAGAACATCTCCACTTTTTTAAACCCACAGTTTAGCAAATATACCCTTAGATCTCTATTAGATTAATTAATTAACTAATTAATAAAAATAACTATTATATTAAGAAAAAAGGAACAATGTGGAAAAGTAATGAAATAGAATTTAATTGTTAGTAATTATAATACCTATACAAAGGTCATGCTAGTTATAAATAGTGACCGTTATATGCATGTACTTATAGAGTGGTAAAGTAGTAATAATATAATCAAATGCTGAGTGAATTGAAAGAGAAATAACCACTTTGTAGCAATATTAGAGCAGTTTATTAAAATACTACATATCTGAATGAGACTAAATCGTAATAGTCGTAATATAAGGAGACCCACTAATATGAATAGATTTGACAGACAATTTATATATTAGGAACAGTAATTATACATCCTATAGATTAATGTGAGCAGCATGTTATCAGAGTTATGTTGATTTATGATAGACACATAAGGAAGCCTACTGAGCAATTAATGAGAAACAAGATTAGATGACTAATATAGATGACAAGAATCTGTAAATATCACATTTGCACTATTTTTAAATATTTTGCTGTTTTTGTGAAGATAAAAATTGGGAGTGTGTTTTAAAAATATACTTTGTGAGTCCTATATTTTTGTTGTATTCTTAGTGTGAACTAGTCCAAACTGTAAAACATTGGTGCTGGTTATGGATCTTTTTTGTTTGGAGGGGCTCAGGCTGACTGTATTTTTTTTTCATTTATTAATGATTTTTCTGATACAGTCCAATGAGGTTACTAGAGCACACAGAGGTGGTAGAAAAAGGGAAAAAGGGTACTTGATGCAATGCAATATGTATCTGTAAAGTAGCATGGTGTATTACACAAATGGTAGTGTGATGCTGCAGGTGTCCTTTCACTTGCTGCATCTGTAGATCCTTTCTCTCTCTAAGACTGGGTAGACACTACAATGTTTTAAGCTGATTATCAGGCCAATCAGGTAATAAATGACTGATTAGCTCGATATCACAGTAGAGTGTGCCCTGGAACAATAAATGATTATCGTTCCAAAGCACATAAAATCATTGACTGATATTTTAAAATTGAACTGAAAATCTCGTTCAACGATGGAACAATGTCGTTCCAATTCAGCAGTGTGTACGCACTCTGCAGAATTGGAGCGACAATTTAGCCATCAGTCACCCCTGTACTCTCCACACAGCCACTCTCCAGGAGCCATATCCCCCAGCTGAAAGGCAGCTCAGATGTACTGCTTCCTTTTACCTCATCAGAGGTCCAGCTCCTTCTCTGCTAGAGCACCGGTACAAGAAGGTATACTGTACTATATTGCTGACCTCTAGCTGTGATGATCAAGTTGCTGCAAGTGCTGTGGTTTTCACTTACTGCCCAAATCTTGCTGCACTACTGATCTTGTGTGATCTCAGCCAGCCCCATGTCAAACATTTCACACGGAGCTGTCAATTTCCTGAAATGTCCTCCCCAGGGCTGCCATCAGAAATCGTGGGGCCCAGTACAAATTAAACAGGCAGGGCCCCCCAATGAACGCCCCCACCCCTCTTGGTGAATGTCCCCCCCTCCCAAAAAAAAACCCCAACAAAAATGTAATTTATGACATTAAGGGAGAAAATAACTATTATCCCTCATATCCCTCAAGAAATACAGCTTAACCCATTATCATACTTGGATGCCTAATCTCCTACAAAATTCAGAGTAAAAAAAAATGTGATAATAAAATATCTTTAAAATATACTTGCCCAGATGTTGCAGCTGCTGCTCCTTGCTCCTTATTCTTACAGCGGCGGCGGGAACATCAGTGTGACGTCAGGTCACACCACACCATCACTCAGGGGCGGATTGGGAACTTAGAGTGGCCCTGGAAAAAATTCTGGAAGTGGCTTCACATGGGCTGGTCCAACACAAAAGTAGGCGGGATTAACTCGATTATCCATAACCACATCAGTTATCAGTGGCAGGTGAGGCTAACGGAACACGCAGTGGTAGGCGGAGTCACAGTAAGCAGACACAAAGAAAGGTTATAAAGTATTCTGCTACACCCCAAGTATTTATTAATGTAGAACTGAAAACTGCCATGTAAGAGGAGTGTGACTATATTGTGTAAACAAAAAGACATTTGACATACCGCACAGACAGGACATGCCAGCCTCCTATCTATAAGAAAGTCATTCATTCAGAGGTCTCTCTCCCCTTCCTATACCAACAAGAATTGAATTCTGACTAAATTGCTCCTCACGTGTGCGAGTATGTGGTAGGTAAATTATATTGTAATCTACACAGGGACTGATATGCATAAATAAAATGCTGGTGTTCCATATAGATGTACTGTGGAGATGTCGCCGGTGCCCGAGAAGCGGGCGAAGATGCCCGCTGCCGCCGTGTCCCTGGAAGGATGGAAGATGTTCCCAGCTCCTGTGCCCAGCAAGAGGGTGAAGAAGGAAGAAAGAAGTGACTTACCCGTCCAGCGCTCCAGCGGCGGTAAGTATGACTTCCTTCCCGCAGGTCCTGTCCGCGGAGGAAGAATGAGCCAATTAGGGCTCATCTTTCCCCGCTGGCCAATCAGCGGCCGGATACGCGAGCCAATCACGGCTCGCACCCGTCCGTTTAAAAGATTGGCGCCGACGCGAGCCAATCAGACGTCACGCCGGCGACTATATAAGTCGCTGGGCGGCCCCATTTTGGCAGAAGAGAGTCGGCGGCGGAGAGAGAAGGACGTCGTGGGACGTCCGGAGCGGCGAGTCAAGAACAGAAGCAGCGGAGATCGTCGACTGGGAGCCCTTGTAAGGGCTGAGAGCGCCCCCGCCTCAGAAGCAGCAGCGGACCCAGCGCCGAACAGGAGAAGAGGCGCTACCGGCTGGAAGGTCTGGAAGACCCGGAGAAAGAAGGCAGAAGACGGCGTGGCAAGTTGAGATTCCTGCGCAGAGCAGGTAAGTAGCCTCAACGTTAAGTCGGGCACTAGGCCCGTGGCCACGGTCAGGCACAAGGCCCGTAGAGCAATAAATTAGGGGCACAAGGCCCAGGGACTTGGGCACTAGGCCCCAATAAAGTTAGTGGGCCAGTAGGCCATATTGTTAACGGGCACAAGGCCCTGTTAGTTAGTTAAGTGAGGGGAGGCTCAGAGCCCCTAGGTGCAAGGGCACAAGGCCCTTAGGTAGTTAGTGGCCTAGAGGCGGTGTGCTCTGGTGAGTAGCGTGCAAAGTACTGTATACTGTATTTATTCTGTCTGTGCGGCGAGTATTGTTTGTATTACGGTATTTTGGGGTGTGTTACATAACTGTGTCATGGGGCAAGACGTCAGGCCCCCATTAAAGGTAGGCTCTTGTTCCCTGTGTTTTCCTGTACTAACCCATGCTGTGGGGGACAAGTGTAGTTACCAACGTACACATAGTCAGGGAAGAACACACGTAGTTTTCCCGTCCCTTAGGTCCCTGGGGTCGCACTGGTTTCCAGAGGGGGTGACTGAGTGAGTCAGTGGCAGTGCAACACAGCTCAACGCAGTTCCAGGGGCGTTCCGTGGTTCAGGTTGAGTGTCCCAGTCCTCAGTTCCGTGCAGGTTCCCTGGCGGTTCCGGAGTGGGACACGTGTTCGATACCCGGGTGCAGGCAGTCGGGCGGTTCAGTTCGATCAGCTGTTCCGGGCGGCAGTCTGTACGCGGGTTAGTGTGCTGTTCCAGTGAGCCTCAGTCGGACCTGGTACAGCCGGTCCTTAGGATCCGTGGGTGACCCCATAGCAAGAAGGCAGCTTCTTGGTACGACCTGGGTGAGGGGGTTAGGAACCGCCCTCCGGTATAGTCTGTGAACACCGGCTGGTGTTCCCCGTAGTGCGTAGTGAGCAGTTCCGTTAGTGCATCACACCTAGTTAGTTGTAGCTGTATAGTTTAGTTGCGTTGCCGACCATTAGAGTGTTGTTAGGGTCGGGTCGCTATTGTAGACAGCTTAGCATTTGTGGGTGCCCATCTAGTCTCACTGACAGCGCAGAGGGAGGCTGTGTGTTCCTTGTCATCCGCAGGTGACGGGGAGGTGCAGGCGAACCGGATCGGAAGTGGGAGTGTCCCGGTGAGTATCATGCTCGATTCCCCCTTTCGGTTAGGCCCTCACTGGCAGGTGTGTGAGGTACTTGAGACGGGACTAGTCCTGGCCTCAAGTGCCTGTAGTCCCCCATGCCTTGGCAAGAGCAAAGTGAGGAGGCGGCAAGGGAGCTTGGACTAAGAGTGTTCTTGTTCATTGCCGTATTCTCGGACAGCCCTTACCTGGTAGGCACGGCCGTAAACTCTGTCTCTTTCTTAGAGGGACGTGGTTGGAGGTGACAAGGGTTGCGGCTGCGGATCTGCTCGGATCGGGTTGCAGCTGAGATATCGGAGGCGGACTGGAGGTGACCATCGTTTACAGGGTAAGTTCTTTTGTGTTGCGTCTGTCCTGTTCCCCGCAGGCGCTACAGTACAACATGTTCATAATATTTAAACCATGTATTGTAAACTTGCGAGCAGGGCCTTCCATATATTGTAAGCTTGCGAGCAGGGCCTTCCATATATTGTAAGCTTGCGAGCAGGGCCTTCCATATATTGTAAACTTGCAAGCAGGGCTTTCTCACCTCTTTTTCTGTTTTACCCAGTTTGTTTATTACTGTGTTTGCCCCCAATTGTAAAGCGCTATGGAATATGTTGGCGCTATATAAATAAATAAATTATGATGATGATAAAGAGTTAAAATAATAAGTAAATGCTCTGCAGAAAGGAACTGTGAGTTTCCAAATTTGCAGGATAATCCATTCAATACCTAATGAATTTACTTACAGTACCTGCTTAAAAGTGACCAGGTTGAGAAATAAAAGAAAAATGCCAGTGCTGGAATATTGCAAGGACAGCAGCACTGTCAGATGTGAGAGTACCACTGTTCTGCAGTAGAATCAGATCATAAACGTGTAACATGGTCTCATAACAAGAATAAAATCCTTAAATACTACCAAATAATGAGGATGAAATACAATTTTGGATGTAATAAGACATAGAAAGATGACGCAGTAGGCTGGCAAGCAGATTTTCTTTACAAGGAAATTCTGTTGCCAATGATGATCTGATATTAGCTCAGTACTCTCTCAAAGTGTTCAGTTCAGGTCACTTACCCATAGAAGTGCGCAGAACACTTCATTGGGGTGTGCACTCAGGGACACAGAGTGAGGGATACTCTGTGCCGCAGCTTGCTGCCGGAAGAGTGTGTACAGCAATGTCTACGGGGAGGGTGCCTAATAGTGCCCCCAGTTCATATAACACCAAACACCAAACAATACTGCCCCCAAATCAATCGCATTACACCAAACAAGTGCCCCCAGAACATATTATGCCAAACAATACTGCCCCTAGATGATAATATGCCACACAGTAGTGTCCCCAGATAATATTATGCCAAGTAGTGCACCCCAGATGATAATATGCCACACAGTAGTGCCCCAATTCAATTTGTGACACACACTACAAACACTAAAAACTGCTCTGTAGTCCTATATGGGAGTCAACTCACCTCTCACACTGATGTTGTCCATTCCTCATTGGGTAATAGAAGAGCTGTGAGCAGCCTATCTGAGCTCCAGGAAGTTGAGCTACATGGGATCTCTCTCCCTCCTGCTTGTGCTGCAGCCCACCCTCAGTGAAAAGTAGCCTGGTGATTTACTTCCAGGACTACTTCACTCTCGGCCGTTGGGGCGTCCCCTTGTGGTTGGAGTAAAAACAACATGCATAAAAAAAAACAAAAAAAGAATGAATGGAAATGAAAATATAGGAGAGCCGCCGGGCCCCCTGGTGACCCCGGGCCTGGTACAAGAGTACCCCCCTGATGGCGGCCCTGGTCCTCCCCAATAAGTAAGAGCTGTAAGCTGTTGAAATCCCACAAAATTTGGAGTTCTCTACCAACCCTCTAAAGTCAATCATAAGTACACTACAAGTTTGGGCCTAGAACCATTTCCATTCGCTAAGTGCAGGCAGTCAACTTAAAAAGAAAATGTTCGTTTGAGGCAAGTAAACTAAATATAAAAATAAAATATCAAACCTTTATCATTACTATCATTCCCCATTACATTACAGTGAAGAACAGTGGGGAGGGAGTCAGGGCTGGAGAATAATAACCAAGTGACTAAGATATCTGAGTCACAGTAACAAGACTCAGCAGTAGCCAGCTGGTCCGCCCCCTCCATCTCCCTTACTGCACTCTGATCTATAGTGGAGTAGGAAACAGCGTGACACTTCATCTCTAGTGGGTGCTGTTTTATTCCAGACAAGATGACTCCCTCAGTCTCGGATCATCTGTTGCCCAAACATTGCTTTACAGTTTTCCTGGATATATCTTTATCCCCACACTTACACTTTAAGGATAGCTAACTAAACATTGAATTTTATTGGCAGAAATGGCAATTGATAAATTCACATTAAGAAAGTCAATGCATGTGTATGTGAAACGCACACACATGCTTTCTGGGTAGGCTCAGTACAGAGAGAAGGACTGTTGTTTGTGTTAGTGTACATCCATAATAATGCAAAATACATGCAGATTAGCAGTTATATCTGTGAGGAGAAAGAGAGAGAGACTTGCATAACAAGACTGAGACTGAGACTGCTCAATGGTTATTTAGTGACAGCATCTCCCAGGCAAAAGTGACAGTGCATTTGTGATGCATCTCATGAAAGTTTCTGTACAACCAGGGAGCCAGATGGAGAACACGGATTTGAAGATAATCGTGTATAGTGTGTACACATGAATCGACATGCTGATTGGGACTTTTTTCCCCCTCTTCTTGGTAACATTGCTTCAACTATCATCTCATTTGAATTTTCCTGTAGTGTGGACCCAGCCTAAGGATGGATGTACACTATAGGGTTTTCAGCTTCTTATTGTGCCAATCACACGATAAATGACCGTTTGGCCTGACATCGCATTAGTGTGCATGCTCCAACGATGAATGATTATCATTCCAAAGCACATTGTATTGTTTAATTTCAATTTTAAACCGGTCTAAAATTCATGTTCAACGATGGAACAATGTGGTTTAAATTCTGCAGTGTGTATGCACTCACAACCAGCAGTGTCCTTAGATCTCTATGGAGTGTACAGAGTCACAATCCTTTCAGGCTATAACAGATGAAGAGCACAGATCTGAAGGTAAATCTTGTAAAACGTGTATAGTGTATACACATGAATCGACATGCTGATGGGGACTTTTTTTTCTGTCATTAGTAAAATCGTTAAAGATGTCGCATCGGGGGAAATTTTCTGCTGTGTGTACCCAGCCTAAGACATGTGCTCTTGGTCAGTTTTGAGTCACCACTGTTAGTTTTAATGGTGTGAGAGATGTGTAACAAAGTAAGAGGCTTATCTCCCAGTTGTGAGATAGAGTATGAGATTACAAGCAACAGTAATCCAAAATTTGTCTGTGTGAGAGGTGATTATAGACAGCATTGATGTGTTAATCAGCTATCAAGGTTTGATGAAGGAGATATAAGCAGGATGGAACTTGGAGGAGTTACAGACTATGAAAGAATGTAGCTAGCCAACTTGTAAAGAGGTGTTGGAGAGGAGCTTAAGTACAGGGATCATCATTTGGAGTTGTGTTTATCACTGTTTATGATTGCAACTGCTGAAACCTGTATAGTGTAGACACTAGATAGATCGATAAAAAGTGTCAAATGCCCCCAAAATAAAGCAAGAAGATAAACATCTAGACTAAGCAGTGGGACAAGGGTCAACACTATTAATGCACACCCATCCCTTTAAGAACCCACACATAAATGAGACATAGCAAAGCAATGGGGCTTATTTTTTATTTTTCTGCTAGCCCTCAATAAGCTTTACTATTCCCAAGCAGCTGTTTTTTCTGCCTATCCTTATTATTCTTATTCTTTATTAATAAGGTGACACAGAGGTCTGCAGTACCATACAGTGGAAAGTAGAACAAAATGACAGCAAAATAATTAGCACAGAATGAGGGGAAAGGGATAAGCTGAAAGTAGATCAGTGTGATACAAGTCTGTTTGCAGAAACATATACATATGTCACCACAACATATAGAGTATAAAAGGCAGAAGGTGGAGACATTGAGACTAGCAAAAGGTGTTGGACAGGGATGCACAAGTTTACAGGATAGTGGTAGGCAGTAAAACGAGATGATAGAGGTCTCTGCTTCTGAGATCTTACAAAGGGAGGGAGCTGATACAAAACAGAATGACATGGAGTGGGTATAGGGAGGGGGCAATAGGGGATGAGTCAGATGGTGGACTGGAAGGCTTTGATAACAAGATGAGTTTTTAAGAAGACCTTGAATATTTGAAGGTGTTGGATAGTCTGATCTGATAAGTTCCATAGGTGAGGATTAGCATGGGAGAAGTCTTTGGGGCAGAAATGTGAAGAGGTAATCAATCCTGAAGTGAGCCTGCAGTTTTTAACAGAGTGAAGAGGGCAGAAAGGAGTGTGGAAGGAAATAAGATTGAAGATGTGGGAGGGAGCAGTGGCTGATAACTTTACAGATGAGAGAGAGGAGTTTAAACTGGAATCTGTAAGGGAAAGGAAGCCAGTGTAGCAATTGGCAGAGAGCAGAAGTAGGATCAGAGCAGCGAGAGAGAAAAATTGAGAAGTGGTGTTGAGGATGGATTGAAGTGGGGAAAGTAGAGGAGGAGATGAAGATGATACCTAGGCGTTGGACTTCAGGAACCAAGGACAGCACAGTATTGTAAATGGAGAGTGAGAGAGGGGGAGGAGTGTGAACTCTGGAGGAAGGGAAGACAATGAGTTCTTTTTTAGAGATATTGAGTTTGAAAAAGTGGGACATACAAGATTTCAGAAAGACAGCTGGATATGCAAGATAGGAGGGAAGGGGAGAGATTAAGAGAAGTGGTATGCTGAAAGAAGGGAGGCAAGGATGGACCCTTGGGGGACCTAATGGGTAAAGGGAGAGGAGGAAAGGAGGAGTTGGAGGTAGAGACTGAGAATACTATAGAACAAAAAATAACAGTGCAAGAGTGGATTAGGAGGAAAATAAAATTAATATCTATACAATTTAATAATAAATAAATAAAATGACAAATCAAAAAACATCTATGATAATACAAAATTCTACTCAGGCTAATAGAAACTGGTAGTCTAAGTCTCTAGAGAAAATCGGACCTTCCAAGCACACATAAATAATGAAGGAAATAACTGTTAGTAAGTATGAGGGAGTCAATATGCCACTGCCACTAGTCCTTTGGCAATAATGTATTATCCGCATGAATTCAACAGCAGTTACAATAGATAAATCTGATCCGGATTAGCGAGCTCAATGTTAGTCCAGAAGTAATAAAGATAGGAGGATACAGCGGTCGGTACTCATGGACACTATAATAATCAGCCTCTTGTGCCTCTGCAACTCCGGTTATCCTTCGGCTCTCCAGCTATAGCTGTATTACAAGGTGTGGTGAATATCAAAAGTCTGCCCAGGCAGGAACAAAATAGAAGGCTGATGATTCCTCTTACAATCAGCGTTCAAACATATCCTCAATGTGTATCTTTGGGTCCGTATTGAATTAATAATAATGTAGTGTCTCCACTCGTAAAACTGTCTGATGCGTTTTATCTCTAAATATGGAACTTTTTCAAAGCCAAAGTAAATGTATTCTCATCACTAGAGTACATCTTTAAATAGGGAAATGTAAATCCCAAAACTCAGTTAATTAGTAACATTATTAGCAGCTGATATAGGATATATAATATAACATTTAACAAATAAATAGATAATCTTAAAAATGACCGCAAAAAGAGAAGAGAAGGGCAACAGTACAAAAACTGAAATTCCTTAATCGATATTATTAACTACAAAAAGAAAAGGAAACCTATCAGTCTATGAAAAACAAATGACAATATCCATATTTAATTCTTAAAAGGGGGGCGGTTTTCACTTAGAACAATATATAGATTCCTATACACACAAAGGAAAAACCAATAAATATATTAGGTAATATAAAGTTCTAACACAAACTAAGTTAGTCTGCAAAAACATCTATAGAAAAAACTACAATGATAGATAAAGGCTGGCTAACCCAATAATACGCAAATAGAAAACATGGAACCACACATATCTGATAGTAAAATAACTATATATAGATAAATAAAATCACTTCAAATAATATATTAAACATTTAAAAACCTAATGAATATAAATATAAATAACTACAAATAGCATAGGAAAATTAATCTTGAAAAAAGAGATAATAAATCCAGGTGTATACTCATTCTAGACTTTTTATGAGTATAGTCTCAATCCTCAAAAAAATCCAAAGCTTCATTTAGTCCATCAGGACTCAATGTTTTCAATTTAAAAATCCATATGGTTTCTGCCTTGCAGAGTTTCCTAAATCTATCACCCCCTCTCGGAGTTCTACCAATAACTTCGATTCCAGTTACTGGTAATCCTGAGGGGTCCAGATTATGGACTAGAGAGAAGTGGTTTGCTAGACTATATGTTTGTAAACCTAGATTAATATTGCGTCTATGTTCTCTAAAACGCACTTTCAAAGGTCTGTTAGTTCTGCCCACATATTGATGTCCGCATGGACATTGTAACACACAGAAAACAAAACTAGAATCACAATTAATATATTGTTTAATGGGGAGTATCTCTCCCGAGATAGCAGAAGTAATCTCCTTTTTTTATTAGTTATAAAGGTGCATGTCATACATATCTTCTTATTACACCTATAACAACCTAACACTATTGGTGGGAGACAACTGAGAGTATTTGATATTTGTTTCTTTTCAGATGTAAAATAACTTGATGTAAAAAAAGTCCTCAAATTTCAGTTTTTACGACAGACAACCCTAGGGGCTAGATTTACTAAGATGCGGGTTTGAAAAAGTGGGGATGTTGCCTATAGCAACCAATCAGATTCTAGCTGTCATTTTGTAGAAAGCACTAAATAAATGAAACCTAGAATCTGATTGGTTGCTATAGGCAACATCCCCACTTTTTCAAACCCGCAGCTTAGTAAATCTAGCCCTAGGTCTGTCCCCTAACAATGGTTCTAATATAGCATCCTGTTTTAATATTTCATAGTTCTTAATTATCATATTTCTAATGCTCAATGATTTTGTATTATACTTAGATATAAATACATATAAATTATCTCCCCCATTCTTGTTCTTTCCAAATATAGCTGCTTTTTTTTCTTTTTTTCCAAATCTTTGGTTTAAGAAGCGTTGTCCTATCTATTTCAGAAGCAAATCTTTTTGTATCATAACTCACATGGATAGCCTCTTATAGCAAAGTCATGACATATTATCTACTTGTATAGTAAAATGTACAGTCACATCTTAATTGATTCATTTGGCTCTTTGGTATGTTGTTAATCCAAGGTCTATGATGACCACTAGTATAATGTAAAAAGCTGTTAACATATTTTTTATAATTTTTGAGCATAACTTTATTATCCTGCATAAAGAAATTAACATCAAGATAATTCATGTCTACTTCATTATATATATGTAAAAGTAAGATTAAAGGTGTTTTTATTCAGAAATGAGACAAACTCATGTGCTAGCGTGGAAACCCCCTTCCAAATAATAAATAAATTGTCATTGTAGTGTCCGTAGAACACCAGATTTGCCCCATGTGGGCCATTCCAAATAAGTTTTTCTTCCAATTGGCCCATATATAAATTAGCAAAGCTAGGGGTAAATCCGGTGACCATCGCTGTACCAAGGATATGTAAATAATAAGTAGTGTCAAATAAAAAATGATTATGATTAAGGATGAAAAGGATAGAATTTAAGAGCTATCTCCCCCCTTTGAAAGAGCACATCCAATTGCTTCAATACCACGCGAGAGGAAAATGTGGGTATATAAGGCTTGCATATCTAGGGTAAGGAAACCCATCTCGGCCCCACAATTTAGCCAAAAGGGACATAGCATCCCGAATGTGGGAGCGTAAATAAGTAACATAAGGTTGTAAATAGTGATCAACATAGAAAGATAAGTTGGAAGTTAAAGACCCAATTCCTGAAATAATAGGTCTGCCTGGTGGTTGTGTGAGTGACTTATGAATTTTGGGTAACAAATAAAAAACCAGAGTGTTGATTTCTGTTTGAATTGAGATCTCCAGATGTCAAATTACTATATGAGCTATTTTTGATGTCAAAAAATTAATTCTTAAGCTGGGTACACACTACACTGTTTTCGTCCAATAATCGGCTCAAACTGCCGACATACGACCGCTCGTTCAAAAGTCTGGTTAGTGTGTACAGTTACACAATGGTCGAAAGTCTGCCCAAATGGACGATTCTCGCCTCATTTGGTTGGTCGTACCGTTTAATATTTCCGTTCCAATCTCGTTACCACTGTGCAGTGTGTATGAACTTCCGACCGATCCACGACAATCCTCTGATACTTCCTCTACCTGGGGGGGTGTGTGTATGTTAATTTTTATGTCAATCCCAGTCCCACGTGGTGCGGAATCCGTATCACTGTGTTTTCTATCGATGTATATTGCACCTGTCTGGCTGCAGACCATTACACTTGTGTAAAGCACGTGTGTTATTATCCTTTGCGTCTATGTATTCATATTTACTCTTTATACACTTATACCTTTATAACCTATTACATTTATATTAACCTTTATTAACCTATAATTGTGAATTACTCAGAATAAACCACACAGTGTTCAAGCAACATTTTTATTTTATTATTTTCGTTCTGTCATAAAAAATTAGGTTATAAATTAGCATTTTAGCACATCTACTACATCTACATCTACAATACAGGTACACTACATTTGCTACTGACATTTTTTAATGTCGTTGTCGTCCTGGTCCAGTACTTTGACCATCATCTTCACCTCTCTTCGGCTCATTGGATTTGCTCTTTGCTCTTCTTGAGTATCTCCACCCCCACCTTAACTTTTCCAACATTTTTTGGCCCTTCCAGCACCATCTCTGACTCTATCTCCGTCTCCATAGCTGCAACCCCAACTGACACCTTCTCCTCACCCGCCTCCCCCACTGGCATCTTCTCCTCACCCGCAAACCCCACTGTCACTTTCTCTGTCTCCAGCTTCTGACGCTCCTCAGCGCCAAACAGGTTCCTATGTCATTTTATACACTCAGACATGGGCGTTTGTTTCTGCTGTGGACCAATCAGCGATGATGCACGCCGAGAATGGAGCATTCCATTACATACGAAGGGGTTTTATTATTAGGGAATATTCATTGCATTCCACTTTAGCATTTAAATGTTTTTCTAAATTTAATGTTTATTACTAAAATTTTATTTTATAGAAATTAAGGGAGTTAACTATAGCTAAAGCTCTGCCCCTTTATGCTAATGTCTTCGGTATCTCGTACATTTCCCCGCAAATGTCGCTGCAGTGTGTACGGAATTTAAATCATTGTTAATGACAACATGGCTGTAAAAAGTCGCTAATGGGACGTCCGCTCTTCCCTTTCTCGTCCTAAACAAGGCTAGTGTGTATGCAGTCCATGGACCGAGCGATCGGACCATCGATCGCATGTAAAATTGCTCGGCATAAAAAGTGAGTTGAAATTTCTGTAGTGTGTACCCAGCTTTACTCTCAGGAAGGATATTATTTTCCTCCCAGAGGGATTCCAAGATGTCCAAACCCACTATATCATTGTCATCAAAAATAATAGGCTTTATGTCATCACACAGTTTTTTTATCTTTTTTTGGGCAAAATATCTCTTCTAACAGAGAGTCCTAATGAATCTATTTAATTCTGAAAAAAGATCGAATAAGTTTGGATTAGTGCTGGGGGAAAAATTTAGGTCTTTTTCCAAGAGTTTAATTTGATTAGGAGTCAAATTTACATCAGACAAATTATAGATAACTTTGGTCTTAATTAACTTTTGTACCTTCTCTGAGTATTCTCCTTTCTTGGAATCTTTTTAGAGATCTTATGTGAAGTTCTTGAAATTGATTTCTGTGATCTAAGTTTCTCCTTCTTCCTAAAAAATGCTGATTCTCACTTTCTAAGTGTTTGGAAGTATCAAGATTTATTATGTCTTTGGGACGTGTTGCAGGATCTTCAAATGGGGAAGTATTAGATCTAGATCTAGTGTCATGCTCATCTGCATAAAGCCTTTGTGACACTCTATTATCTTTTAAATTAGTCCTATCCTTTTTACATTTTTTCTTCTCTCACGGGATACAGAGGAATTTAGCCTTCCTCATCTAAGGAATACTATAAGTTCTGTTATGTCTCCTCATAGGGTGGTCTAAATTGATTAACTTTCCTATATGATCTGATACTACCTGATTCATAATCAGCTGTACCTCCCATAAATTTATTTTCTTTACATAGGATTAAATCTTTCTCATAATACTCCACTCGTTTATTAATAATATTGTTTCTTCGCCCAAATTCTTGGGAATCTTTACATTTTCGATAAATGTAATTTTGTCTCTTCAATTTCCCTAGATACTTCCTGTATCTTTTTTCTCTATAAGATACCAACAGTGAGACTGAAAAGGAACATTTGGAAAGGTAAGAGGTAAACCAGGACAGGGCGGTGTGATGACAAAGAGAGTGCGCAGGAGCAGAGGGAAGTCCACAATAGTGAAAGCCACAGAGATGTCCAGAAGGATGAGCATGGAGATGTGACCCAAAGATTTAGCAGAGAGAAGAATGTTAGTGACCTTGGTAAGGGCAGTCTTAGTGGTATGGAGAGAACAAAATCCAGATTATGGTGAGTCAAGGAGAGAATGAGAGAAAAGTAAACTGGTGAGGTGGCTAAAGACAAGCCAGTCAAGAAGCTTGGAGGCGAAGGGAAGGGGAGCGCTTAGGCCGTTATGGGAAAGAGAGGCAGGGTAAAGGGAGGGTTTGACAGGATGAGGATGATACAAGAGCTTGAATAAAGAGAGAGGGGAAATGACAGAGGAGAAGAAGAAGTGGGAGAGATTGAAGCAGCCACTATGTAAGATGAAGTAGAGAAGCTGAGAGGGGATAAGGTCAAGAAGGCAAATTTAGAGGTGAGATGACCAAAAAAAACATACTTTTACTATGAAGTACTTTAAGATGTAATTTTTTCAGCCCTGAGTATGGTAGATAATGTTACAACGCATTTAAAATACAAAGTCTGTTGCATAAATTAATATATATATATTATTTTTTTATATATAGAATGCAGAACACACACACACACATGTTGTTATAAATTTTTATTGGTGAGTAAATAGAAAAGTTTTCATTCTCCCATTGATATTTGTTGCTTATCATTATGCTTTGTTTTATTCTGCTCACCACCCACTGGATATCGATCTTGTCTTGTATTGACTAAAATGAATATGGGAGCTCTAACATTGAACTGTAAATTTGAAAAAAAAGATTATTACTCTGTGCAGAGAGTCAAAATGACCAAAATGCCCTTGAACACTATCTTCCTTTGCATTTTATCTCTTAATTAACTTTCACTGCCACTCATACCATATGGCAACTATCCACTGTTTTTTTGCTGATCCTCTAAGTAATGTAAATATCTATCTATCTATACACATATTAAATACTATACTTTTGCCACTTACTAAATTTTTTCTATTATGCTACATTCGTTCAATTCATTATTTTTTTTACAAACCTGCTGGTTTAATCCACTATAGTGTCTCTGTCTAGATGGCGTCTCTTCCCTGCTTATGGGATCCCTGCAGGTCAGAGAACTGGGTCCTTACCTATTGCTGATAACAGTACTCACTCCCCATTTGAGGTAGTAGAAAGTGGGTAGATTTCCTACTCATAACATTGGAGCATTAAGGAGACAGGGTCTGAAGAATAGTTGCAAGCCAAGTGCTTGTCACTCTATTTGACCTTGTTGTAATCAGTGGAGGGCACTGCAGCATTAATGGCCATTGCATAGAAATGACGAGCACTGTGTTTCAGTCAGGCACCATCATTCTTCCGGCTAGCAGTATCGGTTGCTAAGAGACTGAAGTGGATGTTTATGCTCCTCTTCTGGGGGTAAATATATCAAGGTGTGATTTTGTGTTTTCAGCGATTTTCTCGGGCGAATTTAAACTCGCTGGCGTATTAAATGATGATTTGATGTAAAATCTTTCTGTTTCTTTCAAAATCGCCATTTTCAAAATTGCTACAAATCAAGTCCCGAAGTCTAGCTATATAAATCGTCAGTTGCATGAAGCTGCGATTGTGCAAACATCCGAATTGAATTGAAAATCGTCAAAATAAACATGCTGCTTTCTATAGGTGAGATTACCAAACACATCACAGTTACACTGATGGTCAATGTTAATATAACAGGAGGCACAATGGAGGTTTAAATCAAGCATGTTTTTTGTTGCAGAGGGGCAAAAATGATTAATAATTTTTTTTACGGGGGACAAATTATTTTGAAAATAAATTAGTGGGCCAAATTGCATTATTGATTGTATTTAAGGCTTTTTATTTTATTTTATTATATTATAGTGGCTTACCATTTCACCATTAGTGAGGCAATAATCATATTTGTATGATGTGGCAACACTTAATATTTCCAGATGAGGTCACCATTGAAAGTGCATACTTGTGGCACTACAACACACTGCCTTTTATAGGTGTGATTAGAAAACACATCAGCCATTGGTCTATGCAGGCTAATGAGGACTATAAAAAGGGACCCAAATGCCAATTACTCTGAGGGTGGTTGAAAATGGTGTTGGTAGGAAAAGTCTTGTTGGGTGTTTTGGAGCAACAACTGATTTTGGAGTCAGCACTGAGAGGGAGAGAGGAACATCTACAGCACCAGGCTCCTTTTAGGCTGCGCAGGCCACGTGTTTTTTTTTTTGTGTGTCTGAGATCTTGTTTTTTTGTTGTGTTGCAATCATCTTCATGTATTTATGTTTAATTGTAGGTGATTCTAGATATATGTTTTAGTCCTTGTTTGTGACACCTCTGTCATAGAGGGGTGATAGGACTTACCTTTGGCCTTCAGAAGTTCACATTCAGGTGCCTTGATACATCTGGTGGTGTACTTCTCTATGCCCCAGGTATGGTGGTTGATATGGTATTTGCTGCAGAAATTGGCCTAAAACAAAGTATACCCCTAACATCAGCAATATATAGTAACAAAGCAGGTGAGCTCATTCCAGCAGCTGATGTTCATAATACAGAGGGGGGAGGCAGGTCATAGAAAGGATCATACAAACTTATTTTTTAGGTGAGAATGGTTTTTAAGTAAGTGTAATTGTTTTGTACTTACCAGTAACCTTTTTTTAACCTATTCTTGTAGATACAACATCATAAGCACAGGACTAATTGTGATAAGCCAATAACCTCATTTTAAGGGAAGGTGTATGTTTTTTAAAATAACCATTATGCATCATTATAAGATAAGAACAATATCATCAGTTTACCCAGATTAATCATGTAAACATCTTAAGGACAATCAACTTTGTTCAATGAACTGTGCATAAAGAAATTATTTATTTTGTAATTAAATAGAAAACAAAATAAAGAACACAATCTACATGTCATTTATTTGTTATGCATAAAGTAATTAAGGCACTTTGCCATAAATGTGTCAAGAAAAATAAGTTAAATAAATATTTTTTTTTTGTTTTTTGACAGTGGACTCAGGAGACTTGGGCTGGCTGGTGGATGCTCGTCTGCCACCCCTGATCCTCCCACTACTATGCACTGGAGTTTTGGGCACTAAGATGGTAGGGGTAGTGCTCTGGCTGCTACCACCTGAAGATGGGGCACTGGGAGCTGAGCCATTATTTGGCCACAAATAGAATTTAAATTTGAGGACAGCTCACAGACTGCCCCAGCAAGGTTATTGATGCCACTGTTCATTTGCACCAATTAGTTGTCAATTATCTCCATTGTGCTACATAACCTCATTCATGGTACTGTATGTTCCTCAAATAATGTATAGCAAAAAATATTTTTTTATTATTATTGCAGTACCGTGTTAGCCAGAAAAAAACTATGTGATGCTAAATACTTTCGTGTCAAACAAGACAAAAGGGTTATAGGAGTGATAACTTTCTCAGTTATTCATTTGTAAGCTTGCCTGATGAAGGGGCCTCTGTGCTCTGAAAGCTAGCAAATATAATAAAAAAAATTTTTTAGGTTAGCCAATAAAGGTATCACTCATATAATACTTTTGTCTTTTTTGACACAAAAGTATTTAACATCACATAGATTTCTCAAATAATGAAATCCTCTTGTAGGTTGCCTTTAGAGTCCTGGTGGAAGGCAACCAGTGTACCTCATTGAACTGGCATATGATCTATGCCAAATTAAGAACTGATGGCTGTTGTCCTTGGCTTGATTGTGGATTTGCAGGAGAGGCTGGTTGTGCAGACTCAGCACGCTGTGGCACTTGGGCTCCCAGCGAGGGTTATGTAAACATCACCTTGAATGTTTGGTGCCTCCATATCATCTGTGTCTTCAATTGTGCTTGGGCTTGTGATGTTCCATTGAAAAAAACAAACAAACATTAATAACCATTATCTGCACAAAAGCGGTTACAGATGCTTTTTATTACAGGCAAATGATTAATAGCATTTTCCCCCACTACAACATAGTTGGATTTACCTTCTAATGAGTCATTCTCCTCCTGGGTAATGATTGATGGTGCTGGTGGTGTCTGCTATTGGGTGCAGGCTGTGCCTAGAAGAATTTAAAATGTTTGATATGTATTTTTCATGTGCAAAAAACATTGACCAAAAAACAAAAAACATTTAAAAATGTTCAGGTTTCTGTTTGCAATGTGCAGAAAAATCAAACATTTACATGCTGCAGGAATACTGTTTGATCATAAAGGATAAAAGTTTGCACCATTATACATTACTCACCAGCCTTAGGTTGAGACACAGGTCTATGATGAGCTGCTTGAGCTCCTCCCCGGACGACCAGAGCAGACCCACCACCAGTCCCTGCAGATTCTCGCCTCTCCTCTGTCGTCATCTTCTTCACTCTATTTTTTACGTCAGAGATTCTTTTGCTATAGTTTTCTATTGCTCTCTTTATGGAGCAAGCCACATTCACAGCGTCACATAATTGTGACCACAGCTGCATCTTACGCGCAATGTGGTCTTTGCAGAAAGGCTGCTCAAAATGAGCTCACATACGGGCACAAAATTTTGTATGCGTGCACCATTTTCCTGAAAGCAAAAGCGCACATTGCACCCGACTTAGTTTTGCTCACAGAAGGGCCTGCTTTTTCCTCTGGCTCCTCCTCACCTCCTAGCTCCTCTCTCTTCTCCTCCCCACTGTCCCTAGCCTCCTCCTCTCTCC
Source organism: Mixophyes fleayi (assembly GCF_038048845.1). Taxonomy (NCBI): domain Eukaryota; kingdom Metazoa; phylum Chordata; class Amphibia; order Anura; family Limnodynastidae; genus Mixophyes; species Mixophyes fleayi. Next base: position 252,965,011 of record NC_134405.1, read on the forward strand.
TTCCTCTCGCCATCCTGACAGACAAACACAGAGGGGAAGAACAAATAACAAAACAAATAGACTGACAAATAAAAGACAGGGGAAATACAAAACAACAAACAAATATGCTCACAAACCAAGGAAAGGGTAAATACAGTAAACATCAAAAAACAATACTCACCCAAAAAAAAAATTATTTAAACACATTAAATTAAACACACAGAAAATAAGACAAACAAGGGCAGCTAAACAAAAATAAGACTGAAAAAAACAACAAAATTCACTTTCCACACTACTTAACACAAAAAAAACTCTCAATTACACGGTCACCTGCTCTCTATGCTCCTGAAACCCCTAACAATTCAAATAAGAAAGTAGCCTGCTTTTTATAATGTTAGTGAGGTCAAAATCACACAAGTTTTGCATGTAAATCTGGCAACCTATCAAAAATGAGTATTGATTTTCAGCAAATCACTAGAAATTAATAGCGATTTGGTATTTCACACTAAAAATCGCTGCTTAATACATATAGCGACTTGGTGACTTTAATCGCTGTTTATCTCTCGCGATTTGCGGCAATTTTAGATCACTGAAAAAATGGCAGCTTGATACATTTAACCCATGGTCTTTTAACAACAGGCTTGAGTCTATTCACAGGTGCTGCTGACACCTGTTATGGCTACCAGTGCAACATAAACTCATAGAACAGGTTGAAGAGGACTTCACCTTTAGCAGCCGCCTTTCCCATAGAGACTGGTTGTGCTCACAGGTACTCAGATGCCCCCAGGTCTTATACTCAGAGGAGTATGGGTTTATGTTAACATGGCAGCACACAGGTATAGGAGGTTGCACACGGAGTAGCGGCAGGCCAGAGATAAGCAGACTGGACAGGGCACCAGAGGGTATGTTGGGTACTGGCAGGAAGGTCAAGGTCACAGGCACAGGTTCAGAATTCAGGGGCAGGCGGTAAGTCAGGGTCACTAGTAGAGGTTCAGAATCCGGGTACAGGCAATAGATCAGGGTCAGAAGCACAGGTTCAGAATCCAGGAACAGGCAAAGGTCATATATGGGTAATCAATCACAGGTTAAACACCACAGATAGGAACAGGAGCAGGCAGCAGAACTGAACAGAACGTTATAACCAGGGCCAGATTAACCCGAGGTCTAACTGGGCTACAGCCCAGGGGCCTAGGGCTTCCAGGGGGCCCTTGCTGAGCTCCGTCACTGCAGTCCTCCTTCTCCGGTGCTCAGTAATCTCCTTACTGAGGAGATCTCGCGAGAGTGTCACGAGATCTCCTCAGAGGACTGCAGTGACAGGAGAAGGTAAGCGCTTGGGGGGGGCGGTCAGCTAACAGGGGGGGCCAGTCTGCTACCAGGGGGGGATCCTCACGGGAAAATGGGAGCCCCCTTAGCCCAGGGACCTCCATTCCATTAATCCGGCCCTGGTTATAACCGGCAGTGAGGTTCAGTCCTCACTGCCTTAAATAGTACAAGGAGCCAATCAGAGCAGCCTAATTAATAATAGTACTGGTGGCCAATAGTAAATGCAGAGCTCAGCTGCAATAACTAGCCCAACATAGACTGCCTCCCACAATCACCTGGAGGCCATGATTGCGGCTCCTGAGGCTCATTCCCTAACTAGCCCTTTGTACGCGCGCCCGCCTATCAACCAGCTTGCTTGGCGAGGCAACAGAGAGCCTAGAGCGTCCCGGTTGTTGCCCAGGCAACCGGGGCACAGAAACCAGAAGTGACAGCAGGGAGCCCAGAGAGTCGTGGCGGCCGCGGGCATCGCAGCGACTGCTAACAACACCTAGGCACATTCCTTAGGTGGGTCATATGATCCAAAGGCTTGCCTTCCAGAACTCACCTCATTGGCAGTCCGAGCTTAATTAGGCTTCCTCTCCTGTATTGTGCTGTCATGTGCTGGTGATAGTTTGTTCTGACCATGTGCTCATTATTTGCCTCTCTGTGAGCCAGAATGTGAATTGTCTTGCTTCTCTCTTCTGTTCCTGACCTTTGATTGTTTACAGGACTCTGCTTTTGTATGTCACCTGCACCTGACCTTGAATAGCTATTGTACTCTGATTTTGTATGCTGCCAGCCCCTGACCTTGGACTGTTTAGTGGACTCTGCTTAAGTAATCTGCCTGCCCCTGACTTTGGATGGTCTATTGAACTTTGCACAGCTCGAAAAGATACCATTCCATTGAGGATCTGTTCTGGTTTTCCTATTGCTTCCAACAATGTCCTGTCCATTTTAAACTAACAATTCTCAGACATAGTAAGTCCCTACTACTATAAGTCAAGTCCTGGCAGCAATTGAATATTCACAAGTATATTGTGCTGAATAAGGAAGGTGGCTGGTATAGCTGTTCTAGGGGTCTTGTCATCTCAATGGTTATTGTTCTAATAGCACCCTCTGGCAACAGGTAGGAGGTAGAACTATGCCATCCCGGTTATTTCTTCCATCCATCATTCTTTTCGGGGCTGGGTAAAAGTAATCAATAACCACAAACAGAAAATCTTTTTGTGCTAATAGAGACTATAGTGAAGAGGTGCCAATGGTGGGAGTCTGCTATCCCAAAAAATATATATAAATAAACAAAAGATGCAGTGGTCACCCCACTCACTCAAATATACTAGTGCACTGCAAAGGGTTATAAAAAATGCATAAATTTAATAAAAACAATAATCACAATAAAGACATGCACAAATAGAATTTGTGCTCAAACAATAAAAAAACACTATAATATATATGCCACAATTCGTAATACAGTAGGTGCACCTACATCTTAACCTGTTATTGTGCAAATAGATTCGAACAGCTGGCAGAATGAAAAATCATATTGAAGATGTTCCTGATAAAAATATGATGGTGTTTTGTGGTCAAACCGCATATACATCTAAATAGTCAGAAATATCATTGAGAGTCTTGAGACAACCTGAGATATGCCAGGAAAAATAATGTGAAAGAACATAGGAGATCGCTGATCCATGTGTTATAAACCGGTAACAAATTCTTACCAGATAACCGGAAAAAACATCAAAGTCTCTGAAATGTACCTCCACGGAGAATCTTCATCGCTCAAATCCAAAGGTGTAACTGTAATCACGATCCCCGGGAACAGGTTGTGACTATCTTGGTTCTCAGATTGTTACTTGCTATGTGCGCACAGCAGTATGGCAATGTTCCTAGCACACAGAGACAGAGATGGTGCGGCTTCCTACAAAATGATCCAATTAGCCAAAATTGCGGAAATATATGAGCCACCAATAAATTGTTGTAAAAAAGAAGGTATCAATATGAAATCGTGGTGTATAGTCCAAACTAACGCGTTTCATCACCTCCAGGCAACTTCATCAGAGATCTTTAATAGAAGCATTTACATCACTAATCTTTGCTGCTCTGTACCCTGCCACTACGATTATTTGAAACGCATCATGTGGCTTCCTGCTTGTCTCCATATCTCTCCTAACATTATAGCCCTACCTCTGACAAATGTGGCTTGCACTCACTGTCATATAAGTAAGTGTCATTGCTTCCTAGAAGATCAGAACATTTAATATAACCTGTGATGCTGTAAACAGTCTAATGATCCATTGTTCCCTCCCTGCACACTTCAAAACTAAAGACAATAAAATTATAAAGAGATTAATACTGCATAAAAATGTTCTTACCCTGGTCAAATATACCTTAAAAATAAATAAATAAAAATAAAATTGAAAAACACAGATAAACACTTTGAAAAAAACATATAAATCAATTACTGACTTCTATTTTATGTGTAATCTTGTAGTCTGGATCTATCATTTTCCAATTGAAGAGGTAAAAAAAACAACTTATCTCTGTATCTTTTCTTTTGCTGCAATAGTTTAGAAACATAAGAAAGACTAACAAAAATCCCGAAAAAATCGGGGGAAAAAAGAAACAAACACTGTGCATATTGTGCATAGTGAGAGATTCTTATACCCAGTCCCTCGTATCGGTAGAAAAAAAAGACGCACCTGGAAATAACATCTATGCTCCTTTGAGATATGTGTCACAGAGACCTTCTGGTATGAATGTTTAGGACATTGTTCCTTGACACACGTTTTTCTGAAGCTTCTCAGTGCATATTTTACCAGCTATATTTTACATTTTAATAAAACGGTATTACACTAGAGATGTTTTATTTTTCCTGTTTGCATGCTGAGAGTGTTGGAAGATTTGGAGATCAGGATATCGTATGATACCATCCAGCCTCATTTTTGATGTGCTACATATCTGCAGCGGTTCTGTAAGCAGATTTCCTAAGGGATTTTATTCTTTGTGAAATATTCACTTAAGAAGAAGGTTCTAATGAGTCCTTACACTTTGGAAGAAGGGTCTATACCTCTTCTGGATTTTCATCTTCAATTTCATTTTATTGTGGTTTCATTATATGTTTAGACTATATTACCCTATGTTTGTATATTTTTGGAGTATATTTCCTAGCGCTGTATGACGTGGAAGATTATTATCAATATACAATGAGTAATTACCTCGGTTGAAGTGCTATTTGGGAGAATGAGTGCTCAAGGTTCACATTTTTGTACATATGTCTGGGTCAGTTCTGCCTAAGGTCTTTTGCAGATGATGGGTGTATCAGGTGTCCTTAGGTTGTAACTAATCTACTAGTATTGTGTACAAGTTTTCCTTGTGGTCCGTCCAGTTTTCAAATCTGTGCTTGTTAACCTGTAGGTGAGAGAAGAGTGTAACGCCCCCTGCGGGGAAAAGACAGGGACAGACGCAACAGAAAATAACTCACCTTGTAAACGATGGTCACCTCCAGTCCGCTTCTGATTTCCCAGCTGCGATCCGATCCCAGCAGATCCGCAGCCACCTCCAATCACGTCCCTCTAAGATAGAGGCAGAGATTACGGCCGTGCCTACCAGGTAAGGGCTGTCCGAGACTACGGCAAAGGACAAGGACACGGTCAGTCCAAGCTCCTTGCCGCCTCCTCACTTTGTTCTTGCCAAGACGCGGGGGACTACAGGCACTGAAGGCCAAGACTAATCCGAGGACTAATCCCGCCTCAAGTGCCTCACACACCTGCCGGTGAGGGCCTAACCGAAAGGGGGAATCGAGCGTGATACTCACCGGGACACTCCCACTTCCAATCCGGTTCTCCTGCACCTTCCCGACTCCTGCGGATGACAAGACACACAGCCTCCCTCTACGCTCTCCGTGAACTAAGATGGCACCCACAAACTGGACTAACTACAACGGCGACCCGACCCTAACAACGTTCTAATGGTCGGCAACGCAACTAAGTCAAACACTAGGACTAACTAAATGTGGTGCACTAACGGAACTACTAGTTACACGCTACGGGGAACACCAGCCGGTGTTCACAGCCTAAACCGGAGGGCGGTTCCTAACCCCCTCACCCAGGTCGTACCAAGAAGCTGCCTTCTTGCTATGGAGTCACACACAGGCCCTAAGTACGGGTTCTTTAAGCCCGGCTGAGGCTCAGTAAAACAGCACACTAACCCGCGGGCCGACTGCCGCACGGAACAGCCGATCGAACTGAACCGCCCGACTGCCTGTACTCGGGTATCTCACACGTGTCCCTACGTCCGGAACCACAGGTCCACCTGCACGGAACCGGCCTTGAGGACCCTTGATCAGAACCACGGCCGCCCCTGGAACTGCCTCAAGGTGTGCTGTACTGCCACCAACTCACTCAGCCACCCCCTCTGGGTACCAGTGTGACCCCGGGGACCTAAGGGACAGGGAAACTACATGTGTTCTCCCCTGACTATGTGTATGCTGGTACTTACACTTGTCCCCCACAGCACGGGTTAACACAGGAAAACCACAGGAAACAAGAGCCTACCTTTAATGGGGGCCTGACGTCTTGCCCCTGGACACAGTTAGAAAGCACACCAAAATACTGTAATGTAAACTACACTCGCCACACAGACAGAATAAATACAGTCTACAGTACTTTGCCGCTACTTACCCGAACACACCGCTGCTAGCCAACCAGCAGGTTGCTACAGCACCACGGGAGCCTACGCTCGACCGTACCTCCTAACCACGTGTGCTCACCTCACACAGGACCGCGCCTACTCTCACGAGGCTCCCACGCCTCTACCACACACCACCAGGGCCTTATGCCCTACACACCATGGGTCTCTGCCCAGCTACACACAGAGCCTTCTGCTCTGACTAATGGGCCTCAGCCTCCTCTCTACCTCAGGGCTCTGAGCCCACTCACTAGGGCCTTATGCCCTACTACCTAGGGGTCCTAGCCCCTGCCTGAGGCCTGTGGCCTCCCTAACTAACCGAGGGCCTTGTGCCCTTAATAGCAGATGGGCTACCAGCCCCTCTGGCCTTCCTATGGCCTCTAGGCCACTCACTACCTAAGGGCCTTGTGCCCTTGTACCTGGGGCTCAGAGTCCCCCTCTCTAACTAACAGGGGCTTGTCCCCTTTATATAGATATACTAATGGCCTACTGGCCCACTACTTCGTTGGGGCCTAGTGCCCAGGTCCCTGGGCCTTGTGCCCCTACTTTATTGTGCCACTGGCCTTGTGCCCGACTGTGCCCACGGGCCTAGTGCCCGAATTCAACGTTGAGTATACTTACCTGCTCTGCGCAGGATACTCAACTTGACACGCCGTCTTCTGTTTCTTTCTTCTCCGGGTCTTCCAGACCCTCCAGCCGGCGGCGCCTCTTCTCCTCTTCGGCGCTGTTGAAGGCTGCTTGGCGGGGGCGCTCTCAGCCCTTACAAGGGCTCCCCGCCGACGTTCTCCGCTCCGGCGGCTTGATTGAAGTCTTCTGGCGGCAGGGTAGCTCACGGCCCTTACAAGGGCCCCCTGCCGCCGCTGCTGCTGGCTCTGTTGATGGACGTCTGGACGAGACGTCCTCTCTCTTCCCCGCCGACGGACTTCTGCCAAAATGGCGCCACCCGGCGACTTATATAGTCGCCGGCGTGACGTCATCCGCCGGCGCGAGCGCTGATTGGCTCGCGTCGGCGCCAATCTTTTGAATGGCCGGGCGCGAGCCGCGATTGGCTCGCGCATCCGGCCGCTGATTGGCCAGCGGGGAAAGATGAGCCCTGATTGGCTCATCCTTCCCCCGCGCACGGAACCTGCAGAAAGAAAGTTATACTCACCGCCGCTGGATCGATGGACGGGTAAGTACTTCTTCTCTTCCTTCTTCCTGCTGGGCACCATCGGGGACCTCTTCAGCCCCTCCAGGGGCACAGCGCTGCCGGATATCTTCGCCCTCTTCACGGGCACCGGCTCCAGCGTCTTCTGTCCCTCCACATTTCCGCCGCCTTTTTCCATTGTGGTCCCCACAATCAACGTCTTCTCCTCTACGTCCACCTCCAAGGGTCGCTTACCGGCATCCCTGACTTGCGTCCACCGGGTCCTTCGCGGTAAAGCCCTCTCGCGCAGGATCCACACCATCCTGGCAACTTCCTCGCCCGAAGTCGGTATCCAGGGAGTCTCTTCCTCAGCACCTGCCGGAACCTCCCATCCGTCCGATACCTCCTCGGTTGTGCGGGAAGCTTCTTCAGAAGGTGACAACATCCACCACTCTCCAGCTGCGCTCTCTAAAGTACAGTCTTCTTCAGGCAGTACTTCTTCAGCAGCTCTCTCTTCCGGGGTACTGATGGCTTCCATCCTCTCAGGTACCACCGGGCAGACATCTGCACATGTCTCCAGACACAACGTTGCCCCGTGGAGGGTCTGCTCAGTTCTCCCTTCGTCCTCAGGGACCAACTCTTCCACAGCCACGGACAAGTCGTCTGACGTATCCGACGTCTCCAATACCCCGGCTCCAGCATCCGGCTGACGCGGGTATTCCTGTCGCGAATCTTGCTTGGACGGGACGATCACCTGCGATCCAACAGTCAGCAGGCTCTGCCGATCCTTCCCTCCGGATTCCGACTTCTCTTGAGACCATGGATGAAAGGCTTCCTCGTCCTTCCACTCGAAGACTTCTACGTCTTCCCATTCATCGGAGACTTCTTCGTCCTCCCATTCATCAAAGAGCTCCTCGGCAACTGGGCACTGGTATGCGAAGTGTCCAGGCAACCCACACTTCCAGCACCGCATTTCTTCCACCGGTTGCCGTTTAGTACCTTTGTTCTTCTTCTTCCTTGTCTCACAACGTTCCAGGATTTGCTTCGTGAACGCTGCCACTTCGTCACGAGAGATGACACAGCTGTATCCCTCGTACAGCGGAATGATCCCCCGATGAGCCATCGTTGATCCTGCCGACTACGCCAAAATGTAACGCCCCCTGCGGGGAAAAGACAGGGACAGACGCAACAGAAAATAACTCACCTTGTAAACGATGGTCACCTCCAGTCCGCTTCTGATTTCCCAGCTGCGATCCGATCCCAGCAGATCCGCAGCCACCTCCAATCACGTCCCTCTAAGATAGAGGCAGAGATTACGGCCGTGCCTACCAGGTAAGGGCTGTCCGAGACTACGGCAAAGGACAAGGACACGGTCAGTCCAAGCTCCTTGCCGCCTCCTCACTTTGTTCTTGCCAAGACGCGGGGGACTACAGGCACTGAAGGCCAAGACTAATCCGAGGACTAATCCCGCCTCAAGTGCCTCACACACCTGCCGGTGAGGGCCTAACCGAAAGGGGGAATCGAGCGTGATACTCACCGGGACACTCCCACTTCCAATCCGGTTCTCCTGCACCTTCCCGACTCCTGCGGATGACAAGACACACAGCCTCCCTCTACGCTCTCCGTGAACTAAGATGGCACCCACAAACTGGACTAACTACAACGGCGACCCGACCCTAACAACGTTCTAATGGTCGGCAACGCCACCAGTACTTTGCCGCTACTTACCCGAACACACCGCTGCTAGCCAACCAGCAGGTTGCTACAGCACCACGGGAGCCTACGCTCGACCGTACCTCCTAACCACGTGTGCTCACCTCACACAGGACCGCGCCTACTCTCACGAGGCTCCCACGCCTCTACCACACACCACCAGGGCCTTATGCCCTACACACCATGGGTCTCTGCCCAGCTACACACAGAGCCTTCTGCTCTGACTAATGGGCCTCAGCCTCCTCTCTACCTCAGGGCTCTGAGCCCACTCACTAGGGCCTTATGCCCTACTACCTAGGGGTCCTAGCCCCTGCCTGAGGCCTGTGGCCTCCCTAACTAACCGAGGGCCTTGTGCCCTTAATAGCAGATGGGCTACCAGCCCCTCTGGCCTTCCTATGGCCTCTAGGCCACTCACTACCTAAGGGCCTTGTGCCCTTGTACCTGGGGCTCAGAGTCCCCCTCTCTAACTAACAGGGGCTTGTCCCCTTTATATAGATATACTAATGGCCTACTGGCCCACTACTTCGTTGGGGCCTAGTGCCCAGGTCCCTGGGCCTTGTGCCCCTACTTTATTGTGCCACGGGCCTTGTGCCCGACTGTGCCCACGGGCCTAGTGCCCGAATTCAACGTTGAGTATACTTACCTGCTCTGCGCAGGATACTCAACTTGACACGCCGTCTTCTGTTTCTTTCTTCTCCGGGTCTTCCAGACCCTCCAGCCGGCGGCGCCTCTTCTCCTCTTCGGCGCTGTTGAAGGCTGCTTGGCGGGGGCGCTCTCAGCCCTTGCAAGGGCTCCCCGCCGACGTTCTCCGCTCCGGCGGCTTGATTGAAGTCTTCTGGCGGCAGGGTAGCTCACGGCCCTTACAAGGGCCCCCTGCCGCCGCTGCTGCTGGCTCTGTTGATGGACGTCTGGACGAGACGTCCTCTCTCTTCCCCGCCGACGGACTTCTGCCAAAATGGCGCCACCCGGCGACTTATATAGTCGCCGGCGTGACGTCATCCGCCGGCGCGAGCGCTGATTGGCTCGCGTCGGCGCCAATCTTTTGAATGGCCGGGCGCGAGCCGCGATTGGCTCGCGCATCCGGCCGCTGATTGGCCAGCGGGGAAAGATGAGCCCTGATTGGCTCATCCTTCCCCCGCGCACGGAACCTGCAGAAAGAAAGTTATACTCACCGCCGCTGGATCGATGGACGGGTAAGTACTTCTTCTCTTCCTTCTTCCTGCTGGGCACCATCGGGGACCTCTTCAGCCCCTCCAGGGGCACAGCGCTGCCGGATATCTTCGCCCTCTTCACGGGCACCGGCTCCAGCGTCTTCTGTCCCTCCACAAGAGAAAAAAAGAAGGGGTGAGAGAGGATAAGGGCAAGGGGGTAGCGTAAGGGCAACAGGGTGAGCCTAGAGGGGAGGATAGTTATAACTATGCTACGTTTGCTCAGGTGTGTGTATAGCTCTGGATAGTATAGAGTATAGAAAAAGGAGGGTTTGGAAAGTTTATGGCTCTGGAGATATAAAGATATGAAAGCAGGGATTAGTATGGGAGATGAGCAGTGAAGATAGTAAAGAAAGGTAGAGAAGTGTATAGATCTGATAGTATAGGTAAGTATACCACCCTACATAAGGGGCAACAACGATTCTTCTAAAGTGCATGCCTGACTTACTTGCAAATCATTTAGTGTGTGTCTACTAGTGGTAAATACATATTTGATCACAGGTAAAACAAGGTTTGTAACAAGGTTATAGAAAAGATATTCTCTGTGAGCTTGGCTAAAATCGATGCAAAAGTGCCTACATCAAAAATATTCCATTGTATATGAACATGTGTGCATTTATATGTGCAAGTCAGAAGGCAAGCAATATGACCCTATCTTACCCAAAAGTTAAAATAAATCCATTTTAAAAGTGAGTATGCAGATGCTAGCATCATTTCTATAAGTGAGCCACATGCCAAAGGAGCATTATAGCAAATAAACAAAGTGAAGAGGAAAATTTGTATCGCTACATAGTTTATTACTCACTTGATTCCAGAAACTGAAGATTAACACTGAAACACTAAAATAAAATACAAACTTGGAGAAAATGATCATTCAAATCATGTTAAGAGACAAAGTAATATGTACTTGTATAGGAACCAATGCCATAATGAAATCTCACAGACCATTCACTCCTGGTTTAAATTGGCCCTGTCAGCTGATAAATTGGCAAGTACAGATCATAGGAGAAGTGCTATGCACAGCATCCCACTGTCACTATATTGCATACCACTGGAAGGATTTGTCCAGCATAGTGACAGAGGCTTGCTAGTTGTTGAGTCTTCCAGAACCTGGTTAAGGCAGCCTTATCAGCACTTTCAGTATACCCAGAGACAGCAATAAACCATGGTGACTTCTGAGAGCTGGTTTATCTGTTTTCTGAGTGATCTGGAAATAAATCACACAAGAATGGCCTTTAGAGTAAGGATTTATCTAATTCAATTAGCTTTATTGAATCAGTTAATGAACAGATGGGAGATAGGGATTTATGTCACAGTGAAGCTTTGAAAAAATATGAGACACTATTGAAAATTTGGATAGAAGGTCCTGTTCATTTAGAGTGAAATGTTGGCTATTTTCTGTATTACAAGGAAAAGAAAATGTTTACAACTAAAAAGAGTGCATTATGTTGATGGGTCTATGTAAAACAAGTAAAGATACAATTTTATGGTTCTAGTAAATATATGACATTATTTCTCCCTACAATAAAATGCATTTATGTATAATAAAAAAAAATCCAATTAATATGAAAAGATAACTCTCTACTCAAAGGGGATTTCCACTTTAAAAATAAATTTAACTATATTCCTTCCTTTTCAAGTAATAGGACTTTTGTGGGATTTCTTTCCTGGAATCTGTATTTATCAGGGTACCAGCACTCACATATAGGCAGGACACTTTCCAAAACTCCTTTTACATAATTAGTACAAAATTAAACAGGGATGACAAATATGTGTACGTTTTAAAAGGCCTGAAGAATTTTAGGGCCCAGAAGCAACTTTATACATTTTAGCTTATACATTTTAGCTTTAGGTTAGTTTTTGTTCTTTTGAAGATTTATAACTATACAGAGCATCCCAGTGCATAAAACCTACTGGTGCGTGTAAGTGGGGATAGGGCTGCTGTGAGTGGCTGGACAAAAATTGGAGTATAGATGCATTTTTGCAGGTTTGGCATAACATGTATTTTGCATGATATTGATACATTGATGCATTTTTATTTTAATGTTTGAAAGAATGGACAACATTATTTTTAAAATCATTTTATTTTTTAACTTTTGCACAATTTTGGAGGGGCAAGTCAAGGCAGGGGGGTCCTGATCCATGCAGCCTGTATCTTTGCAGTAGTAGATAATTTGTGATAGTCACTGTGACAGGATGGACCGCCTATGTTACCCTGTCTGCTGTTGCTGGGAACCGGTTTGGATTAATTTGCCACCGTTCCCTTTCATTTTCCCATGCACCCTCTTGCTGTAGTAGGAGGGGCTTACAAGTGCTGCCACCACTGGTCTCCTTACCGACAACCAAAACCAGGTTTCTTCCTGACTGACGCTGCTAGTGTACCCTGTTACTGGTGTACCTGGGCTGGTCCTCGTCCTATAGATCAGGGGTACTGTAGATGGATCCCTCCCTGGGCTATCACACTGGCCAGAGCTGCTGGGTAGTCGGCAGAGCAGCCGGGAAAGTATTAGAGTTAGGTCTAATCTGTAGGTCACAGGATAGAGAAGTTTCCAAGGTGGTCTATGAATCTAGTGATGTTTATTTGCAGTCAAACTGATTGAAGGTATCTCAGGTCAGATGATTTTTATACACATTTGAGACTTGTCTTAGCAGGAGGTAATTCGTGCTCCTGCCTCTTTAACCAATTTGGGCTGATTCATGCAGCCTGCAGGTGAATCAGCCCAGAGAGTTTAACACCTTTAACATTGCTACTAGTGGCAGGGGGAGTATACTTCCCCCCTGTCCACAAGCTGCCAGGGAGAGAGGGGCTCAGCCCACTCTCCTCCCCTGGTGCCTCTCTGTCTGGGACGAGAGATTTATCTTTTATGTCTCCTGCCCAAAGTTACTTCCAGGGACCCTGCTCCGACTCTGAGCAGCACACTCTAAACGTTTTGGGTACGGTTTTTCGATGGTGAAAATTCCAACATCGAGGAGACCTACAAATAAAAAATTAATTTAGGAAAAAACTATTTAAATCTAAATAGACTTACATGAAAACCGACACTGCACATCTACGATGCACCAGCATGCTGACCGCAACTTCTTCCAAATGAAAAGCTCTCCAGCACTACAGTTTGACGTCATTGCAACTTCTAATAATGTTAATTTAAAGCGGCAATGTCGGGTTAAGTGTGGGGTCCCAACATTTATGCTTTAAATTAACATTAATAGAATTCACAATGACGTCAAAGAGTAGTGCCAGAAATCTCTTCATACGGAAGATGTTCAGCATGCTGGTGAATGGGAGATGTGCAACGTCAGTTTTCAGACAAGTCTACTTAGATTGAAATTCGTTTTTCCTAAATTCGTTTTTTTATTTGTAGGTCTCCTCGCTGTCGGAATTGTGGTAATCATTTTAACGATTACCACAGCTCCAAACAATATAACAAACTGTGAATAACCTGGTACTGTTTGATGCTGCTGAAGGCTAAAAAAGAAAAATGTTGTCCGACGCTCAGAAACAAACAATATATAAAAAGCACTATGTGTCAACATTTACATAAAGGAGAATTTTGTGAGCAATATAGCTATATTGGGATTAAGCTTACCTGCCAATGTCAAGGCATCTCCTGTAGGTGAGTCTCTAAGCTAGTGATACAAATTTATACTCAGTGTGTCCCATTTTAAACCTTCCCATGAACCTCCATCTTATAAAGCATGCAGCACCTGGAGGGAGTGGTCAACTCCCAGTAAAACAAACTAGAAAATAATGAAAGAGAAAAAGGGGCGCTTCTTTAAATTAATGAAATGTGTACAAATGAATAAAATCATTTGAGATGGCAGCCAAGGAAAACTGAGACCAAAGTGCATGTGCAAACAAATGAAAAATGTTATTCGGTGCTGAGAAACAAACAATCTATAAAAATCACTATGTGTCAGCATATGCATAAAGGAGAATGTTGTGCACAATATAGCTATATTGGGATTAAGCTCACATGCCAACGTTAAGGCATCTCATGTAGATGAGTCCTTAAGCTAGTGATACAAATTTATATTCAGTGTGTCAAATTTAAAACCTTCCCCTGAACCTCTATCTTATAAAGAATGCAGCACCTGGAAGGAGCGGTCAACTCCCAGTAAAACAAACTACAAAATAATGAAAGAGCAAAGGGTGCGCTTCTTTGTTTTAATGAAATGTGTACAATGTGCTGAAAGCTTTAAGTCTGTCACGGTCATGTAGTCTTTTCTTTGAACAGTACCGGTTGCCCATTTATTCATAGTTAAGTGGGCACAATGGCATTTTCTAGGGACTGAATTAATTTTTCTTTTACCTACCAATACAGCAGAGGAATTGCTGTTTGGGAGAAATAGAATCAAAATGGAATTTGGCAGCGTGGACACATGATCTCAACTAATCTGCTAAAACCTGATGCATTGATGACGGAAATTGGATGCACATCCAATGCTAACATAGCTGGCATGGTTTTAGTGATCTGCTGTGCAAATAGCTGATGATGATGATAATGATCATCATGATGATTGTCATGAACAGAGAGAACTTACAGTTATTTATAAGGGTTAATCCATTACATAATTGTGGTGGATAAGGCCTAAAATCATAACTGCAGTGTAAATATGTTATATTAAATGAATCCATTGATAAATTGAGCTATTAAAGTGTAAAATGTGAAGACAGAAAGTCTGATTTGATGGCTTTGTACACTTCAATGTGACTAGATAGGATAATCACCTGTGGAAGCTTCAAAGAGCCCCTGCTGTGAGATGTAGCCTGGCCTGGGATGGAGTTTAGAACCTGAATAGACTTTTAGGGACCATTCAGCATGGTGTCTGGATCACAGAGCCCATCTGCTAACTTGGCTGTACTTTAAATAGACAAATAGAATTCAGTTTTAAAATATACCACTAAAAATCAATAAAAGTAGTGATCAACCACATATTCCTCCATAATAGGATGAAGGGCAACTCACATGTGAAATTCAGAATTCTACCCCAGAGAGAAGTTAAGAAAAAGAGTATAAGCTCTACGATTACACTGTATCTGGGCATGTTTGATATCAAAAGATGGACCAGTTCATAGGGGATTTATTAATGGTAAAATTGGATCTGTGTGACGCTCCACAGAAAAGTTATGTCACATAGTAGAATTGGTTAGTAAATCAGGCAACATGCAAATGGTGACTGAAAAAAGTGTCACAGGCCACAACACCCTGAGGGTAGACAGAGGTGTGGAAGTGTCTTTAAAAGGCTGAGAACAGGTACAGCAAATTGTCAGACTTTTGGAAATCAATTCACATTGATAAGCTGTTCATCTTCCAAGCCAATTATGTGCTATTAGTCACTTAAACACTTACACAAACTCTTCAGTAAGATGCTGGACTGCTTGTTACTATTAATGATTTTCCACCTGTTAATACTTGTAGTAACTTGCTGCAAATATTGTAACAGGGATATTGTAAGATTGCACGCAGGACCTTCTAACATCTCTGTCTGTCTGTATTACCCAGTATTGTTTTATCACTGTGTTTATTTGCAATTGTAAAGCACAACTGAATTTGCTGGTGCTATGTAAATAAATGATGATGATGATTATGATGAAGGAAGGAGGTGACTGTTTCTACATTGTGTGCCATCATAAAAGCTACAGATGTCTTGACAAATGTTGTCTTTGTTTGGATAAAAATATTTCCACATGCAAAAGGTGGATTTTTCAGTTATTTGCCCAGGCATGATAATGCACTTATTACAGGCATGAGGTGATACCACAAGTGACTGACTTACTTGAACACATCCATCATTCTCCTTATTATCTTGTTCAAGTACAAAACATTGTAAAATTTTAAGGATCCACAATTATCCCCCTCATCCTGTTGCATATTAGCAAATTCCAAATTAGCATCCTCAATTTCTATGTCTAAATAATCATCATCATTACGCATCCTCACATTTCCATAAGTATGCGGGCGACAACTAGACATTTATTTATTCAATATTCAGAAAGTCAACAACATTTCATTAGGTGTACAATTCAAATGTGGACAGCATTATATGGTTAGGGCTAGGGTTAGGGATAGGGCTGGGGCTAAGGTTTGGGATATTTTAGTCAACCTAAAAATATTGTCTGCATTTGAATTGTCGACCTAATACTGTTGATGTCATTATTGTCAGCTTTCCAACTCTGTCTATTTTATGTGTTGATCATATAAATGTCAATCACACACCCAGTAAGAGGTAGTAATGAGGTGACATTCCACACTTTATATGCTTCAGTAATTTTCTCAAACCATTTCAGTTGTGGGGTGACAGTTGTGGAGAAATCATCAGAAAATAGACTGTAAATGACTGTAAATGAATGTTAATGCTATAACTAGTAACGAAGGAGCAAAAACAGCTCCAAATCACGATTTTATCTAGTTTTCACAATTTTTAATGAAATCTAGAGAAAACTAAAACCAAAACCTTTCAGGATTTTTGGGCAAAACCAGAACCAAAACCAGAGCACGCGAGTCAGTGCGCATCTATAATCTGAATGCAGAAATACATGTAAATTATGTGCTATTAGTCACTTAAACACTTACACAAACGCTTAAGTAATTCATACAGCAAGAGAAGAATATATGTCAGAGAAAAATGTGTTCAAAACAACCTTGCGGAAATGATAATTAATGTAATAATAAAATTTAGCAAACAACTCCTAGAAAAAAATTATTTTATTAATAATTTAAACAAATTAATTTTGGTGGAAATGATGCAGAATTATTTTTTTTAAAAGGTGATGAAGAGCCATGCCATTCTTCAACAAATTTTCGACAAAAAATGGTAAAAGCATATATGAATTGCCAGAATGAACCAAAATGTTAATGTTCTAGTGTTTTGTCTGCATTTGTGTTCAGTACTCCAGGAGAAATGTAACCAAAAATATTAATCAGTTATCCCAAAAATGTAGAAATGCTGACATTGAATCTTCCTCCAAACTGCATCTGAATTTGGGCAAATCAGTGGATATCGATTTCTAAAGTTTCTTATATGACTACTAACTGGGTATTGTTTCCCTACAGGCATTACGGACTTTACAGGCTGCTTGGGCACATTTAGGTTCCTGCATCAAAAATCATTTCTTTGGCTGGCAAGGGGTCACTCACTAGAAATGCGGAGTATAGGAAATACCGGAATTAAAAAATGATCCTATGTCTATGCTGATTCATGATGGGCTAGTTGAATCAAAAGCTTGTCAAACTGAACTGTGGGAAGTTTACTCACCTCTGCCTTTAAGGTAGTCAAAACATAGAGCATCACCTACATGAGCAATTGTATGATCTATACAGTTAGCCCAATGGGATTTTGATGGTAATTCTACAATCATCAGATTATTATGAACTATAAGAAAAATGCTGGTTCTACTGTTGACAGTAGATGAAACTCAGACATGGTTGGAACTATGTATGTGTCCAATAGCTTTGATATATTTCATGAAGGAAGTGAGGAGCTAATCAGTTACATTGGGTACTTTGTAATACTGAACACAAGGCTGTCCATGAGACTACTATGGGGTCCAGCACGACATGGGGACCTGTCCCTGAGGAAAAAAATAGCCTTAAAGTAGAAACTTAATATTAAAAACATTACTAAGGCAGTTGTATGAATTGGAAAATAAGTATTTATAATTCAGGCTAATGCAACAGATTGCTACAACTGAAATTAGTACTCTATTGAGTACTGGCTAGGGATGGAGCAGAAATTGTTATAGGTATGCCTTCATAATAGTGCATAGAGGGGCCCACCACAATTTTGCCATGGGACCAAGACAATTCTAGTTATGACCCTGATTGAATGTACTATAATCTCTCTAAAAGGACTCATTTGTGTGGGATGTTTATATCTGTAGATTAATGTGATTTATATATATTATTTTTTACATTTATTTTTTGAATTTTCTACATGGTTTAATATTTATGTCTGTTTGTAACAGAAAATATTGAAAATATATATTTTGTATTCAGAAAAGAAAAATAATAACAGGTTAAAGCGCAGCATGCATTTTACTTGTAGTTCTAATTTGGTTTAATGAGCTTATAAACTCTGATTTTACAACACTCTTCTGCAACCATGAGAAAGATAAGAACAAAAACAAAGGAAAATAACTGCCTGAATGCCAACGTCAATGAATGACAGACACATGTTAGATTATTTGCCTTTTATGTTTCAGTAATTATACTGTCAAGAGTTACTTACCATACATTTATCACTTTTAATACCCATTTAATTCAAGATCGTCTAACTGTTACTTAGAAAATAATGCAGTTTAACACCTTTGTAAGTCACATTTTGGAGTAAGATCTATAATAGGCAGTTATTATGTAACAATAACATGAAAGCATAATTGGTCTGTGCATGTTAGACAATAGGAAAATATCCATGCATTATCTTCAACTGTGGTTTAGTACAAACACCTAGTTTCTGAACACTGGTTTGATATGTAACAAAGTGGATGAACTGCAGTTTTGTTCAGACTTTTTGGGACCTCGGTACTCTGCTTTGATTTCTCGCAATTGGTGTAACCTTACCTCCCACTAAAAATGACATACAGTATATATATTGGACAGAAAAATATTTTATCTGGAAATAATATGCAGACAACAAGATATAAACACTGGCGCTCAATGCAGTATTGTATAAATGAAGTGATAAAGTTAAACCCACATATACACCTCTTCCATGTGAGGAGGCAGCCTTCCTTCAAAACTCTGGCTGGTAAGGCCGAAAATAGATGTGGTAGGTGCAACAGAAGGAGGGCGCAATAGTGATGTCAACAGATTATACTGAACAAAGTGGGTACAGAATAGGTTGGCATAAGGATGTGATACAAATCTCTGGGTTGGTATCCAACAATAATGTAGTTGAACCAGTTCACAAATCCAAACGCTAGACAGAATGTTCAAGCATGACAGTCACTGATGTAAAGATAGTCAATTTCTAATGCCACAGTATGAGGTGTGCTAGCTAACCATATGGAGCTCGTTGAACAGAAGTAATACTGTTTGCGATTCAACAGATAGACAGGATTAAGTGGAATTGCGTGTAACGATACAGTTCACCAGATAACAAATCAAATAGGTGGGAGCGTACCAGAAAGTAAAATAAAACCAGCTTATCTGTATCAGGGTCTCCGACAGGAAATCTCAGCTCCGTCTGGTGTGTCAGGAACAGGCAAAACAGCAACTGCAGTATACAGTAGTTCTTAGCCTCAGGCAGCCGTCCCCATACAGTCACCGCTCACAGTCTCCAATTAACCGTAATAGTAGAGATAGAGGAGCCATATAGTGTAGTAATTTATGTACAAAAAATTTATTCAGAAATCATATAAATGCACACTCACATTTAACAAGATAATAGTAAGCTTATCTGTAATTAGGCAGTAGGTCAGCTTGTACCAGTATGGATCCCTGGAGAGCTTCACAGGTATTACCAACGATCTCCACACAGAAGTATCAGGGTATACCCAATAGATGTCCAGGGTAGTGGTGTGACCTATACAAGCTTATAGCTAAGTGATGGGGCCTCAACGCGTTTCGTCTTGACAGACTTCTTCAGGAGGAAAAACAAGTGCCCACTCTCAGGGCTTGTTTAAATACCATGTATGGTGGCCATTTTGCGCATGCGCAGTGCGCGGACTCTACTGCGCATGCGCAGTGCGCAGGTGCTACTGCGCATGCGCGGGACACTCGCGACTACGCGGGTGCTGCAGGATGGATGATACTCTAAAGGTATCTATAGACATGTGGGGCAGAGTCTCTGGGCCCAAGTGGATCAAGTCAAGTGTCCTAAATAAGTTAAAAGGTCCAGAAAAAGGTTGATGAAACCGAGTGCGGCGGCCATCTTGGATAAGGGCATCTAACATAGATTGTCATCAAGTAGAATCTACAGTGGCCATTTTAAGTCAGGGTGCCATAATAATCATTACTTGCACAGTAAGATAATGCAGATTAAAATGTTGTTTAAACACAATTGATAAATAAAACATATTAAACATATAAGAATCACTGCATATATAAAACAGTACATGACTGCAGCTAAGGACATATGCTTAAAAAAATTAAATATGTGCTAAAAGATAATAAGGCAACAATATTAAAAATAAATACAGCTAAAAATACAGACAAATCAGTGCCAACATAAGCACCTCAAATACCATAAAATAATGGTGCTTCTATGCATAGATCGCCATCAACCCCAGTTAGCCCCCTGGTGTTGATGGACGTCTAAATCAAGTGAAATAGAAAACATTACTATAAAAAAGGGGCAATTTCATAGCCTTCATTGAGACCATGGGGGGTGAGGGTGTTCAGCTGAAAGATCCAAAACATCTCCCTTTTGGAGAGTTTGGACTGGAGATCGCCTCCTCGGCATCCTAAGCGTACATTTTCTATTCCCTTAAATGTCAGATGGTTAGGGTCAGAGTTATGTTTCTTGTTAAAATGTCTCGAAACAGAATGGGATTCGATTTTGTTTTTAATATTTCGAACATGTTCCTGGATTCTAAGTTTTAGTGGTCTTTTTGTTTTACCAATGTATTTAAGACCACAAGAACATTCTAGCAGGTATATAACAGAGGATGTTTGGCAATTCATAAATTCTTTTATGTTAAACTTCTGGCTGTTGTCATAGTTATAAAAAACTTTCTTATCGGGGCTTGCAAACTTGCAAATATTGCAGTGACTGCACTTGTTAAAACCCTTCACCGCTGGAAATGTATTGGAAGTGTTAGTATGAATGTCGGATAGCATGCTAGGTGCCAGAGCATCTTTCAGGTTCCTATTTTTACGGAAAATGATGTCAGGTCTTGTGGGAAGAATGGTGGCTAAAATGGGGTCCATACGTAGAATCTCCCAGTGTTTGGAGATGGTAGACCTTATTCTATTCTCACAGGAATTATAATTGGTGATAAAAGGGATACGTTCCTTCTGATTATCTCTGATTTTATGTTGTAGAAGGTCAGTTCTGTTGACCCCTTCTATTTTCGTCAGTGCTTCTGAAATAAGTTTGTCTGGGTACCCTCTTTCCTGAAATCGTTGTGCATACATATGTAGTTGCTCCCTACATTGGGAGTCACTACTGCAGTTTCTTTTAATCCTATAGAATTGGGAGTATGGGATGTTCGATTTCCATTTTCTTACATGGCCGCTCTTATAGTGGAGGTAACTATTAGTGTCAACTGTTTTAACAAAATTCTTCGTTTCAACCCTATCATTAATACCTGTCAGTACTAGATCTAGATATTCGATGTTAGTAGTATTCCGGTTAGCTGTGAATTTTAGATTATAATTATTAATACCAATGTATGTAAGGAATGAATTGATGGATTCCTCGTCACCTTCCCAAACCATCAGGATATCATCTATATATCTCTTGTAAACTTTGATGCATTGTGAAAAGGGGTTAGGTTTATATATATATTCACGTTCCCAGCTTCCCATGAACAAATTGGCGAAGCTGGGCGCAAAAATCGTGCCCATAGCCGTGCCACAGGTCTGGAGATAAAAGGTATCTGAGAATTTAAAATAATTGTGGGTTAGGATGAATTCCATCAGTTCGCACAGAAAATCCTTATGTTCTAAAGAGAGATTAGGGTCCGGATCTAAAAATTCTCTACAAGCTTTGATACCCTTGTCATGCTCAATTGCTGTGTATAGTGATTGCACATCAATGGTGAGCCAAGTATAGTTTGGGTTCCAACAGAAATCCTCAAAGAGGCTTAAAACACTAGTCGTGTCCTTAAGATAGGATTCAAGCTTGACAACGTATTTATTAAGAAAAATGTTAACATATTCAGAAATATGGGATGTGAGGGAATCTATACCAGCCACTATAGGTCTACCAGGGGGTTTAGTGAGTGTCTTGTGGATTTTTGGTAGAAAATAGAATACAGGGATGATGGGGTTCAGAACTAGTGAATATTGATATTCATCTTTGGTTAGTACGTTATTGCGTAAACCTTTTAGAAGAGTATTTCTTAGTTGAGATATAAAGTCTATGGTAGGGTCAGTTTGTAGTTTGGTGTAGGAGGCTGCATCGTTCAATAACCTCTCCGCTTCTTCTATGTATGCTGATCTATCTAGTAAGACCACTCCTCCCCCTTTATCAGCCTGTTTGATTATTATTTCTTTGTTATGGGCTAGGGTATCCATAGCTAAAAGTTCCTGTTTGGTGAGATTGGAGGTTTTCGGGTTGTTGTAATTTTCTCTACATAAATCTTTAGTTACCAATTCCTGAAAAAGATCGATATGGCTACTCCTAGATTCTAAAGGATAAAACTTGGAAGTGGGTTTTAGACCTGACTTGGACATATTTTCATAATTGGAGGTGATGGCTGTATCCTTTCTAGCAAAATGTCGTTTTAGCGTTAATTTCCTAGTATATTTATTAATGTCTATAAACATCTGGAATTTGTTGGGTTTGTGTGTAGGGGCGAAGGAGAGTCCCTTACTCAACAGTGAAACTTCTGAGCTACTGAGTTGATGTTTTGATAAATTGAATATCCCATTCTCTTTTAACGTTCCATTGTTGATGAGTTGTACCTTTTTCTTTGCTTTTTGTATCCCCCCTCGCTTTCCCCTTCTTCCATGTGTCTGCGCTTCATGGGTGAGGCTATTTTGATATTTTCCTTGACATTGCGCTTGTTGCCCCCTCTTTCGTGTAACAAGCGTACTGGGGATAAAAAATCGTCACTGTCGCTAGCATCGATAGTGTCTAGTGTAAGGAATCTATTCCTAAGGGGTAGATGTTCCGCCGGTGGATGTTTCTTAGTAGGGGGGCTGTAGCGTGTTCTATCATGATTTTGTTTCGTAGTTCTCCACTGATGATCTAACCTGTGTGTGTTGTCAGGATATGAGGAATAGTGATTCTTATGGAAGGATTGTGTTGTCTGTCTCTTCCATTGTTTGATATTGTTTCTCTCATAATCCTGTTTGTCCCTGATGAACTTTTTTTCCTTTGTTCTAACAACTTCCAACTCTAACCTTTCAAGCTTTTTGTTTAAGACCTGTTCATTAATAGCATAGTCCTCTTGTGTTTTAAATGGTTCTAAAAGAACATCTTTGGTTTTAATTTCTTCCTCAATTTTATGAAATAGTTTTTTCTTTTCACGAATAATGAGTTTCATGAGGTTCAGGGAGCACTCATGTAGAGTTTGGTCCCAGTCTTTCATGAATTCAGTGTTATCGATTCCGAATGTGGGGGAAAGATGCTCTGGCACCTAGCATGCTATCCGACATTCATACTAACACTTCCAATACATTTCCAGCGGTGAAGGGTTTTAACAAGTGCAGTCACTGCAATATTTGCAAGTTTGCAAGCCCCGATAAGAAAGTTTTTTATAACTATGACAACAGCCAGAAGTTTAACATAAAAGAATTTATGAATTGCCAAACATCCTCTGTTATATACCTGCTAGAATGTTCTTGTGGTCTTAAATACATTGGTAAAACAAAAAGACCACTAAAACTTAGAATCCAGGAACATGTTCGAAATATTAAAAACAAAATCGAATCCCATTCTGTTTCGAGACATTTTAACAAGAAACATAACTCTGACCCTAACCATCTGACATTTAAGGGAATAGAAAATGTACGCTTAGGATGCCGAGGAGGCGATCTCCAGTCCAAACTCTCCAAAAGGGAGATGTTTTGGATCTTTCAGCTGAACACCCTCACCCCCCATGGTCTCAATGAAGGCTATGAAATTGCCCCTTTTTTATAGTAATGTTTTCTATTTCACTTGATTTAGACGTCCATCAACACCAGGGGGCTAACTGGGGTTGATGGCGATCTATGCATAGAAGCACCATTATTTTATGGTATTTGAGGTGCTTATGTTGGCACTGATTTGTCTGTATTTTTAGCTGTATTTATTTTTAATATTGTTGCCTTATTATCTTTTAGCACATATTTAATTTTTTTAAGCATATGTCCTTAGCTGCAGTCATGTACTGTTTTATATATGCAGTGATTCTTATATGTTTAATATGTTTTATTTATCAATTGTGTTTAAACAACATTTTAATCTGCATTATCTTACTGTGCAAGTAATGATTATTATGGCACCCTGACTTAAAATGGCCACTGTAGATTCTACTTGATGACAATCTATGTTAGATGCCCTTATCCAAGATGGCCGCCGCACTCGGTTTCATCAACCTTTTTCTGGACCTTTTAACTTATTTAGGACACTTGACTTGATCCACTTGGGCCCAGAGACTCTGCCCCACATGTCTATAGATACCTTTAGAGTATCATCCATCCTGCAGCACCCGCGTAGTCGCGAGTGTCCCGCGCATGCGCAGTAGCACCTGCGCACTGCGCATGCGCAGTAGAGTCCGCGCACTGCGCATGCGCAAAATGGCCACCATACATGGTATTTAAACAAGCCCTGAGAGTGGGCACTTGTTTTTCCTCCTGAAGAAGTCTGTCAAGACGAAACGCGTTGAGGCCCCATCACTTAGCTATAAGCTTGTATAGGTCACACCACTACCCTGGACATCTATTGGGTATACCCTGATACTTCTGTGTGGAGATCGTTGGTAATACCTGTGAAGCTCTCCAGGGATCCATACTGGTACAAGCTGACCTACTGCCTAATTACAGATAAGCTTACTATTATCTTGTTAAATGTGAGTGTGCATTTATATGATTTCTG
The DNA here is from genome assembly GCF_038048845.1 of Mixophyes fleayi. NCBI lineage: Eukaryota > Metazoa > Chordata > Amphibia > Anura > Limnodynastidae > Mixophyes > Mixophyes fleayi. The sequence goes on from NC_134405.1 coordinate 252,989,716, forward strand.
AATAAATTTTTTGTACATAAATTACTACACTATATGGCTCCTCTATCTCTACTATTACGGTTAATTGGAGACTGTGAGCGGTGACTGTATGGGGACGGCTGCCTGAGGCTAAGAACTACTGTATACTGCAGTTGCTGTTTTGCCTGTTCCTGACACACCAGACGGAGCTGAGATTTCCTGTCGGAGACCCTGATACAGATAAGCTGGTTTTATTTTACTTTCTGGTACGCTCCCACCTATTTGATTTGTTATCTGGTGAACTGTATCGTTACACGCAATTCCACTTAATCCTGTCTATCTGTTGAATCGCAAACAGTATTACTTCTGTTCAACGAGCTCCATATGGTTAGCTAGCACACCTCATACTGTGGCATTAGAAATTGACTATCTTTACATCAGTGACTGTCATGCTTGAACATTCTGTCTAGCGTTTGGATTTGTGAACTGGTTCAACTACATTATTGTTGGATACCAACCCAGAGATTTGTATCACATCCTTATGCCAACCTATTCTGTACCCACTTTGTTCAGTATAATCTGTTGACATCACTATTGCGCCCTCCTTCTGTTGCACCTACCACATCTATTTTCGGCCTTACCAGCCAGAGTTTTGAAGGAAGGCTGCCTCCTCACATGGAAGAGGTGTATATGTGGGTTTAACTTTATCACTTCATTTATACAATACTGCATTGAGCGCCAGTGTTTATATCTTGTTGTCTACATCTATCTCTTTGGTTTCTGATTTAAACAGGCAGCCATACAGATTGTATTGTCCACAATAACAATATGTGGAAAAACTCAGACAGAATTACTAATAGATCCGACTGGTGTAAAAAGATTTTCAATGAAAATGCCAATATACTGGAATCACGATCAGACTTGGATAGTCTTTTCTGGGACATAGAGAAATTGTTTGTTAAGGAAACACGCATATGGTGGGATGTCCAAGGTTTGGAACACTATATATCTGTTGACCGCATCCCTAGGGGTTTACGTATAAACAAATCCCCCACATTCGGAATCGATAACACTGAATTCATGAAAGACTGGGACCAAACTCTACATGAGTGCTCCCTGAACCTCATGAAACTCATTATTCGTGAAAAGAAAAAACTATTTCATAAAATTGAGGAAGAAATTAAAACCAAAGATGTTCTTTTAGAACCATTTAAAACACAAGAGGACTATGCTATTAATGAACAGGTCTTAAACAAAAAGCTTGAAAGGTTAGAGTTGGAAGTTGTTAGAACAAAGGAAAAAAAGTTCATCAGGGACAAACAGGATTATGAGAGAAACAATATCAAACAATGGAAGAGACAGACAACACAATCCTTCCATAAGAATCACTATTCCTCATATCCTGACAACACACACAGGTTAGATCATCAGTGGAGAACTACGAAACAAAATCATGATAGAACACGCTACAGCCCCCCTACTAAGAAACATCCACCGGCGGAACATCTACCCCTTAGGAATAGATTCCTTACACTAGACACTATCGATGCTAGCGACAGTGACGATTTTTTATCCCCAGTACGCTTGTTACACGAAAGAGGGGGCAACAAGCGCAATGTCAAGGAAAATATCAAAATAGCCTCACCCATGAAGCGCAGACACATGGAAGAAGGGGAAAGCGAGGGGGGATACAAAAAGCAAAGAAAAAGGTACAACTCATCAACAATGGAACGTTAAAAGAGAATGGGATATTCAATTTATCAAAACATCAACTCAGTAGCTCAGAAGTTTCACTGTTGAGTAAGGGACTCTCCTTCGCCCCTACACACAAACCCAACAAATTCCAGATGTTTATAGACATTAATAAATATACTAGGAAATTAACGCTAAAACGACATTTTGCTAGAAAGGATACAGCCATCACCTCCAATTATGAAAATATGTCCAAGTCAGGTCTAAAACCCACTTCCAAGTTTTATCCTTTAGAATCTAGGAGTAGCCATATCGATCTTTTTCAGGAATTGGTAACTAAAGATTTATGTAGAGAAAATTACAACAACCCGAAAACCTCCAATCTCACCAAACAGGAACTTTTAGCTATGGATACCCTAGCCCATAACAAAGAAATAATAATCAAACAGGCTGATAAAGGGGGAGGAGTGGTCTTACTAGATAGATCAGCATACATAGAAGAAGCGGAGAGGTTATTGAACGATGCAGCCTCCTACACCAAACTACAAACTGACCCTACCATAGACTTTATATCTCAACTAAGAAATACTCTTCTAAAAGGTTTACGCAATAACGTACTAACCAAAGATGAATATCAATATTCACTAGTTCTGAACCCCATCATCCCTGTATTCTATTTTCTACCAAAAATCCACAAGACACTCACTAAACCCCCTGGTAGACCTATAGTGGCTGGTATAGATTCCCTCACATCCCATATTTCTGAATATGTTAACATTTTTCTTAATAAATACGTTGTCAAGCTTGAATCCTATCTTAAGGACACGACTAGTGTTTTAAGCCTCTTTGAGGATTTCTGTTGGAACCCAAACTATACTTGGCTCACCATTGATGTGCAATCACTATACACAGCAATTGAGCATGACAAGGGTATCAAAGCTTGTAGAGAATTTTTAGATCCGGACCCTAATCTCTCTTTAGAACATAAGGATTTTCTGTGCGAACTGATGGAATTCATCCTAACCCACAATTATTTTAAATTCTCAGATACCTTTTATCTCCAGACCTGTGGCACGGCTATGGGCACGATTTTTGCGCCCAGCTTCGCCAATTTGTTCATGGGAAGCTGGGAACGTGAATATATATATAAACCTAACCCCTTTTCACAATGCATCAAAGTTTACAAGAGATATATAGATGATATCCTGATGGTTTGGGAAGGTGACGAGGAATCCATCAATTCATTCCTTACATACATTGGTATTAATAATTATAATCTAAAATTCACAGCTAACCGGAATACTACTAACATCGAATATCTAGATCTAGTACTGACAGGTATTAATGATAGGGTTGAAACGAAGAATTTTGTTAAAACAGTTGACACTAATAGTTACCTCCACTATAAGAGCGGCCATGTAAGAAAATGGAAATCGAACATCCCATACTCCCAATTCTATAGGATTAAAAGAAACTGCAGTAGTGACTCCCAATGTAGGGAGCAACTACATATGTATGCACAACGATTTCAGGAAAGAGGGTACCCAGACAAACTTATTTCAGAAGCACTGACGAAAATAGAAGGGGTCAACAGAACTGACCTTCTACAACATAAAATCAGAGATAATCAGAAGGAACGTATCCCTTTTATCACCAATTATAATTCCTGTGAGAATAGAATAAGGTCTACCATCTCCAAACACTGGGAGATTCTACGTATGGACCCCATTTTAGCCACCATTCTTCCCACAAGACCTGACATCATTTTCCGTAAAAATAGGAACCTGAAAGATGCTCTGGCACCTAGCATGCTATCCGACATTCATACTAACACTTCCAATACATTTCCAGCGGTGAAGGGTTTTAACAAGTGCAGTCACTGCAATATTTGCAAGTTTGCAAGCCCCGATAAGAAAGTTTTTTATAACTATGACAACAGCCAGAAGTTTAACATAAAAGAATTTATGAATTGCCAAACATCCTCTGTTATATACCTGCTAGAATGTTCTTGTGGTCTTAAATACATTGGTAAAACAAAAAGACCACTAAAACTTAGAATCCAGGAACATGTTCGAAATATTAAAAACAAAATCGAATCCCATTCTGTTTCGAGACATTTTAACAAGAAACATAACTCTGACCCTAACCATCTGACATTTAAGGGAATAGAAAATGTACGCTTAGGATGCCGAGGAGGCGATCTCCAGTCCAAACTCTCCAAAAGGGAGATGTTTTGGATCTTTCAGCTGAACACCCTCACCCCCCATGGTCTCAATGAAGGCTATGAAATTGCCCCTTTTTTATAGTAATGTTTTCTATTTCACTTGATTTAGACGTCCATCAACACCAGGGGGCTAACTGGGGTTGATGGCGATCTATGCATAGAAGCACCATTATTTTATGGTATTTGAGGTGCTTATGTTGGCACTGATTTGTCTGTATTTTTAGCTGTATTTATTTTTAATATTGTTGCCTTATTATCTTTTAGCACATATTTAATTTTTTTAAGCATATGTCCTTAGCTGCAGTCATGTACTGTTTTATATATGCAGTGATTCTTATATGTTTAATATGTTTTATTTATCAATTGTGTTTAAACAACATTTTAATCTGCATTATCTTACTGTGCAAGTAATGATTATTATGGCACCCTGACTTAAAATGGCCACTGTAGATTCTACTTGATGACAATCTATGTTAGATGCCCTTATCCAAGATGGCCGCCGCACTCGGTTTCATCAACCTTTTTCTGGACCTTTTAACTTATTTAGGACACTTGACTTGATCCACTTGGGCCCAGAGACTCTGCCCCACATGTCTATAGATACCTTTAGAGTATCATCCATCCTGCAGCACCCGCGTAGTCGCGAGTGTCCCGCGCATGCGCAGTAGCACCTGCGCACTGCGCATGCGCAGTAGAGTCCACGCACTGCGCATGCGCAAAATGGCCACCATACATGGTATTTAAACAAGCCCTGAGAGTGGGCACTTGTTTTTCCTCCTGAAGAAGTCTGTCAAGACGAAACGCGTTGAGGCCCCATCACTTAGCTATAAGCTTGTATAGGTCACACCACTACCCTGGACATCTATTGGGTATACCCTGATACTTCTGTGTGGAGATCGTTGGTAATACCTGTGAAGCTCTCCAGGGATCCATACTGGTACAAGCTGACCTACTGCCTAATTACAGATAAGCTTACTATTATCTTGTTAAATGTGAGTGTGCATTTATATGATTTCTGAATAAATTTTTTGTACATAAATTACTACACTATATGGCTCCTCTATCTCTACTATTACGGTTAATTGGAGACTGTGAGCGGTGACTGTATGGGGACGGCTGCCTGAGGCTAAGAACTACTGTATACTGCAGTTGCTGTTTTGCCTGTTCCTGACACACCAGACGGAGCTGAGATTTCCTGTCGGAGACCCTGATACAGATAAGCTGGTTTTATTTTACTTTCTGGTACGCTCCCACCTATTTGATTTGTTATCTGGTGAACTGTATCGTTACACGCAATTCCACTTAATCCTGTCTATCTGTTGAATCGCAAACAGTATTACTTCTGTTCAACGAGCTCCATATGGTTAGCTAGCACACCTCATACTGTGGCATTAGAAATTGACTATCTTTACATCAGTGACTGTCATGCTTGAACATTCTGTCTAGCGTTTGGATTTGTGAACTGGTTCAACTACATTATTGTTGGATACCAACCCGGAAATAATATGCAATTTAAGAAAAGTGGGAAATATTTGTGGTTTGGTTTGCCATAAAAATAAATGTTGTTGTCTTGAACGCTTAAACTGTTTTCATGCTATATTTATATTTATTTAGTGCTTTTCACTGTGACCATTAAAATAGTTTTGATCAACTAGTCAATTCTATTAAGGCAACTGCTATATAGGAAACGTGTTTGCATGCAGTAAAAATAAAAGACATTTCTAAATCATAGCATATTCCGATAATCTGCAAGTCTCACAAACCTTTATTTTAGACCAATCAATTTGATTTAACTAGTTCCTTTATAGTAGGCTGACAATATACCATCTATTTGCTAAATTATGTTTTATTAATCATTAAAAACTTCACATACTGCTAGAAGCATGACCATGTCAAACTGACACAATTATAAAAGGAATAAAATTGATTACAACAGATTTTTGTGGCAAGCCCATGAGATCCACTAACATAATACAAGGACAACACTGCAATAATAAAATGAGCAAATGCAAATAGAAATATTGGTGCTATCTTTAGTCCTAGGGTTCACTTCCATTAATAAATAGAATAAAATATAATGACATTTTTATTAATATATGTATGCTGTCGTGAACATAGAGAATTTACAGTTATAAGGGTTAACCCAGCACATTATTGTGGGGAATAAAGTCTAAATCATAACTGCAGTGTAAATATGGTATATCAAATGAATCCATTGATAAATTGAGCTACTAAAGTGTAAAATGTGAAGTCAGGGAGTCTGATGTGTGTGTATTCGATGGCTCTGCACATCCCAGTGTTAGAAGATAACAGTGTCACCTGTGGCGGCCTCAAAGGCCCCTGTGGTGCGCTATATCCTGGCCTAGGATGGAGTTTTGACTCCTGAATAGACTTTTAGGAACCACTCAGCATGGTGTCTGGCTCAAGGAGACCATGTGCTCACTTGGCTATATTTTATATAGACAAATATAATTCAGTTTCAAATATGCCATTTAAAATCAGGCGTAATCTTGACACAGTTGATCCTACCAGTTTCTCCTCCTCCCTGATGGGCTCGCTTCTCTCCCCCATCAACACTCTTTTTTGCCCCGATAAGGCTGTCTTCTCTTACAATAGCACTCTTACTGCTGCACTTGTCTCTGTCGCCCCGGCTGTCACCGTCAAGCTTCGTTAGTCCCCGCTGCAACCGTGGCACACTTAACTTACCCGCTATCTTCAAAAATGCTACCGCAGTGCAGAACGGCTCTGAGGAAAGTCACGCACTCATGCTGACTGCCTCCACTTCAAGTTCATACTTGCCTCTTACAGTTTGGCCCTATCGCTCTCTAAACAATCTTTCTTTAAAGCTCTCATTTCTTCCCAATCTTCCAACCCCCATCGGCTTTTTGCCACCTTCAACTCTCTCCTCTCCCCTCCCCCTCTCCCACTACTCCCCACGCTCTCTGCTGTCGACTTTGCTACCTACTTCACCTCCAAGATTGAGTCTATATGCCATGACATCTCCCAGCAGTCCCTTCTTTCACCAGCCTCTCCCCCTCCATGCCCACTCTGTCCCCCTTCTCACCCTCCTCTGCTGCTGCTATCTCCTTTCTCCTCTCCCCTCCTGCTAGCTCATCCTCCTTCTCTTCCTTCACTGCAGTATCTGCAGATGAAGTCCATACCCTTCTCTCTTCCTCTCCCCCCTCCACTTGCACACAGGACCCAATCCCCTACCACATCCTCCGCTTGTCTACAAGTCTCACCTCCTTTCTCTCTTCTCACTCACTCCTTGACCTGCTCCTATCTGGTTTATGCCCCCTCCACTCCACTGAAACTGACCTCACTAAGGTCACTAATGACCTTCTCCTCGCTAAATCCAATAGACACTACTCCCTTCTTATCCTTCTTGACCTCTCTGCTGCCTTCGATACCGTTGACCACACACTCCTTTTGAAAACTCTCAAATCTATAGGCCTATGTAACACTGTCCTCTCCTGGTTTTCCTCTTACTTTACCAACCGCTCCTTCTCAGTCTCTACTCATGATTCTACATCACCCCCTATTCCCCTACCTGTTGGTGTTCCTCAAGGCTCCGTTCTTGGCCCCCTGGTTTTCTCCCTCTACACCTCCTCCCTTTGGTTTCCTCATCTGCTCCTTTGGCCTCCAGTACTACCTCTATGCTAATGGTACCCAAATTTATCCCCTGACCTCTCCCCTTTCCTTCTGTCTCGTGTCTCCTCCTGTCTCTCTGCTATCTCATTTTGGATGTCCCAATGCTTCCTTAAACTCAATATTTCCAAGCCCGAGCTTATAGTCTTCCCCCCTTCCAGGACTCTCCCACCTCCCCCCTCTCTATTTCTGTTACTAACACTACCCTCGTTTCTGTCCCCCAAGTCGGATGCCTTGGGGTCATCCTTGATTCCTCCCTCTCATTCAAGCCTCACATTTTGTGCCTCTCAAAATCCTGCTACTTCCAAATTGGGAATATATCTAAGCTGCGTCCCTTTCTCACCATGGAAGCTACGAAAACCCTTGTTCACTCGCTTGTTATCTCTCACCTTGACTACTGTAACCCCCTTCTCTCTGGCCTACCTGATTCTCGCATTGACCCTCTTAAGTCTATCCTCAATGCTGCTGCCTGCCTCATTTTTCTCTCCTGCCGCTCTGTCGCTGCAGTCTCCCTCCAACACTCACTACATTGGCTCCCCATACCCTACAGAATTAAATTTAAACTCCTCACCCTCACCTTTAAAGTTCCTAGTCAATCTTCCCCTCCCTACATCTCCAATCCCATCTCTACCTACACTCCTCCCCGCCCCCTCCACTCTGCCTGTGACCGCCACCTCACTACTTCACTGATCATCTCCTCTCACTCTCGTCTTCAGGACTTTGACCGGGCTGCTCCTCTGCTGTGGAACGATCTTCCACGTTCCATCAGGTTAGCATCTACTCTCAAAGGCTTCAAGTGTGCCCTTAAGACTCATTTCTTTATTCAAGTCTATCAGTCCTCCTCCTAACTTCCTTGTCCTGGCTCTCTCTCCCAGTTAGTACCACCCTATTTGTGTCTCCCTTTTCCCTTTAGGATGTAAGCTCTCATGAGCAGGGCCCTCTTTCCTTGTGTGCTCCTTCTACTATTCCATCACCTTCTGTACCTCTTGGCCTGCTTCGCTAGCCCTGTTTTCCCTGTTTTCTTAAGCTTCGGCCTTCTCGCTGATTTCTACCATCCCTTTCACTATCTGTCCCATAAATTATCTGAATTTGCTTTGCCCTGGCACCTGTGTTTGTATATATTGTTGTATCATGTTGTGTCTTGGTTCTCTGTTTTCTGTATATGTAATGTATGGCGCTGCAGACCCTTTGTGGCGCCTTATAAGTCAAAGATAATAATAATAATAAAAAGTAGTGATCAACCACATATTCCTCAATAGCATGATGAAGGGCAGCTCATATGTGAAATTAAGAATTCTGCCACACAGAGAAGTTAAGGAAATGAGTATAAGCTCAATTGATACCATGTACCTAGGCCTATTTGGTATCAATATATGGGTAAATTCATAGGAGATCTATTAATAATACAATTACGTCTGTGTGACACTCCACAGAAAAATAAGGTCACATAGTAGAATTGGGTAGTAAATCAGGAAACATGCAAATGGTGATTAGACCACAACCCCTCTGGAGGTGGGGAAAGGTGTAAAGGTGTCTTTAAAAAGCTGAGACCAGTGACAACAAATTGTCAGTCTTTAAGCCAATTTACCTTGGCTCAGACTATACCACTGCCATGTAAATTATACTCTGAATGAAATCCCTTTATTTTAAACTCTTTTGCTTGTGTATGTTATGTTAATTGTTTATTAATTGTTTTTTTATAAACCTATAAGCATTGTACTTTTTGTATATAAAATCTAAAAATGTATTAGTTCATGTTCTTATTGCTCTAAACGAATCCATTGCCTGTTTAGAAGAGAGAGATTGCTTGGCTGAGGTTAACTCTTTAGAAACCAGAGTGTGAAGGGTTAACTGTTTAGCTACCAGAGCACAGAGTGTGCGCAACTGGATAATTGAGTGATAGGTTTGCTACGGGCCTTATACGTAGCTGGTGGCAGTTGGCGGAGAGGTGTAGAAGCGGGTGTCTGTGTTGGGAAAGGGACCAGTAAATCTGTAGCCTTAGAGAAAGAGGTGAGTGCGAGATTTGTCCTGGAATCCTGTGTGTTCCTTTACAGTAAGCTTCCAAGTCACAAGTGCGCAGAGGGCAGTTTGTGACAGCTGAGTTATGGATTTCAAAAGTCCTCGTTCATCATCTTTAATTTTTTAAACTGAAAGACAAATCTTGCAAGTTCAGATCAGAAGAAAATCACATTTTTCCAGAACTGAGAATTAATTCTATTGTGTAAAACTGGGATTAGTCAGATTACCCTGAATCTAATCTGCTCATCTGTAGTAAGGAAACCTTTATACAGCTTTCATTTTCTTTTCTTTTTAATAGATTCACTGTCCTTGCTCCCTTGCTTATTATGATCGGATGATCCAGCTTTCTGGAAACAGTCCTTGTTTGAAATGTCCACAAATGTTACTGTCATTGGTCCATTTAGTAATAAAAAACACCTGCTTTGGAGCTTGATTATATTAAACTCAGCTTTCAGTGGGAAAACTTCAGACAGACTCATGTGGGGTCCATTCTCCATCTTTCTGGCACCTTCTTCGTAATTGGATGAAGATTCTTGCAGGTCATAGATTTGTGTCCTGTTATACCTGAAAAAAGTGTGCTCATGTAAGTCTATTATAATCAAACTTGACTCATGCCCAGATACTCCCCTTAAGATTTGTATCTCTTGGGGTTACTGGAAGACTGGAGCATAAATATGTGAGGATGGTGACCACCAGCAGCACTAACTAGCTGCTTGTGTATTGATCTCTCTAGCTTGCAATACTTAATTCATTAGTGCTGCAGCTATACTATATCACATTGTGGATGTCTATTAACATTACTTATTTGTCATTTCCATTTGGACTACTGCAGGAAAGAAGATTGCCATTGGCTTTTTAATCAGATAAACAACAAATGTGGAGGTTTTTGTATTTACATTTTATTTGGAAAACTGCTAAACTCTCTTGTGTATATGACACTTCATTACATTATATTTTGTACAAATGTGGTAATGTGACTTTTGCAATCATTACTAATGCTGTCAAATTACATCCCTATACTACTATAGGTATAAGTATACAAACTGTACACAGGGGTGGATCACTGAATCGCTGGGCACAATAGGAAATTTTGGGGCCACTCTACACTCCCCAGACACATGCCCTTCTCTCAAAAGAAGTTAAAAGCACACACTTACCCTTCATTTAGTAGACTTAAAATATTTATTGGCCCTTGTCTTATTATTAGGACTGGGAACAATTCAGATGGAAAATTACAACATGTTGCATTCAAATGCAGAACCAGGCAAATATTTTGCAGAATAGTTTTGAAAATGTTGCCCATCTCTAGTGTCTAGAAGACAACTCTGTGCCTTCAGTGCTTGAGCTGCTTTTAATTAGTAAAAAAAAGGCTATCTACTTTTTTTCATTCTTAATCTACTAAAAGCTATCAACCCAATGATGAATAGCTGGAGAAATGGCTACATTTACTGGGGAGATCCCATGCACCAAAATCATAGAGCTTGCTTAGGTTAGCAAGAGCTGTGGCTGCTGTGCAATGGGGTCAGAGCTGTTACACAGGGCTTTTTTGCCGCTACTTGGTGCTTCACTAGCCTCCTCTGCACGAGACTGGCTAGGAAAAAACCCTGCTCTCTTCCATGATAGGGCTGACTGTATTAAATAGAGGGGGACACCCTAAATTTTTTAGGCCTCTCTTCTATTATGTTTTGTATTGCTTCAAATGTCATGGTAGTAATCCAGCTTGGCTAATGTAGGGGCTACTGAGTCATGTAAATTGTCTTTTGTACGTATTTTTACCCAATGACATGGGGCCTGATTCATCAAGGTATGCAAACTCATACGCATCTGCTAAACAGGACTTGATCTATGTAAAACACCACATACGCAGCGCAAACAGAGCAGATACGGCACTCAAAGTCAACTCAATCTCAAACTCCAACGCAAATATAAGGGTTTGCATCACTCAAAGTATGAAACATGAGTTTGCGTACCTTGATGAATCAGGCCCATGGTAATTATCAGCAAAGTCAACATTATCATTAAAGACATTTTGAGATAGCATCCTTCCTAAATCAGTCCCAAGTAACAGATTGGCAGGAATATAGTCACCTGTCCCTACCTCATGACAAGATGTCAGTGGAAAAACAGGTTTAGATTCTACCACAGTAACAGCTCTGGCACTAACATCATTATACATTTCAAGTACAATAAAGCTCCTTGCTTTTGCCATGGCTGGGAATTCCATTTTCCTCACATTGCGCAATTAATGGTCATACTTTTATATGCCACAGCCATCTCCCACAGTATAATGCCAAAAACACAAAAAAAAACGAGAGAAAATGGGCGTGTGGGGGTACAAATTGCTGTATGTCTTATTATGTTTTAATTATTGAGTTCAGTCTCTTGTGAGTTAGTCTGTATATCCTCTTTCAGGAATCACACAACCCTAATTCACTTTATTTCTTTAAAAAATGTAAAAGAATATATCCCACAAGCTTGCCACCAAATTCTCATGATCAGCACTCACCTGATCCTGCGTGCCAAGTGTGTGACAAAGGATTAATCAAAAAACAAACATCTGGGGGTAAATGTATCAAGCTGAGAGCTTTCCGGCGGGTTTGAAAAGTGGAGATGTTGCCTATAGCAACCAATTAGATTCTGGCTTTCATCTTGTAGAATGTACTAATAAATGATAGCTAGAATCTGATTGGTTTTTCAAACCCACCATAAAACTCTCAGCTTGATACATTTACCCCCTGTTCTGTTTAAAATGACTAAATCCTTCACTATCTATGCCACACACTAGCTTTGCCTTACCAGTAAAGCAGCCACAATGATTTTTTGTGAAGAGTTGACACTCTTATTTAGGAAGCCTTAGGTTTTCCCTTAAAACTAATCTATCACAATTTACTTTAATCAGAGTTAACATAGACCATAATGATCTCCCCTTTTTTAACTATATAGCGTTTTGACCAAACTGTAGCATGACTTCATAAGAACACAGAGACTGAAAATTATTAAGTGTAATTTAATATGGAAAATACATCCACAATACTTAAGAAAAAAATTAAAAATAAAATGGCATATAAATATAATGCAATGGTTTATTATAAAATAGAAAGAATTTGATTTGATAACTCACATATAATCAAGTTTCTGGTGCTGGGAGAAACAGAAAAATGGGACACTCTTCAATATCAGATTGACTCCCAAAAGTGAACAAATTCTTACAGTTTTACTATACTTTTAAAACCATCCTGCAGGGCCCACAGTCCCCCTTCCTGTGATGTCAGAACTGAAAGGTCTGTGTAAATGCAAATTAGGGTTTTATGACTTTGTTGGTTTATTTTACCCTGTCCTAAGTTTTCATGGCTTACAAACATGTTTTTACTTCCACACAACAGGTTATAAGTTCCCCTTCATCTGTATACCACACATGCCTCCGGTAAGTATGTTATTGGAGAAATGTGATATGATATTTTCATTTGACCCTATTCAGCTTGAATTTGGCATTAGCATTAACAGAGTCAGCATGTCTGGGTTTGAGACATATCACTATCCTAAAAGAGACTTTTCAAAGACTTTCCTTTTGTGACCTGTCATAAATGGACCATCTAAGGAAAACAAAGGAAATTAACATAATCAAACACATTGAGTTAAACAGCTCCTCTGAGCTATGTCACACTATTACTAGGAATTAATTCACAAACACATATTTGCATACTTATATGCCCAGAAATTAACTTGCACATGACACTGATCTGTACATGTATTTGGTGGTGGCAGAGCTCGGACATTATCCTATAGTTGCACTGAAACACCTTCTGCAACAACTTTATATGAACTGACACATTATCTAGTTTCTTTAGCACTGCCTCAACCTTAGGTCATATGGCATTTGATACAGGTCAACCTTTGTGAAAATTGTAAGTACTTTTTGTATGTAACACAATGCTAGATTTCTTTTGTTTGAGTGTTCCGATCCCTTTTTTCAAATATGGGTTGTGCAATTCATTTAATCACTTAATAGTAGCATCACTGTTTGATACTTTAGACGTTGGCAACTTCAAGGCTGCTAGTCAACTTGAATATCCCGTAACTATTCATGGCCAAACAATGCCAGTTCACTTTTTTGTAATACATATAGATATAATTTGCCCTTTTTCCCTTTGTATTTCACATCAGCTTTACTTGTTTCTATAGGATATACTTTCTCCTACTTACTTGTAATGTAATTTCTGCTAATAACTTTTAATACTCTTTTGCTGTAATAGCTGAAAGAACAGATCCAGTGTTAAGTTTTATTGTTAATTTAACTCCTGCCACTTAAGGAGTTAAATTATTACATGCCACCATTATAATATAATATGTTTATTTTTTTCATGGTGTGTTTGTTATTTTATCACCTCTTGGTATATTCTTCCTGACCAGCATACTCTTTCAACATATCCCTTTTAATTTCATGCACTCATTATCTTTAAACCAAGTAGTTGGCATCATAAGAGGTCTGCACATACTGAAAACAGGACATTCTCTGTTTAAAATACATTTTCGTGTCAAACCCTTTCGTTGTAATTCTGAGTATGATCCTTGTAATGCACTTAAAAAAAAGTGTGCAAATATGCAATAAAAGTGCACTGCACATGCTCATTTTTGCCCCTTAATATGAAATTGAATGGCCCAGTTAGGTGGCATACACCATTCAAGAAACATATAGTTTTGCCTGTGAAATAAGCACTTTTTCTTTATTATATACCCCACAGAGGCACAGCACACATTAAGAAAAGAAATTAGCTGTACAGGCAAAAAATAGGTGAGGCTATTGTATTATTACATTTCTTATGTCCTACTTGTGATAAAATATACTTAATTTGGGCATATGCCCATTTGTATTCAACTACAGGCTGTTCTGAAGAAACTTCTCTTGTTGAATATGAGTCTTGATACACTTTGCTCTGACAGACACAATGCACTGCAGGATAAGTCCAATACATTATTATTATTATTATTATTATTATTATTATTATTATTATTATTAGTAGTAGTAGTAGTAGTAGTAGTAGTAGTAGTAGTAATAGCCTTTATTTATATGGTGCCACATGTGGGCTGCAGCGCTGTACAGAGGACTAACAACAAGACAGTACAAGGTATAACAGTACAATACAATAAACAAATAACACTATAACTCTAAACACAGCTACTGATAGGCTGGATGGGTAATGAGGTGCAAGGATACAAAAGCGTGGGTGCAACTAACAGGATTAGAGCCGCTGAAAGAGGTGTAAAGATAATGTAGGAATGGAGTCTAAGGGTAGAGAGCCCAAGGTGAAAGTGCATAGCGTAGTTGGTGAGCAATAGCTATAGGTAATGAGAACAGGAGAGAAGAGGGCCCTGCTCACTAGAGCTTACAATCTAAATGGAAGGGGGCAGACAAATGTTGACACATGGGGGTGAGCCAATGAAAGGGGATATGAGTGCAAGAAGCAAGAGTGAGAGAGAAGAAGGATAAGAGTTGGTGAGGTAAACTACATGGTGACGTAGTTAAGTGGAGGACTGGTAGGCTTTTAAGAACAGGTGGGTTTTCAATGCCCGTTTGAACTATACAGGCTAAGGGAAAGTTTGATTGAACAAAGGAGAATGTTCCAGTGGATGTGAGAAGGGAGGAAAGGTGACGGTCATTGTCTAACAGACATATGTGTAATATACAGTAAATAATTTTTTCCCAGGAAATACATTCATGAAAATGTTATTGATGTCCACTGTACATAAAATGCATTTTTACAGTTGCTCCTGATTGCAAACACATTTTCTAGCATGCATACATGACCTTCATCCCTATCAGTCGGCACTTGCATCTGCCCTGTAGTTGGTGTAAGTGATACTACAGAAAAATATGTACTGTAGAGCTGCCCAAAGCTTGAATCAAATGCTACGTCTGGTTGAGCTTGGCACGCCCTTAGGCTGATGATGAATTGGATACTGTTGCGCAAAATATGGCACGTATTTTCATTTACGTTCCCTAATGAATCAGACCCACTGTACATAATAAGTTATTCTAAACTGATTCATGTCTATTAGCAGAGACAACAATCATTAAAAGTAATAGATTTATATGTGTATTCAGAGCTTTGTTTAAAGGGTTTGAACTTATATTTATATATGTATGGAGTTTTTAATACATTTTTGATCATGTATATATTACTGTTACAGAGATATATGAAAAATATATTTAGTTGCATTAAAGACACGTCAGATTATTTTACATCCTTGATGGATTTGAAAACCATGCCTTTGCATGTATTGTTAACAACATTGGATGTTACAGCCTTCTGTATGGAGCAATCAATCATTCAGATAAAAGATTTCATCAATGTCACGGAGGAGATGACTTTTGGTGGGGAATATAATATAAATCATGGGAGAAAATGTTTAGGGTTAAGTTGTATTGATAAAGGGCAGCATATTGCCCACAATGTTGATTTTGTCTTTTCATTAACCAATGAACTTAGAGCTACTTTTATAAAGTTTTGTGAGTGTATCCCAGCAATTTCTTTTGTACCTTTGGCATCCAGGCCACAGCTGTTCCCTGCAGAAATGTGAGCTCCTTTCAAATACAGTGCAGGTGTCATTCTCTCATATAGCTGGATAACTTTTGATAATGGTATCTGGACATCAGTATTATAATTAGAGATAGGCGGGCTCGGTTCCCCGAGAACCGAACCCACCTGAACTTTGGCTATCCGAGTACCGAGCCGAGTAGGCTCGGTACTCTCCCGCCCGCTCGGAATCCAAATCGAGGCCGAACATCATTGTGACGTCGTCGGATCTCGGGGCTCGGTTCTCGCGATACTTGAAGATTATAAATACACGCCTCCACAGCAATGACAGAGGGAGAGAGCAGGGTGTAGTCACAGGCTGATTAGAGCAGGGACCGAGAATACAATATTCTGATTCCAATTGTGCTAACAAAAATCGCTAGAGAAGAGAGGAGGATAGAGGAGTTTTTTTTTTTTCAATATTTGGCACTCAAAGGGCTTTTTGGGGTGTCCCCCATTATTTTGCCTAAATATTTCTGGCTGTCAAAATTACTATCTGTCAGCAGATTAACCAAATAATTTTTAGCACTCCCCAGTGCTTTTGGGGTGTCCCCCATAATTGTGCATAAATATTTCTGTCTGTCCAAAGTATTATCTGTCAGCAGATTTACCAAATAATTTTTAGCACTCCCAAGTGCTTTTAGGGTGTCCCCCATAATTGTGCATAAATATTTCTGGCTGTCAAAAGTCATATTTGTCAGCAGTATCTACCAAATAATTTTTAGCACTCCCAAGTGCTTTTGGGGTGTCCCCCATAATTGTGCATAAATATTTCTGGCTGTCAAAAGTCATATTTGTCAGCAGTACCTACCAAATAATTTTTAGCCCTACAAGTGCTTTGGGCTCAGAATGGATTCAAAGCAGTCCACATATGAGCAGAATGAGCAACCAGGTTCTGTCACCAGTCCTGATGGTAGTGTTCCCAGTACGTCATCTGGGCAAGGCGATGTCAAACTACACAGTGTTTCAAAATCAGTCCAAAAAACACACACCCAAAATTTTTTACTGTGTTGAAGCGAAAAAGAAGTGTAACTGAGGAAAAGTTAAGTGCCGATAAAAAAAAATTGCCAACATGCCATTCTACACATGCAGTGGCAAAGAGAGAATGAGGCCTTCACCTTTCTCTATTAGAGGCAGATCCCAAAAAGTTACAGAGCCTACAATTGGTGCACAACTACTGTTATGCGTCAAAGCCGAGCTGCAAGATAACAGTAAGGCATTATAGGATAATGTTTGCTCTGATTCACAAATGACACCAATCCCTGTGAAGAGTCCATCCAACAGTGGGATGTCTAATCGTGAGCATTCTGTTAGTGTAAAGAAGGGACCTTTCAGCAGTTCTGCTGATGTGTGCCGTAATAGCCCGAGTGTAGCCGGTGATACACAAATTGAGGTTGCCACTTTGGAATTAGAAGAGGATGAGGGGGAGATTTGTGTAGGCGACGAGGGCGCTAATGAGGATGTTGATGAGGATGAGGTTGTTTGTGTAAGTCCTGCACCAGTGGCAGCAGTTCTGGCACGTGACAAGAAAAATGCCATTGTCATGCCTGGTGTCACGGGCACTAGGAGTCTTTACCCAGGGATCACCAGGTGATAGGCTTACCAGAGCAGTATAGGTGGTAATATGGTACTCTGGTAGCAGGGTGATCACGGAACAGGAAATAGCAGATGATGAGATGCTCAGGAAAGTCTATGACTAGCAGCACTGGCAATATGGAGGTAGTAATACACGAGGAACTGTATGGACAAAGGACACGTGAAGGTAGTCAGTGGTCTGCGGTAGCAAGTTGTACCACTGCTATAGTGAGGAGGAATGTCCAACAGAAACGAGGAGGTGATGAGAGTCAGCGGTCTGCGGATAGCAAGTTGTACCGCTGTCTGAGTGAAGGAATGGAATCCAAGTGGAGATATCCGGGGAGTCAGTGGTCTGCGTTAGCAAGTTGTACCACTGCTATGTGAGGAGATACTGGAACAGGTGAAACTGTAAACAGGAGTCAGTGGTCTGCCACTAGCAAGTTGTACTACTGAATATATATGTGAGGAGGTGCACGGGGAGAGACTGCAACACAATATATACACGGGCACCTTGACTTTGATCCACAGTAATATGCACAATATAAATGTATAAATGACTGAACAATACTGCCAATATAGAAAGTCTCTTGAAGTAGTCCAGCATAAGATAACACAGTCAATGATGGCAATAGACTCAGCGGACAGCACACTCCAGAGGAGAACCAACACAGTCCAGCAAGGTATGCAATACACAGCACAGTCAATGAGAAGTATGCATACCGTGGTTCAGGAGGCAGTCAGACAGGAGTGCAGAGATACCTGAACGGCAGGAGGCCGGCAGGATGCGAAGTCCCTGGATGGGTGAAGCGGTGGTCTAGTAGGTGCAGCGCACGGGAAGGTAGACCAGCAGGGAACACAGGAAAGCGTGGAGAGCGGATCAGCAGTAGATGGATGAGTAGTGCTGAGGAGTAGCAGCAGCGGGTCTCTGCGGGAACACGGAGGTAGCCAATAGCAACCAGCAGGTGCAGTAACGATGGGACACGGGAGAGCAGAGTTGAACAGGCACTGTTGATCACGGAGAATAGCGGGTAGCAATAGTGGAGGCAGACTCAAGGAAACACGGGAGCGTTGACAAGAACTGAAGACTGAAGCGCACAGAGGCAGCGGATAGGAATCAGCCAAACAGTCACGATGAAACACAGACGGGTTGCAGGTTGAAGACTGTAGAGCACGGAGGCAGCGGATAGGAATCAGCTAGCAGTCACGATGATGAAACACAGACGAGTTGCAGGTTGAAGCCTGTAGTGCACGGAGGCAGCGGATAGGAATCAGCTGGCAGTCACAATCATGAACAGGTGAGTGGATGTGGTTGAAGCCTGTAATGCACGGAGGCAGCGGATAGGCATCAGCTAACAGTCCCAATGATACATAGTAGAGTTGAAGTGATTAGAAGACTGTAGTGCACGGAGGCAGCGGATAGGAATCAGCTCACAGTCACGATGATTCAGTAGATGGTAGAAGTGGTATGGGAACCACAGTAGCAGAAGTGGTTTGGAAACCACAGAGGTAGAAGTGGTTTGGAAACCACAGGAATCAGCAGGGCTGAATAAACAAGGAAACACAGGAACACCTTCAGAGACTCATGGGGAATGAGACTCCAAGATCAGGCAATGTGGTGATGACCACAGGTGCTTAATATAGGGAGGTTGCCTGATCTGCCAATTAAGTTAAAGGAACATACACTGGAGGTATAGAAAGGGCTGCGCATGCGCAGTCCCTCAGGATGGAGGACGGCCACGGTTCCTAAATGTCCGGGAAGAAGCACTCACAGTCCGGTGAGTGACAGTACCCCCCCTTTTAAAGGTGGGCACAGAACGCCTGGAACCGGGCTTGTCCGGATTTTTGGAATAAAACTTCTTCAGAAGGGCAGGAGCATTAAGATCTTCAGCTTTGATCCATGAACGCTCCTCAGGACCAAAGCCCTTCCAATGAACGAGGAAACGGAGGACTCCTCGCGAAATTTTTGCATCCAATACCTCAGTAATCTCGAAATCCTCCTCCTGATGAACTTGAACTGGCTGCGGTGCTGAGGAAGGAGTCGAGAAACGGTTGATGATGAGAGGTTTGAGCAAGGACACATGGAAGGCATTGGAGATCCGAAGATTCTTAGGAAGAAGAAGTTTAACACATACTGGATTGATAACTTGAATGATCCTATATGGACCAATAAAACGAGGGGCGAATTTCATAGATGGAACCTTCAAACGAATATTTTTGGTAGATAACCAGACACGATCTCCAATTTTTAGTGGTGGAATAGCCCGCCTCTTCTTATCTGCGAAAGACTTATATTTGTTAGATGTCTTCTTTAAACAGGTTTTGACCTGAGACCAGATATTTTTGAAGGTCTGACAAGCAGTCTCCACAGCAGGAACTTGGGTGGGCGGGAGGGCAGGAAATTCCGGAAAAGACGGATGGTGACCGTAGACCACAAAGAATGGAGTTTTGGATGATGACTCATGGTACATGTTGTTATGGGCGAATTCAGCCCAAGGGAGCAATTCTACCCAGTTGTCTTGGTTGGCTGAAGAGAACATCCTAATAAAAGTCTCAAGATCTTGATTGACTCGTTCCGTTTGTCCGTTAGATTGCGGATGGTAAGACGATGAGAGTGCTAATCGTATGCCCAAGGTTTTACAAAGGGCCCGCCAGAATCTGGAAACGAATTGTACTCCTCTATCTGACACAATCTCAGACGGACATCCATGGATGCGGAAGATTTCTTTAATGAAATGTTCAGCCAGAGTAGACGAGGAAGGTAAACCGGACAGAGGGACGAAATGAGCCATCTTCGAAAATCTGTCTACCACTACCCAAATAGTATTGTGATTCTTACTTGGTGGCAAATCAGTAACGAAATCCATACTAATATGGGTCCAAGGCTTGGACGGAATGGGTAGTGGTCGCAGCAACCCTGCTGGAGTTCTGCGGGAGGATTTGAACTGAGAACATAAATCACAGGAAGCAATAAACTCTTTGACGTCTCTCCTCATTGAAGGCCACCAGTAACTACGAGAGAGAATCTCAAAGGTCTTATGTTCACCGGCGTGTCCAGAAAAACGAGAGGCATGGAACCACGAAAGGATTTTCCTCCTCAGAGTAGGAGGCACGAGGGTCTTCCCAAATGGTAGCATTTTGGTGGATGAAGCAGCCAGAGAAATACATTTGGGGTCTAGAATAGCATGGTTGGGAACCTCTTCTACATCAGAGGACGTCACAAAAGCTCGAGATAGAGCGTCAGCTTTCTTGTTCTTAGCAGCTGGTTTGAAGGTTATAATTAATTCAAAACGGGAAAAGAAAAGAGACCATCTTGCTTGACGAGGGTTCAAGCATTGAGCAGATTGCAAATATGACAAGTTCTTATGATCCGTGAAGATCGTCACCGGATGGCGAGCTCCTTCCAACAAGTATCTCCATTCCTCTAATGCAGCTTTGATGGCCAGCAACTCCTTGTCCCCGATAGTATAGTTTTTCTCTGCGGGCAGAAGACCCCGAGAGTAGAAGGCACAAGGATGTAATTTTTGTTGCTCCGAGCGTTGGGAGAGAATAGCTCCTAAGCCCACATTAGAGGCATCTACTTCTAGGAAGAAGGGGAGTGTCACATCAGGTTGTCGCAGAATGGGAGCAGACGAGAAGGACTCTTTGAGGATTTGAAAGGCTTGGAGAGCCTCAGATGACCATTGCTTAGTATTAGCCCCTTTCCGAGTTAAGGCCACAATGGGAGATGCAATGGATGAGAAGTCTTGAATGAAGCGTCTATAGTAATTGGCAAAACCTAAAAAACGCTGGATGGCACGAAGAGTAGTTGGCTGAGGCCAATGTAGTACAGCATTTACTTTGTCTGGATCCATCTTCAGGCCAACTCCGGAAACTATATACCCCAAGAATGGAATCTGGGGTAACTCGAATGAACATTTTTCCAATTTACAGAACAATGAGTTTTTCCGTAGTCTGGAGAGGACCTCTGCCACATGTTGGTGATGAGAAGGCAGGTCCTGTGAGAAGATCAATATGTCGTCCAGGTAGACAACGACACATACATATAATAAGTCCCGAAAGATCTCATTGATGAAACCCTGGAAAACCGCGGGGGCATTACACAGCCCGAAGGGCATTACTAAATATTCGTAATGCCCATCTCTGGTGTTAAACGCGGTCTTCCATTCGTCACCGGAACGGATTCTAATTAAATTGTAGGCACCACGAAGATCCAACTTAGTAAATATCCGAGCTCCCTTGATGCGATCAAATAGCTCAGTGATCAGCGGAATGGGATACCGATTCTTGATAGTAATGGCGTTGAGTCCACGAAAATCTATACAAGGGCGTAATGATCCATCCTTCTTTTTGACGAAGAAGAACCCAGCTCCAGCGGGAGAGGTGGAAGGTCGAATGAACCCACGCTGGAGATTCTCCTGTATGTACTCAGATGTGGCTTGAGTTTCAGGTAACGAGAGAGGATAGACCCGACCCCTGGGAGGAGTCTTGCCAGGTAGAAGGTCGATCGGACAATCCCAAGAACGATGAGGAGGAAGACGTTCAGACTGAGCTTTATCAAACACATCGGCAAATGAAGCATACTGAGGAGGGAGTCCCGGGGAGGAAGATGAGATGGAAGATTGCTGTACTTTAAGAGGAATAACTTGAGAGAGACAACGATGGTGACATTCAGGCCCCCAAGACGTAACTTGAGGGGTGCGCCAGTCAATCTGGGGAGAGTGACATTGAAGCCATGGAAGGCCTAAGACAATCGGACTTGTCGTAACAGGAAGAATTAAAAACGAAATTTCTTCATGGTGTAGTACACCAATCTGAAGGGTTACTGGAGACGTACTCTGGGTGATGAGACCATTGATGAGACGTGATCCATCTATAGCCGTCACAGTAATGGGTGTTTTTAAAGTGATCACTGGTAGGGACCATTGATTCACTAGTGATTTAGAAATGAAATTTCCTGCTGCTCCGGAATCAATCAATGCCTGTGACTCAAAGGATTTAGTAGCAAAGGAAATCGTAACATCGAAAGCGCAGACTTTAGATTTCATAGACAATGGAGAGGACTCCAGGGACCCTAACTTCACCTCTCCAGAACTAGTTAGGGCCTGGCATTTCCCGATTTCTTAGGGCAAGAACTGAGCATATGTGTGGAATCAGCACAATAGATACAGAGTCTATTCTTTACTCTTCGTTTCCTCTCTTCTAAAGATAATTTGGAACGTCCTATCTCCATGGGAATCACAGAAGGTGAAACTGGACGAAATTGAGGGTTTAAACGAAGAGGTGCTTTAGCAGAAGTTGTTTTCTCAGATTCTCTTTCACGAAATCTCATGTCTACACGATGGCAAAGAGAGATCAAATCTTCTAGTGACGAAGGAAGCTCTTGGGTAGTCAGTGCATCTTTAATTTTATCGGAGAGCCCCTGCCAGAAGGCGGCAACTAACGCTTCAGTGTTCCACTGAAGTTCAGAGGCTAAGATCCTAAATTGAATGACATACTGTCCTACTGTATGGGAGCCTTGTCGCAAACGAAGAATGCTGGAAGCAGCGGAGGTCACACGACCTGGTTCATCGAACACACTTCGGAACGTGGAAATGAATTTGGCACTATCTTGTAGAATTGGATCGTTTCTCTCCCACAGAGGGGAGGCCCAAGCCAGGGCTTGTCCAGAAAACAATGAGATAAGATAGGCCACTCTGGAACGATGGGTAGAAAAATTTTGAGGTTGGAGTTCAAAATGGACTGAACATTGGTTAAGGAAACCTCTACAAGTTTTGGGGTCCCCGTCATATTTTGACGGAGTAGGCAGGTGAAGCGTAGGAGCTGTAGACACCTGGGATGGCACTGGGGAAACGGAGGAAAGCACAGGAGCTTCAATACTAGCTGTAACAGTCTGTCCAGATGTTCCTTGGGAGGTTAACGATTGGTAACATTGAAGTAACAGCTGTTGGCGAGCATCCTGTTGCTCCACACGACTGACCAGATGCTGCAGCATCTCTTTAGCAGTAGGTTCCGTATCTGGGTCTGTCATGGCCTGATCTTACTGTCACGGGCACTAGGAGTCTTTACCCAGGGATCACCAGGTGATAGGCTTACCAGAGCAGTATAGGTGGTAATATGGTACTCTGGTAGCAGGGTGATCACGGAACAGGAAATAGCAGATGATGAGATGCTCAGGAAAGTCTATGACTAGCAGCACTGGCAATATGGAGGTAGTAATACACGAGGAACTGTATGGACAAAGGACACGTGAAGGTAGTCAGTGGTCTGCGGTAGCAAGTTGTACCACTGCTATAGTGAGGAGGAATGTCCAACAGAAACGAGGAGGTGATGAGAGTCAGCGGTCTGCGGATAGCAAGTTGTACCGCTGTCTGAGTGAAGGAATGGAATCCAAGTGGAGATATCCGGGGAGTCAGTGGTCTGCGTTAGCAAGTTGTACCACTGCTATGTGAGGAGATACTGGAACAGGTGAAACTGTAAACAGGAGTCAGTGGTCTGCCACTAGCAAGTTGTACTACTGAATATATATGTGAGGAGGTGCACGGGGAGAGACTGCAACACAATATATACACGGGCACCTTGACTTTGATCCACAGTAATATGCACAATATAAATGTATAAATGACTGAACAATACTGCCAATATAGAAAGTCTCTTGAAGTAGTCCAGCATAAGATAACACAGTCAATGATGGCAATAGACTCAGCGGACAGCACACTCCAGAGGAGAACCAACACAGTCCAGCAAGGTATGCAATACACAGCACAGTCAATGAGAAGTATGCATACCGTGGTTCAGGAGGCAGTCAGACAGGAGTGCAGAGATACCTGAACGGCAGGAGGCCGGCAGGATGCGAAGTCCCTGGATGGGTGAAGCGGTGGTCTAGTAGGTGCAGCGCACGGGAAGGTAGACCAGCAGGGAACACAGGAAAGCGTGGAGAGCGGATCAGCAGTAGATGGATGAGTAGTGCTGAGGAGTAGCAGCAGCGGGTCTCTGCGGGAACACGGAGGTAGCCAATAGCAACCAGCAGGTGCAGTAACGATGGGACACGGGAGAGCAGAGTTGAACAGGCACTGTTGATCACGGAGAATAGCGGGTAGCAATAGTGGAGGCAGACTCAAGGAAACACGGGAGCGTTGACAAGAACTGAAGACTGAAGCGCACAGAGGCAGCGGATAGGAATCAGCCAAACAGTCACGATGAAACACAGACGGGTTGCAGGTTGAAGACTGTAGAGCACGGAGGCAGCGGATAGGAATCAGCTAGCAGTCACGATGATGAAACACAGACGAGTTGCAGGTTGAAGCCTGTAGTGCACGGAGGCAGCGGATAGGAATCAGCTGGCAGTCACAATCATGAACAGGTGAGTGGATGTGGTTGAAGCCTGTAATGCACGGAGGCAGCGGATAGGCATCAGCTAACAGTCCCAATGATACATAGTAGAGTTGAAGTGATTAGAAGACTGTAGTGCACGGAGGCAGCGGATAGGAATCAGCTCACAGTCACGATGATTCAGTAGATGGTAGAAGTGGTATGGGAACCACAGTAGCAGAAGTGGTTTGGAAACCACAGAGGTAGAAGTGGTTTGGAAACCACAGGAATCAGCAGGGCTGAATAAACAAGGAAACACAGGAACACCTTCAGAGACTCATGGGGAATGAGACTCCAAGATCAGGCAATGTGGTGATGACCACAGGTGCTTAATATAGGGAGGTTGCCTGATCTGCCAATTAAGTTAAAGGAACATACACTGGAGGTATAGAAAGGGCTGCGCATGCGCAGTCCCTCAGGATGGAGGACGGCCACGGTTCCTAAATGTCCGGGAAGAAGCACTCACAGTCCGGTGAGTGACACCTGGGCATAAAACCAAAAAATCCACTTCTTATGTGTGGAATTATTTCTACCCAAATCCAGACAACAATTGTATAGCCATTTGTAGTGTATGTCAAGCCACAGTCAGTCGAGGGAGGGACCTTAACCATCTTGGAACCTCGTCTATGTTACGCCATTTAATGAGAGTTCATGGCAAAGTGTTGGGAAAAGCTGAAAGTTCTTCCAAAAAAATTACAAGCACTCCATCATCAGCTAGGACCCTCCGGTCACCGACATCACGACGGCTACAAAATACACCCACCACACCATCCTCATCAATATCCTCAGTAGTGATCAGAGTTAGCCCGGCATCCCACTTATTAAGGCTGGATGACTCCTGCACTATTGTTAATTCCTCTGAAGAAAGCGTTAGTCTCACTGCTGCTGCTGTTGCTGCTGCTGGGGGTGAATCGTCAGCCCAGAGGCAGGTCAAGAAAATGAGCAGTCCTACATTTCAGCAATTAACTGTAAAACAATAATTTGCTAGGGGAAACAAATATGACAGCAGTCACCCAGTTGCCAAGCGAATCACAGACGCCATGGCTGCAATGTTAGTGTTAGATCTGCGTCCAATCTCCACAATAAACGCAGCTGGTTTTTCACAGTTAATTGAGGTTTTGTGTCCGCGTTACAGAATTCCATCGCGACACCATTTCTCCCGTAAAGCAATTCCACAACTATACCAAAAAGTGTGTAAAAATGTAGAGATTGCACTGAAAAATGACATTCTGCCCACTGTCCACTTAACCACAGATATGTGGACAAGTGGAAGTAGCCAAACCAAAGACTATATGACTGTGACAGCCCACTGGGTTGGGCATTCACCTTCACCAGAAGGAACAGCAGCAGCATTTACACCACTACATAACTTTTGTCACAGGCAGGTCACTCTTTGTATCATCGGCTTCACTAACAGGCATACAGCTGACAATTTGTTATGCAAACTAAGAGATGTGATTGATACATGGCTTATACCACTTGGACTCTGCCCAGGATATGTCATTTCTGATAACGCCAACAATATAGTGCGAGCATTACAGCTGGGTGATTTCCAACACATTCACTGTTTTGCTCACACCATCAACTTGGTGGTGCAGAGCTTCCTACGAAATAACCGTGAGGTGCAGGAGAAGCTTTCGGTGTCCCCTAAAATTTCAGGCCATTTCAGGCATTCAGCCAAAGCATGTAGGAGATTACAGCAGCTCCAAGAGCAGTTCAACTTGCCCTGCCACCAACTTAAGCAAGAGGTGGTAACTAGGTGGAATTCCACCCTGTACATGCTTCACAGGATGGGGGAACAGCTCAAAGCCATCCAAGCATATTGCACAAGCCATGACATTGGGAAAGGAGGGGGGATGTATTTCACTCTTGCACAGTGGGGAATCCTTTCAGTGCTGTGCAAGGTGCTGAAACCATTTGAAGTTGTGATGTGTGAGGTGAGTGCAGACTCTGCTATTTTGAGCCAAGTCATTCCTTTAATTAGACTATTGGAAAAGCAGCTTGAGAAACTGAAGGAGGAGCTGAAAGCAAGCAATTCAGCAAAGTATGTTGGCCTTGTCGATCAAGTACTTCATTCGCCTCACAATGATCTTTGAGTTATTAAGATCTTGAACTCGGATTAGTACGTTTTGGCCACTGTGCTTGCTCCAAGGTTTAAGACCTACATTGAGTCTTTACTTGTAAATGAGCGAGATGTGAACTTTTGCAAGGAGCTATTGCTCAGCAAGTTGGCCACTGAACTGGGCCTCGGCTTGACGATGTGTCCTCCTTCACTTTCTCAAGCTGCTGCTGCTCGTTAAAAATTACATTTCCCAAAAAGAAGCAGGGAAGACGCAGGGGGCAGACCAGAAGAATTTAACATCTGGGCTGGTTTGAAGGATTTTTCAAAAAAATGCCCATAACTCCATCCAATAGAAGTATAAACATGCAAAGGATGATGGGGGATAATTTTCAAGAGGTAATTGATATGGAAATGTCACACAGTCCCTTTCCTTACTGGGAGAAAAAAGCAGGCCATTTGTAAACCCTTGTACAAACTTGCTTTGCAATACCTAAGCTGCCCACCCTCCAGTGTGTACTCTGAATGAGTATTCAGCACAGCAGGGAACTTAGTCAGTGATTGCCATAGAAGGTTACTTCCCAAAAATGTGGAGAAAATGATATTTATAAAAATGAACTACATCTTCCATGAGGAAGGCCTTCACCATTCAAGACATCCAAGCACTGTCTGTTCTCTAATGGCGGATTCAAGCGGCGATGAATTGATAGTCTGTGATGATGACGTACACACTGATGAGGGTGAGGATGAAGCTGAAGATGGTGATGATAACATCTTTTTTTTAAAACTTTCTATGAAAGTGTGGGGTGCAATCTACCCCCAAAGAGGAAATGGACTTGTGGCATTTCCATATCACGTACCGTCTTGAAAGGCTGCTGTTTGGGCAATTTCTCCTTAAGGGTAGGGTGTCATAGACAGAGTGACCTCAAACTGGCTTTCTCCATTTCTCTTAATATTGTACAGTATATATAACGACTGAATTTTTTTGTATTTTCGACAAGTGGAGGGGGGCCTATAGAGACAGAAACCAAACTGGCTTTCTCCATTTCAATTAATATTGTACAGTCTATAACGGCTGAATTTTTTTGTATTTTCGACAAGTGGAGGGGGGCCTATAGAGACATAAAACAAACTGGCTTTCTCTATTTCAATTAATATTGTACAGTCTATAACGACTGAATTTTTTGGTATTTTTGACAAGTGGAGAAGGGCCTATAGAGACAGAAAGCAAACTGCCTTTTTCCATTTCTTTACATATTTAACTATAAGTGTAGGGTGTAATATACATCCAAAGACGATGGCTGCATTGCCAATATGCATAGATGGAAAGGGAGACAATCTGTTTTGTGTGTAGAATTAATGAAGGCCTACCTACCAGGAATTAAACTGTTTTTTTGATAATTTATTAGCTTTACAATTACATTACTTATCCAAGAAACAGGTGGAGCACTAAATTTGGTTATTTTAGGCCCAAAAACATTGATTTGTCAACAAAATAGCAAAACAAAACCAAACAAAACCAAAACCAAAACCAAAATACGCAATGGCGGTTTTGCAAAACCAAAACAAAAACACGATGGTAATCCAGATCCAAAACCGAATACAAAACCAAAACACCATAGTCAGTGACCATCTCTAATTATAATTATACATTTTTGTAATTGCATATAGCACCGATCATATTATGCAGAGCTGTACGGAGGATATGTAGTAATTTCTATCAATACCAGCCTCAATCTAAATTCCCTTACACATACATACTTGTGCTTACTTTGGTGTTTTATATTTATCTCTCATGAATCTTATATTGTCTGTTATTGAAAAGCAAAATAAACTTGTTAAAAAGGTTTTGATTGAAAATGCAAATACTGCTCTCGAAAATTAGCAAATATACAGGAAAAAGAAATACAAAATTGCATATAAACAGTTAATATGGAAGTAAACTCAAAATAGGCTGAACTATATTTTCTTGCCATTCAATATATGGCAACATATTTCTGTTTAATCAGAAAATAATTTAGAAG
The DNA here is from genome assembly GCF_038048845.1 of Mixophyes fleayi. Taxonomy (NCBI): domain Eukaryota; kingdom Metazoa; phylum Chordata; class Amphibia; order Anura; family Limnodynastidae; genus Mixophyes; species Mixophyes fleayi. The sequence continues at coordinate 253,018,858 of NC_134405.1, forward strand.
TTGTTTACTAGATGCACACACTCAAAGTCACTGACTTGCATTAATACATCAACTACCCTGTTAGTGACAATATATGATTGAAACTAACAGACTATTTTTTATCTCACTCACCTATTTCTATATAATTAATTTTAAATAAGGTTTGTAATAAATCATTTTTTTCACCCAAATTTAAGACATCATTTTGAAAGCTTCTAACAAAGACTTTAAGAATTTTAAGAAAGAGTTTGTGAGATTTAAACATAAGCACATAATCAGCAACTATTTCAAATACAGTAAGGCAACATTGACTGTTCCACAGAGCACAGGAAAAGTATTAAATGAGCTTTGCAGGATTCTGGGTATATTTCAAAGCACTGTCATATCATTAAGTAAATTATGGCATTTGTTCATAACTGTCCAACTAGATCAAATTGTTATATCCTTACAATGATTCATGGATCTTGAGCAGAGACACTGATCTGTTAGTAATGCCTTTATTTTGCAATACAAGCAATGATCAATGTTATGTAAGTAGTACTAAGCTGTGCAGTGAGCAAACTGATTTAATATTTCTGCCAGAGGGACACATACAATGCGTTGCAGAAAAATGTGTTCCAGGCACATCCAGTAGAGGTTACCAAAATAAAAATGCATCCCTAACTGGCCCCTAGCATATAACCCGCTGGCAATAGTAATGGAACTATCTCCAAAATTATTCTATTTTAAAATTCTCATGAAAGGTTTTTTAAGGAACCCAGTAGCAAAAAAAAAAAAAAAAAAGAGACACGGAAATAGAACTTATAGTTCCCTTAAGGTTTTGTTCCAAACATTTTTTCAGAGAAATAAACATAATTTTTATTATTACTAATCTGAACAGACTTTTCAATTATATATTTATATACTACATATTCAGTGTAAAATACAAATATCCTGTAGTATTATGAACAACAAATATAGCCAGCAGGTGTCAAATGACTTTCCAATTTCTGCTCATATTATAAACTAAGCCAAATAAATGAACTTCATCTGAAGATCAGGCTGAATGTCCTTCTGCTTCAATTAGAGTAAGGAGCAAATCCATCTAAAGAGTGTAAATTTGCACCTGGACAAAACAGGTTGCAATGTAGGAGTTGGAAATGCAATTTTATGGCATGAAGCACACAAATACTGGGCAGCTTTATTTTTATTCTGAGATTTACAGCTGTCTGCACATTTTAAATTTGTCCACCGTGCCGTGCAACATGGTTTTGCCAAGGTGCAAAATTGCACCTTTTAGCTGAATTTATTCCCAATTTTAAATGAGGCTCCTTAAGTGAATCCAATTTGGTCACTGCTAAATTATACAAATGTTATTTTTTGGTAGGTAACAACTGAAATCCAGACTGATTTAAAATGCATTTAAATTGCCCAATCAATTTATTTAGTGATTTACATAAAAACTACTTCACTAACTCAAGGATCATTTAAAAAATGGGAAAAAAATGGTGTAAACATAAAGGGTAATAATATTTATATTTATTATTATTATTATTATTATTATTATTATTATTATAGTATAATAATAATAATAATAATAATAATAATAATAATAATAATAATAATGATAATAATAATTGTTTATCTCAAAATTATAATCATTGGCCATGAGTTTTTCAGTATATCTTTTCTAACACCATTCCACACTTGAAAATTACATGCATTTGCTGAGAAAATAGGGTACGTTACTGTTATCTGGAGCCATTTAAAAAATGTGGCTGTATTCTTTCAAATTATTTGAAAAAAATAATTCAACCGGCATTTAAAACTTTACTGTTCTTTGGAGCCCTTTGAACAAAAAAAACATACAACCAACATTTAAATATGAATTTATTCACTCTGCCTTCTACTGAAAGAGAGGCTGTGGCATTTTTGCAAAAGAAAGGAATACTGCCAACTAGGTTGTGTCAAAGAAATCATGAAATGAAGCTCTACTTTGGTTCGTGTATGTCCTGGAATTGTAGAAAATCTACTTGTCGAAAGAAAGTCAACATCCACTAGGGAAATTGGTTCACTGAAAGTCGTCTACCATACATAACAGCCATTCGCTTCTTCTATTGCTGAGCCAAGGAATTGACATTGATCAAGTTGTGCAAGGAGGGATTGGACATAAACAAAACACAACCGTCTGTCACTCACCGGACTGTGAGTGCTTCTTCCCGGACATTTAGGAACCGTGGCCGTCCTCCATCCTGAGGGACTGCGCATGCGCAGCCCTTTCTATACCTCCAGTGTATGTTCCTTTAACTTAATTGGCAGATCAGGCAACCTCCCTATATTAAGCACCTGTGGTCATCACCACATTGCCTGATCTTGGAGTCTCATTCCCCATGAGTCTCTGAAGGTGTTCCTGTGTTTCCTTGTTCATTCAGCCCTGCTGATTCCTGTGGTTTCCAAACCACTTCTACCTCTGTGGTTTCCAAACCACTTCTGCTACTGTGGTTCCCATACCACTTCTACCATCTACTATATCATCGTGACTGTGAGCTGATTCCTATCCGCTGCCTCCGTGCACTACAGTCTTCTAATCACTTCAACTCTACCATGTATCATTGGGACTGTTAGCTGATGCCTATCCGCTGCCTCCGTGCATTACAGGCTTCAACCACATCCACTCACCTGTTCATGATTGTGACTGCCAGCTGATTCCTATCCGCTGCCTCCGTGCACTACAGGCTTCAACCTGCAACTCGTCTGTGTTTCATCATCGTGACTGCTAGCTGATTCCTATCCGCTGCCTCCGTGCACTACAGTCTTCAACCTGCAACTCGTCTGTGTTTCATCATCGTGACTGCTAGCTGATTCCTATCCGCTGCCTCCGTGCACTACAGTCTTCAACCTGCAACCCGTCTGTGTTTCATCGTGACTGTTTGGCTGATTCCTATCCGCTGCCTCTGTGCGCTTCAGTCTTCAGTCCTTGTCAACGCTCCCGTGTTTCCTTGAGTCTGCCTCCACTATTGCTACCCGCTATTCTCCGTGATCAACAGTGCCTGTTCAACTCTGCTCTCCCGTGTCCCATCGTTACTGCACCTGCTGGTTGCTATTGGCTACCTCCGTGTTCCCGCAGAGACCCGCTGCTGCTACTCCTCAGCACTACTCATCCATCTACTGCTGATCCGCTCTCCACGCTTTCCTGTGTTCCCTGCTGGTCTACCTTCCCGTGCGCTGCACCTACTAGACCACCGCTTCACCCATCCAGGGACTTCGCATCCTGCCGGCCTCCTGCCGTTCAGGTATCTCTGCACTCCTGTCTGACTGCCTCCTGAACCACGGTATGCATACTTCTCATTGACTGTGCTGTGTATTGCATACCTTGCTGGACTGTGTTGGTTCTCCTCTGGAGTGTGCTGTCCGCTGAGTCTATTGCCATCATTGACTGTGTTATCTTATGCTGGACTACTTCAAGAGACTTTCTATATTGGCAGTATTGTTCAGTCATTTATACATTTATATTGTGCATATTACCGTGGATCAAAGTCAAGGTGCCCGTGTATATATTGTGTTGCAGTCTCTCCCCGTGCACCTCCTCACATATATATTCAGTAGTACAACTTGCTAGTGGCAGACCACTGACTCCTGTTTACAGTTTCACCTGTTCCAGTATCCTCTCACATAGCAGTGGTACAACTTGCTAACGCAGACCACTGACTCCCCGGATATCTCCACTTGGATTCCATTCCTTCACTCAGACAGCGGTACAACTTGCTATCCGCAGACCGCTGACTCTCATCACCTCCTCGTTTCTGTTGGACATTCCTCCTCACTATAGCAGTGGTACAACTTGCTACCGCAGACCACTGACTACCTTCACGTGTCCTTTGTCCATACAGTTCCTCGTGTATTACTACCTCCATATTGCCAGTGCTGCTAGTCATAGACTTTCCTGAGCATCTCATCATCTGCTATTTCCTGTTCCGTGATCACCCTGCTACCAGAGTACCATATTACCACCTATACTGCTCTGGTAAGCCTATCACCTGGTGATCCCTGGGTAAAGACTCCTAGTGCCCGTGACAGTAAGATCAGGCCATGACAGACCCAGATACGGAACCTACTGCTAAAGAGATGCTGCAGCATCTGGTCAGTCGTGTGGAGCAACAGGATGCTCGCCAACAGCTGTTACTTCAATGTTACCAATCGTTAACCTCCCAAGGAACATCTGGACAGACTGTTACAGCTAGTATTGAAGCTCCTGTGCTTTCCTCCGTTTCCCCAGTGCCATCCCAGGTGTCTACAGCTCCTACGCTTCACCTGCCTACTCCGTCAAAATATGACGGGGACCCCAAAACTTGTAGAGGTTTCCTTAACCAATGTTCAGTCCATTTTGAACTCCAACCTCAAAATTTTTCTACCCATCGTTCCAGAGTGGCCTATCTTATCTCATTGTTTTCTGGACAAGCCCTGGCTTGGGCCTCCCCTCTGTGGGAAAGAAACGATCCAATTCTACAAGATAGTGCCAAATTCATTTCCACGTTCCGAAGTGTGTTCGATGAACCAGGTCGTGTGACCTCCGCTGCTTCCAGCATTCTTCGTTTGCGACAAGGCTCCCATACAGTAGGACAGTATGTCATTCAATTTAGGATCTTAGCCTCTGAACTTCAGTGGAACACTGAAGCATTAGTTGCCGCCTTCTGGCAGGGGCTCTCCGATAAAATTAAAGATGCACTGACTACCCAAGAGCTTCCTTCGTCACTAGAAGATTTGATCTCTCTTTGCCATCGTGTAGACATGAGATTTCGTGAAAGAGAATCTGAGAAAACAACTTCTGCTAAAGCACCTCTTCGTTTAAACCCTCAATTTCGTCCAGTTTCACCTTCTGTGATTCCCATGGAGATAGGACGTTCCAAATTATCTTTAGAAGAGAGGAAACGAAGAGTAAAGAATAGACTCTGTATCTATTGTGCTGATTCCACACATATGCTCAGTTCTTGCCCTAAGAGATCGGGAAATGCCAGGCCCTAACTAGTTCTGGAGAGGTGAAGTTAGGGTCCCTGGAGTCCTCTCCATTGTCTATGAAATCTAAAGTCTGCGCTTTCGATGTTACGATTTCCTTTGCTACTAAATCCTTTGAGTCACAGGCATTGATTGATTCCGGAGCAGCAGGAAATTTCATTTCTAAATCACTAGTGAATCAATGGTCCCTACCAGTGATCACTTTAAAAACACCCATTACTGTGACGGCTATAGATGGATCACGTCTCATCAATGGTCTCATCACCCAGAGTACGTCTCCAGTAACCCTTCAGATTGGTGTACTACACCATGAAGAAATTTCGTTTTTAATTCTTCCTGTTACGACAAGTCCGATTGTCTTAGGCCTTCCATGGCTTCAATGTCACTCTCCCCAGATTGACTGGCGCACCCCTCAAGTTACGTCTTGGGGGCCTGAATGTCACCATCGTTGTCTCTCTCAAGTTATTCCTCTTAAAGTACAGCAATCTTCCATCTCATCTTCCTCCCCGGGACTCCCTCCTCAGTATGCTTCATTTGCCGATGTGTTTGATAAAGCTCAGTCTGAACGTCTTCCTCCTCATCGTTCTTGGGATTGTCCGATCGACCTTCTACCTGGCAAGACTCCTCCCAGGGGTCGGGTCTATCCTCTCTCGTTACCTGAAACTCAAGCCACATCTGAGTACATACAGGAGAATCTCCAGCGTGGGTTCATTCGACCTTCCACCTCTCCCGCTGGAGCTGGGTTCTTCTTCGTCAAAAAGAAGGATGGATCATTACGCCCTTGTATAGATTTTCGTGGACTCAACGCCATTACTATCAAGAATCGGTATCCCATTCCGCTGATCACTGAGCTATTTGATCGCATCAAGGGAGCTCGGATATTTACTAAGTTGGATCTTCGTGGTGCCTACAATTTAATTAGAATCCGTTCCGGTGACGAATGGAAGACCGCGTTTAACACCAGAGATGGGCATTACGAATATTTAGTAATGCCCTTCGGGCTGTGTAATGCCCCCGCGGTTTTCCAGGGTTTCATCAATGAGATCTTTCGGGACTTATTATATGTATGTGTCGTTGTCTACCTGGACGACATACTGATCTTCTCACAGGACCTGCCTTCTCATCACCAACATGTGGCAGAGGTCCTCTCCAGACTACGGAAAAACTCATTGTTCTGTAAATTGGAAAAATGTTCATTCGAGTTACCCCAGATTCCATTCTTGGGGTATATAGTTTCCGGAGTTGGCCTGAAGATGGATCCAGACAAAGTAAATGCTGTACTACATTGGCCTCAGCCAACTACTCTTCGTGCCATCCAGCGTTTTTTAGGTTTTGCCAATTACTATAGACGCTTCATTCAAGACTTCTCATCCATTGCATCTCCCATTGTGGCCTTAACTCGGAAAGGGGCTAATACTAAGCAATGGTCATCTGAGGCTCTCCAAGCCTTTCAAATCCTCAAAGAGTCCTTCTCGTCTGCTCCCATTCTGCGACAACCTGATGTGACACTCCCCTTCTTCCTAGAAGTAGATGCCTCTAATGTGGGCTTAGGAGCTATTCTCTCCCAACGCTCGGAGCAACAAAAATTACATCCTTGTGCCTTCTACTCTCGGGGTCTTCTGCCCGCAGAGAAAAACTATACTATCGGGGACAAGGAGTTGCTGGCCATCAAAGCTGCATTAGAGGAATGGAGATACTTGTTGGAAGGAGCTCGCCATCCGGTGACGATCTTCACGGATCATAAGAACTTGTCATATTTGCAATCTGCTCAATGCTTGAACCCTCGTCAAGCAAGATGGTCTCTTTTCTTTTCCCGTTTTGAATTAATTATAACCTTCAAACCAGCTGCTAAGAACAAGAAAGCTGACGCTCTATCTCGAGCTTTTGTGACGTCCTCTGATGTAGAAGAGGTTCCCAACCATGCTATTCTAGACCCCAAATGTATTTCTCTGGCTGCTTCATCCACCAAAATGCTACCATTTGGGAAGACCCTCGTGCCTCCTACTCTGAGGAGGAAAATCCTTTCGTGGTTCCATGCCTCTCGTTTTTCTGGACACGCCGGTGAACATAAGACCTTTGAGATTCTCTCTCGTAGTTACTGGTGGCCTTCAATGAGGAGAGACGTCAAAGAGTTTATTGCTTCCTGCGATTTATGTTCTCAGTTCAAATCCTCCCGCAGAACTCCAGCAGGGTTGCTGCGACCACTACCCATTCCGTCCAAGCCTTGGACCCATATTAGTATGGATTTCGTTACTGATTTGCCACCAAGTAAGAATCACAATACTATTTGGGTAGTGGTAGACAGATTTTCGAAGATGGCTCATTTCGTCCCTCTGTCCGGTTTACCTTCCTCGTCTACTCTGGCTGAACATTTCATTAAAGAAATCTTCCGCATCCATGGATGTCCGTCTGAGATTGTGTCAGATAGAGGAGTACAATTCGTTTCCAGATTCTGGCGGGCCCTTTGTAAAACCTTGGGCATACGATTAGCACTCTCATCGTCTTACCATCCGCAATCTAACGGACAAACGGAACGAGTCAATCAAGATCTTGAGACTTTTATTAGGATGTTCTCTTCAGCCAACCAAGACAACTGGGTAGAATTGCTCCCTTGGGCTGAATTCGCCCATAACAACATGTACCATGAGTCATCATCCAAAACTCCATTCTTTGTGGTCTACGGTCACCATCCGTCTTTTCCGGAATTTCCTGCCCTCCCGCCCACCCAAGTTCCTGCTGTGGAGACTGCTTGTCAGACCTTCAAAAATATCTGGTCTCAGGTCAAAACCTGTTTAAAGAAGACATCTAACAAATATAAGTCTTTCGCAGATAAGAAGAGGCGGGCTATTCCACCACTAAAAATTGGAGATCGTGTCTGGTTATCTACCAAAAATATTCGTTTGAAGGTTCCATCTATGAAATTCGCCCCTCGTTTTATTGGTCCATATAGGATCATTCAAGTTATCAATCCAGTGTGTGTTAAACTTCTTCTTCCTAAGAATCTTCGGATCTCCAATGCCTTCCATGTGTCCTTGCTCAAACCTCTCATCATCAACCGTTTCTCGACTCCTTCCTCAGCACCGCAGCCAGTTCAAGTTCATCAGGAGGAGGATTTCGAGATTACTGAGGTATTGGATGCAAAAATTTCGCGAGGAGTCCTCCGTTTCCTCGTTCATTGGAAGGGCTTTGGTCCTGAGGAGCGTTCATGGATCAAAGCTGAAGATCTTAATGCTCCTGCCCTTCTGAAGAAGTTTTATTCCAAAAATCCGGACAAGCCCGGTTCCAGGCGTTCTGTGCCCACCTTTAAAAGGGGGGGTACTGTCACTCACCGGACTGTGAGTGCTTCTTCCCGGACATTTAGGAACCGTGGCCGTCCTCCATCCTGAGGGACTGCGCATGCGCAGCCCTTTCTATACCTCCAGTGTATGTTCCTTTAACTTAATTGGCAGATCAGGCAACCTCCCTATATTAAGCACCTGTGGTCATCACCACATTGCCTGATCTTGGAGTCTCATTCCCCATGAGTCTCTGAAGGTGTTCCTGTGTTTCCTTGTTCATTCAGCCCTGCTGATTCCTGTGGTTTCCAAACCACTTCTACCTCTGTGGTTTCCAAACCACTTCTGCTACTGTGGTTCCCATACCACTTCTACCATCTACTATATCATCGTGACTGTGAGCTGATTCCTATCCGCTGCCTCCGTGCACTACAGTCTTCTAATCACTTCAACTCTACCATGTATCATTGGGACTGTTAGCTGATGCCTATCCGCTGCCTCCGTGCATTACAGGCTTCAACCACATCCACTCACCTGTTCATGATTGTGACTGCCAGCTGATTCCTATCCGCTGCCTCCGTGCACTACAGGCTTCAACCTGCAACTCGTCTGTGTTTCATCATCGTGACTGCTAGCTGATTCCTATCCGCTGCCTCCGTGCACTACAGTCTTCAACCTGCAACTCGTCTGTGTTTCATCATCGTGACTGCTAGCTGATTCCTATCCGCTGCCTCCGTGCACTACAGTCTTCAACCTGCAACCCGTCTGTGTTTCATCGTGACTGTTTGGCTGATTCCTATCCGCTGCCTCTGTGCGCTTCAGTCTTCAGTCCTTGTCAACGCTCCCGTGTTTCCTTGAGTCTGCCTCCACTATTGCTACCCGCTATTCTCCGTGATCAACAGTGCCTGTTCAACTCTGCTCTCCCGTGTCCCATCGTTACTGCACCTGCTGGTTGCTATTGGCTACCTCCGTGTTCCCGCAGAGACCCGCTGCTGCTACTCCTCAGCACTACTCATCCATCTACTGCTGATCCGCTCTCCACGCTTTCCTGTGTTCCCTGCTGGTCTACCTTCCCGTGCGCTGCACCTACTAGACCACCGCTTCACCCATCCAGGGACTTCGCATCCTGCCGGCCTCCTGCCGTTCAGGTATCTCTGCACTCCTGTCTGACTGCCTCCTGAACCACGGTATGCATACTTCTCATTGACTGTGCTGTGTATTGCATACCTTGCTGGACTGTGTTGGTTCTCCTCTGGAGTGTGCTGTCCGCTGAGTCTATTGCCATCATTGACTGTGTTATCTTATGCTGGACTACTTCAAGAGACTTTCTATATTGGCAGTATTGTTCAGTCATTTATACATTTATATTGTGCATATTACCGTGGATCAAAGTCAAGGTGCCCGTGTATATATTGTGTTGCAGTCTCTCCCCGTGCACCTCCTCACATATATATTCAGTAGTACAACTTGCTAGTGGCAGACCACTGACTCCTGTTTACAGTTTCACCTGTTCCAGTATCCTCTCACATAGCAGTGGTACAACTTGCTAACGCAGACCACTGACTCCCCGGATATCTCCACTTGGATTCCATTCCTTCACTCAGACAGCGGTACAACTTGCTATCCGCAGACCGCTGACTCTCATCACCTCCTCGTTTCTGTTGGACATTCCTCCTCACTATAGCAGTGGTACAACTTGCTACCGCAGACCACTGACTACCTTCACGTGTCCTTTGTCCATACAGTTCCTCGTGTATTACTACCTCCATATTGCCAGTGCTGCTAGTCATAGACTTTCCTGAGCATCTCATCATCTGCTATTTCCTGTTCCGTGATCACCCTGCTACCAGAGTACCATATTACCACCTATACTGCTCTGGTAAGCCTATCACCTGGTGATCCCTGGGTAAAGACTCCTAGTGCCCGTGACACCGTCTACTGGAACAAATAAATGCGAGAAATCTGTGCCGAGTACCTCAGTCGACAGCCAAAACAGAAGATCGGATGTGAAGGATTAATCGTCGAGCTTGTTTACTAAGCGAGAGTTTGTTTACTAAGCATAAGAGCAATGCCGGCTGAGTGCTTCCTCTGCATTGGATCTTCGGAGGACTCTGTCGGGAGACGCACCAGTGCTTTTTGGTAAAAGTAGATGATCGTAGTGTGAAAACGTTAATGACAGCGGTTTTGGATAATATTGAAAGAGGTTCTATAATTTACTTGAATAGTTGGAGCGCCTGCAAGACAGAAGAATTGGAAAGGCCGGAATTAAACATTTCAAAGTAAATCATTGCTACAATTTTGTCGATCCTGACACTGATGTCCATACTCAGAGTTTCGAATGAATGTGGGGAACCGCTAAATGGCGGAATAAACTATTAATGTAATTCTATAGTTTTCAAATAAGCATTGCATAAGCGATTGTAGTGTGTTTCCAAAACACAAAGTAATTTATTTTAGCAGATGTAAAATTTAGCAGTTCAATACATAATTATAATACAGTACAGCCAATACTAAAAAGAAACATACATACCGCGCCCGCATGCGCTCGTTAAGCTGCGCTTCTACTGGTACCTGAGGACAGTACTTCACTCTAGAATACTGTGGTCAGAGAAGACTGAGGCCAGTGCCAGTGAGAGCTGTATTATATACACTAAGTGGTACAGTGAAAACAATGCAGATAGTGTGGCTTGCTTCTATTGGTCCAGGTATCAGGAAGGTCCAGAGTGCTGCAGGTCATAGGCCAGTTCAAACCAAAATATCCAAAAGTGGGGGTCATCTCTCCAGGGGTTGTGCTCTGACTTTCCCACCCAAGAATCCAGTTACAACTAGTCTATTAGCATTTTATAGTCAGTATTTCTGTAAACATTTATTCCCTAACATCGCTAACTAGAGTATGCAATGTGCGATCTCTTCGGCGAAGGAACCGGACAACTGCTGATGAATAGGGGATTAAAATGATACTAGACATGACACGTTTCCTGTAACCTGAACCTTAAATAACACTTAAGTGTACATATAATCATAATATATAAACTAAATACTATCTGCTCATAAATCACTGTGGAATGGAATCAAAATAAATATGAAATACATAAATAACTAAATGTTGTAGTGCGAGTGTGTGCGTGCGTATTTTACAGCGTGGTCGCGCCATTCCACGTGTAGCGTGGCATACTGAGTGCAATCGCACGATAAAACAATATTAACCAATATACTTTCGTTCATCCAATTATATGACTTCGACAAAACAACATAGAGGATCAACGCAGCTGCATTTGAAGTCGTATTTAGCCAAATTCATTTGGAGACTGGAAGTCGGAGAAGACAACATATTCGAGTCACTTTTGGATGCAATTAAAATTTTCTGGTCTCTGGAAAGTAAATAAAAAAATGGCATAAATTAAAAAATGGCTTCAGGTAACAGGAAAGTACCGGAAATTGTAATCACAGTAAATTTTAAAGTATGGCTTGAATAGCTCTTGCTATTTTCCTGCAAATCTTCTTAAAGGCACATGATTGCCACCTGTTTATATTGCACTCTCACCCTTCACACCACCAGTATCTCATCAACCGTGAACAAGGCTTTGTCACAGTCTGTACCTGGGACGATGCACAAAAGTATGAATCTCCGAGAAATTCCTGCAATAATTTTTTCTTAGAACTTCCTCCCAAAAATGCTTGTGTAATCAGGCACATGCATTTGAGGGTTTCCAGTTGCCCAGGTCCCCCCCCTCCCAGACTGGCAATGAGTCAATAGACTGTCTTGAAACCAGCCACTTAAAGAATCTGACTGTTGACCATATAGATCCATACCTCAACTCCACCTCTTACCATGTTGATGGCACACACAAGTATCGCCGGTTTTCTTCTTTGCTCCCCATACCCCACCAATTAAGTCTCTTTGATTGGCATGCCGGAATCATGCTGAGAAATTCATTTGAAGAAGGCAGCTCATTGCTGGCTATATAAATATCAGACACACAGACCTGCATGTTGTCCAAGTGTGAAGGAAGCAAGAGAGCTAGACAGAAGAGTCTGAATTTACCATGTCAGATGTAAGAAGATAATGGTGAGGGAAGTGAGTGCTTTTAATTTAATGTGATTGGGGGCATGGGCTTTAGATTTAATCCTGATGGTGGGGGCTAATTTAATAATGGATGGAATATAAAAATTTATTGGTAGGGGATATTTATTTATGGTGGGGGCTATTAAACAGTGGACTTATAGTGGTCTCTGTTAATTTAAGGTTGTGTGATGGGTCTATTAGTTTAATGCTGAGGTGGTTTAGCTGTTTTCAATTGAATGTGGAGTTCAGTTGGAGTCACAGGAGGGGTCTTCATTAAATGTTAATAACAATTATTTAATGTTGGGGCTGTTTAAGGTGTATGTCTATTTATTAAATGTGAATGCTATTAATTTAACGTCAGGGATAGTTGAAGATAAGGAGGCCTAATTATTAAACGTGGGTGCTATTGATTTATTGTTGATATTGGTTGAAAGGATGGAGGCATAGAATTGCTTGACTTCCTATATTTCATATCTTTTTCCTAAATTGGGCTCCAACATTCTAGGATCCAGGAAACCAGCAACTGAGCTTAAGACATGAGCAGCCGCAGTCTCAATTTTTGGTAACTGCTCCACTCATTCTGGACTTTGTCTGTCTACAAGGACAGTTTGGAGGTATGTCCCACTTCACACAACTCTACGTGCACCTAACATGGTGCATAGTGTTGCCTATTTGAAGTGGATAGGAAGGGGTTGGAAAGTGGTCTAGTACTTGCTAAAATTATATTCATGCCTCCTTGCATGATTATTAAGGTGGCATGGCATAGATAAACCCCTCTAGAAATCATGCATTTGCTCCTGGTAAGTTATATCTCCTCCCTAACATAGCTAACTGCCAAATTTAACTGTCAACATTGCTAAAGACAGAAATACTGGTTAAAATGTGCTGGAAATAGACAGAGGCAAAAAACCCAAAACAAAAACAAATGAATGTAGCTTTCAAGATGATGCTGTGGCAACAAATCAAAAACAAACTTAATACTGTCGCTGATAATTAAAATGTCTAAAGTAAGAAAAGGTGGCAAGACTTCAAAAGTAATATATATACTAAATATACTTTGTAAACCACCTGTGCCACTGGCATGCTTCTGTTGTTCACAAAGGGAAGAACTGGCACAAACACCTCTTGAAATATATAGATTGAGGTTGTTGATGGGGGAAGGGGGAACAGCGAGATGTTAGCCATATGTGCTGCAACCACAGCTGAGCCAGCCAACACTATGTATGTAATTAATATTTTAATTAGACTAAGCTCTCACCAGCAGGGCTTTCCCTCTTCCTGACTTTTTGGCAGCTCCTAGGTCACCAAGGGATGCATCTCTATATTATGCTTCTTACAGACTGTGTACTATGCCCTATATTTAGTCTTGCCTATCTTATGCTTAATTTCTTGGTTGTATTGCATCTATGCTTCTAGAATGTTCAGTATTTTGCCTCTTGGACCTATATTGAACATATTTGGTATTCCTATGCCTGGGAGAACTGGTCAATTATTTTATGGTGGATATCAGTTTTGCTTTGCTTTTTTAATTATGTAAAACTAACTATATGAAACCACATTTTTTTCCTATCTTAGTTTTTTTCTCCCTAAAAACTTATTGCAAAATGTGCAATTTGGTCTATTCATGAAGGGACCAAAAACCTAAAGTGTTGAAATAGCTAATAAATCATTGTACATTCAGAAAATGGTGTTTGAGATTATAAACTAAAATTAAATTTTCTGTCAACATCACTTTTACTTAGCGAAAGCACTTCATCAAGAATATATTAGGAAAACAAAACAAATGCATGTGCATTTTTTTTAAAAACACACATAAATCAGGCTTGTCTGTATTCAACAAGGAGCTGATAAATACGGGTCTAGGTCCACTCTGCTCTAAAAGACAATACACTGCAGAAAACGTCCAATGTAGAATATCAAGTCACAAAAGAACACATACACAAAATAAACCTATTAAATTAATGTTACCTGTTAATAATATAGTCAAACATTAAAAAATAAGCAAAGTTGATTTTTTTCTTATTTTTAGTCTATAAAATACATTTATTAGGATGTTATCAATGTCTACTGTACATTAAATGCATTTTTACAGTTGCTGCTGATTGCAAACACATGTTATAACTTGCAAACACGTCTATCATCACTATCACTTGCCACTTACTTCAGACCTGTAGCTGATGTAAGTAATACAACTGAAAAACACGTATCTTTGAGATAGTGGAGCTAGGCACGCACTTACTATACATTGACTGTGTGCATGCTCCCAGTTCCTTGCTCGTTCTGCACATAAATTCATAGCCTGTAGTAAGGGTCCTTTGTGCTCGAAGATAAATTGGATATTGTTGCATTCTCTGGCTATTAGTCCAGTTCTGGGAATGTGCGTTATAATTTTACACAAAATACGGCACTTATCGGCATTTACATGCCCTAATAATTTAGGCCCTGTATGTGTAACATTTTTAAGAGCATGCAACAGGAAAAATTTGCAAGTAAAAAAATATATATTTTCACAATGCTAAATCTAAATTTGAGCTATTGGATTACCTATATGTCTTGTATCAAAGCCGTTTGTTTAGAAAATATAACTATTTTGATTGTATTGGTATTTGGTCATACATGTACACAAGACATGACATTTATCATCAGAATTCTCTGAAGTAAATGGGAAGATGGTATTAAGTAAATTTTATTTACCGAATCTGGAATTAATTGTGGTAAAATGCACGTGTTTGTCAGCTTGTAGCACTTTGGCTTCTTTCCATGCTTCCCAAAAATACACTTTGCCACTGCCACCACCATGGCCACCAACACAACCTTGGAACCAGCTATAGATCCTTTCCAGAAAAAGGTTACTTTTGATTAACAGACTCTTATTATTTTGACTTGCCTCTTACTCGAGTAGGATGGTAACATCCTAGCAGGCAGGGGTGGAAGAGTGCATTACCAAGCCACAAAGTAAAATTTGGGAAGGACCAGGCAATTGCATTGTCATCTCCCAGGCCTCCTTCCCTTATCTTAATAAAACATGCCAAGTGTATGCTGGGCTAGCATATATTCAGAAAAGGCATCCGTGCTACTCTTTTAAGAATGAAGGCCTCAGGGAGGAGCTGATGCTTTGGACATGGGGGTGACTGGTATTGTGATGCCTCACCGCTGGATCCCATAGCTGCTGAACCTCCTGCACTCCCTACAGTTCTGCCCCTAATAGCAGAGTTAGCTTTTAGGTGGTGTAGTTGTGAATCTTATGAAAAATAAATAGTCAAAAGAACCAGGAATATCTAATATGTTCGGATCTGCTATGCAACAGAAAGGCATAAGAAAAACCATAGTAATTTTACAGTTATAGTCATCATCATCATTTATATATATAACGCCACTAATTTTGCAGCGCTGTACAGAGAACTCACTCACATCAGTCCCTGCCCCATTGTGGTTAACAGTCTAAATTCCCTAACACACACACACATAGACAGACACACACACACACAGACAGACACACACACATACACAGACTGGGGTCAATTTGTTTGCAGCCAATTAACCTACCAGTATGTTTTTGGAGTTTGGGAGAAAACAAGAGCACCCGGAGGAAACCCACGCAAGCACAGGGAGAACATACAAACTCCTCAAACTCCTAAGGCCGTGTTCAGGAATTGAGCTCATGACCCCAGTGATGTAAGGCAGAAGTGCTAATCACTTAGCCACCGTGCTGCCCCAACAGTACAGTCATACTGTCAAAAGTGACAGTCAGAGTGCCTTATTAACTGTACTAGCCAGAACAATTTCTTCAGTGTATAATGAAGGTATCCCTCTAAAGAGTGGGTAAAATGCTGTTAACTATAGGCACTAATTTATTTGTAGACCTTTTTACATTATTATTAACTACAAGTTGTATATATGAACTTCATTTCATGTAAATGTACAGTTGACACCACATTCTTCCAGCATCAGTGTGACTGGAGCCTCATCTCATTAATCTGTGCTGTTGGGGACTTTGTTCCTTTCATTATCTAACTTTTAGTCTGTGGCTTCCTGCTTACCTCCATTCACCTGTTTATATCTTGACATTTTCGCTCTGAATTGCAGTCCTACCCTCAATAACATAATCATATGAGTGGAAAAGTCATTACAGCTCACTACCTCCTACAAAATCAGCACAATAATTTCCTGAAATAGTCTTTTCTGTTTAGCTATAGTTTGTCCTATCCCCACCACTTCAAATCTGAAGCCATCATGGACGAACAGGAGATAAGGATTCAATACAGTAAGTTGTTCTGAACCTATGTTGAATGCACATTAAATAATAAAAAATCTCGTAGATTCTCGGCGTGGCTTGGAGTCCATACTGAGTGGTCGCGCTTCTCCGCAGCTCCGTCTTCCAGGACCCTAAGTTGCTGGAAAAAGTTCCCCTATTGTCTGTGCCCTCTGATAGAACTCAGCTTGTTGATTAGAGGAGAGGTCGGGGGTCCAGGAGAGTTGTCCAGGCGGACCTGCGTGCACGCCTGTTTGTGGTCGGGCCAGCGCTGACTTATCCCGCCGCCTCCTCCTCCTTTACCTGTGTCGAAGTCGTATAATTGGATGAACAAAAGTATATTGGTTTAATTTTGGTTACGTGTTACGTGGCGTGATGCTATCGCACGGTAAAATACGCACGCACGCACTCGCATTACAACATTTAGTTATTTATATAATTCATATTCATATTGGTTTCGTTACACTGTAATTTATGAGCAGATAATATTTGGTTTATTATTAGTCTATATATATATATATATATATATAGTATGATTATATGTACATTTTACTGTTATTAAAGGTTTAGGTTATAGGAAAGGTGTCATGCCTGATATCATATTGATCCCCTTATCATTAGCAACTGTCCGGTGCAGTCAGCGAAGAGATCGCACGTTGCATACTTTAGTTATTGATATTAGGGAATAATCCTTTGTATGATGCTGGCTATGAAAGTAGCAGACCCCCTGGAGAGACGACCCCCACCTTTGGATTCCTTAGATTGAATCAACCTATGATCTGTTTACCCTGGACCCACCCAACGTCTGGACCTATAGAAACAATCTACATCATCTCTATTGTTCAAGTGTAACACAGTACCGTATATAATCATCGCTGCACACCCCCTAGTTCTCAGTCAACTCTGACACAGTATTCTAACAGATATACTGTCCACCGGGTCCCGTGGGTGTGCAGCGTGCGCATGCGTTAGCATTGGTATGTACTTATCTTTTGGTATTGGCTGTACTGTACTTTATTACAATATAATAATGTATTGAATTGTTGACTATTTACATCTGCTAAAATAAATAACTTTGTGCTTTGGAAACACATACAATCGATTGGGCAATGCTTATTTGAAAACGATAAAATTACTTTAATAATTGGGGGCTCGTGAGTTTAGGAGTTACGTTATCGGCAGGTATGCAACGCTCACGGTATTTGGTTCCTCAACAAAGGGCGGATTGACGGACGCGTCGCATAACAGGAAAGAACGCAATGTGTTTAAGACCTGTGGTTCACTGTGTGTTGCGAAACCGAATGTCCGTTATTGCATAGACTGAAGGAACGCTAATTTGAATCTAGGGACAAGAAAGAAAAATGTTTCTTTTTATTGTCGTTTTACGTTTTACGTTTTTTAAAGTGTATTGCATTGCTGAGCGTATGTGTATTTCCTGCTCAGCGTATGTGTACTTCCGGTAATATTGCCACGTGGTTAAACAATGGTGTATAATGTCTATTATATATGCATACTGTAAGCACTTGGTAAAGTCTCTGAAAAGATAGTGCCATTGTTTGGGAAAGTTATTTTCTGTGCAGAAAACTAAGGTGTATGTGTTTGGTGATTGTATGATTTTGAAGTAAAATTTGATTTACTGTCAAAAAGACAGGGATATCGGTTGCCGTTTGACGAGGCGGGCTTGCAACCGAGGTAGTATACAAGGCAGGTATACTGGCAGCAAAAGCCCTGTTTGAAAAGAGAACAGTTAAAAAGCTTTTGGAAACTTTCTCCCCAAGAGTAATCGCAAAGTTTAGCGATAGTTAGTATTGCTAAGCGGTGCGATCGGACCGCATGGTTTATTGTGCAACCGTGCTTGTGACTTGGGTTGATAGGCTGGAGGAATTACGCTGGTACAAACGGGTAAACTCCGGTACTACCAGTTCAGTAATACTCAACAGAATTTTGTGGAGAGCCAGGATATCGAGGAGCTGATATCTCTGTTGTCCATAGTGATATTTCTGTATTAGGAGGTGAGTGGGCGTAGCCTGTGAAACCGTCCACGGATAAAAAAAATCTCTAGTAAGTTCTGTTTGAAAGGAGAACAGGTAAAAAGTATTTTTGCGTAGCGTTGAGAAATAGGTTGTTTTCACAATGGGTGCAAAGCAAACGCTAGAGATGGTTGATGTTGTGCTGCTTAAGGAAGGACCGGTTGGTTCGGCAAAGTATGTTATGTATAATAAATACGGTGCGTATGCTACGGCATACTGCGACAAATGGGTCAAGATGACCCGGGAGTGTGTGAAACCTTTCCCAAACATAGGTAGTCTTGATTCAGAGCTGTTAAATAATGTTAGAGATAAAGTGCGGTTGATTAAATCAACAAAAACGAGAATTGAACATAATGACTGTTTAAAATTGTGGCAAATGGAAGGTAACACGTGGCAGAGCAGCGAATGCACAGCGGAAGTAAGTGTGGCGAAAAGCACGCGCACAGCAGAAGTAAGCGTACCGGAAACAAGCATTCCGGAAGTGTGCGTTGCAAAGTGTGGCGAACTGAGCGCAAACACGTCCCTGGGTCATCTATTCGCTCCGTGGGCTTCTTCACCGGAACCCGCTCTGACCAGCGCTAGTGGGGCCTACTTCCGGCGACATCCCCAGACTGAGGTACCAGGTGCCCCCTAACTTCCGGTGGTGGGCGGAGCTTAGCGGCAGCGCAATCTCGCTGCCAGGACACAGTCTGCTCCCTCATTGGGCCCCTTCCTACTCCCTGCAACTGGGTTCCAGTACTGGCCCCACGAGTCCAGCTACCTTCAGGCTCCACGCTTTGAGTCACCGAGAGGGGCTTGTGGAGGGCTTGCTGCCCAGGGACAGTGCCCGCTATTGTGCACCCTACATACCGCCTTCCATCTTCTCTGGGGAGAGTGCATCATCTGGAAGACCCCTGATGTTCCGCAGCGCAGCACCACAGTGGTAAAGATTAGGCTACACGGTACCAGCTTAGAGTGCAAAACTGAAGTGGCAGCCCCAGAATTTACTAGTGCTGTTGATCCCTCCAGCCCCTTAATTTCCAAAGGGAATGCACTGGGACTGATGCTACCGATAAAAATTCTTCCACTGCCAGAAGTCCAAAAGCATGCACTCACGATCAAAGCTCCCCCCACAAGAAAGCCGCTGTGTACCGCAAGTCACCCCATAGAAGACCTACGCACCCCAGCATCACAGTAAGATCTGTCGGTAGGCTCTCCTGGAGTCACTTTAGAGTCACCAGAACATCCAGAGAGAAAACTAACAGAGGGACACTAGGGTAGATACTACCCCTCTACTTAACTTTCCCACAACTTACTATGTCCACCTAACCCACATGGGTTTGTTCCCCGCCTGTCTGCCTTATACTCAACATTAGTGTCACTCACCGGACTGTGAGTGCTTCTTCCCGGACTATTAGGAACCGTGGACGTCCTCTATCCTGAGGGACTGCGCATGCGCAGCCCTTTCCAAACCTTCAGTGTATGTTCCTTTAACTTAATTGGCAGATCAGGCAACCTCCCTATATTAAGCACCTGTGGTCAACACCACGTTGCCTGATCTTGGAGTCTCATTCCCCATGAGCCTCTGAAGGTGTTCCTGTGTTTCCTTGTTTATTCAGCCCTGCTGATTCCTGTGGTTTCCAAACCACTTCTACCTCTGTGGTTTCCAAACCACTTCTACTACTGTGGTTCCCATACCACTTCTACCATCTACTGTATCATCGTGACTGTGAGCTGATTCCTATCCGCTGCCTCCGTGCACTACAGTCTTCTAATCACTTCAACTCTACCATTTATCATTGGGACTGTTAGCTGATGCCTATCCGCTGCCTCCGTGCACTACAGGCTTCAACCACATCCACTCACCTGTTCATGATTGTGACTGCCAGCTGATTCCTATCCGCTGCCTCCGTGCACTACAGGCTTCAACCTGCAACTCGTCTGTGTTTCATCATCGTGACTGTTTGGCTGATTCCTATCCGCTGCCTCCGTGCACTACAGTCTTCAACCTGCAACTCGTCTGTGTTTCATCATCGTGACTGCTAGCTGATTCCTATCCGCTGCCTCTGTGCGCTTCAGTCTTCAGTCCTCGTCAACTCTACCGTGTTTCCTTGAGTCTGCTGCCACTATTGCTACCCGCTACTCTCCGTGATCATCTGTTCCAGTTCAACTCTGCTCCGGGGTCCCATCGTTACTGCACCTGCTGGTTGCTATTGGTTACCTCCGTGTTCCCGCAGAGACCCGCTGCTGTGACTTCTCAGCGCTACTCATCCATCTACTGCTGATCCGCTCTCCACGCCTTCCTGTGTTCCCTGCTGGTCTACCTACCTGTGCGCTGCACCTGCTAGACCCCCGCTTCACCCATCCAGGGACTTGTATCCTGCTGGCCTCCTGCCCTTCAGGTATCTCTGCACTCCTGTCTGACTGCCTTCTCCTGAACCACGGTATGCATACTTCCCATTGACTGTGCTGTGTATTGCATACCTTGCTGGACTGTGTTGGTTCTCCTCTGGAGTGTACTATCCGCTGAGTCTATTGCCATCATTGACTGTGTTGGTTCTCCTCTGGAGTGTACTATCTGCTGACTCTACTGCCATCATTGACTGTGTTATCTCATGCTGGATTACTTCAAGAGACTTTCTATATTGGCAGTGTTGTTCAGTCATTTATACATTTATATTGTGCATATTACTGTGGATCAAAGTCAAGGTGCCCGTGTATATATTGTGTTGCAGTCTCTCCCCGTGCACCTCCTCACATATATATTCAGTGGTACAACTTGCTAGTGGCAGACCACTGACTCCTGTTTACAGTTTCACCTGTTCCAGTATCCTCTCACATAGCAGTGGTACAACTTGCTAACGCAGACCACTGACTCCCCGGATACCTCCACTTGGATTCCATTCCTTCACTCAGACAGCGGTACAACTTGCTATCCGCAGACCGCTGACTCTCATCACCTCCTCGTTTCTGTTGGACATTCCTCCTCACTATAGCAGTGGTACAACTTGCTACCGCAGACCACTGACTACCTTCACGTGTCCTTTGTCCATACAGTTCCTCGTGTATTACTACCTCCATATTGCCAGTGCTGCTAGTCATAGACTTTCCTGAGCATCTCATCATCTGCTATTTCCTGTTCCGTGATCACCCTGCTACCAGAGTACCATATTACCACCTATACTGCTCTGGTAAGCCTATCACCTGGTGATCCCTGGGTAAAGACTCCTAGTGCCCGTGACAGTAAGATCAGGCCATGACAGACCCAGATACGGAACCTACTGCTAAAGAGATGCTGCAGCATCTGGTCAGCCGTGTGGAGCAACAGGATGCTCGCCAACAGCTGTTACTTCAATGTTACCAATCGTTAACCTCCCAAGGAACATCTGGACAGACTGTTACAGCTAGTATTGAAGCTCCTGTGCTTTCCTCCGTTTCCCCAGTGCCATCCCAGGTGTCTACAGCTCCTACGCTTCACCTGCCTACTCCGTCAAAATATGACGGGGACCCCAAAACTTGTAGAGGTTTCCTTAACCAATGTTCAGTCCATTTTGAACTCCAACCTCAAAATTTTTCTACCCATCGTTCCAGAGTGGCCTATCTTATCTCATTGTTTTCTGGACAAGCCCTGGCTTGGGCCTCCCCTCTGTGGGAAAGAAACGATCCAATTCTACAAGATAGTGCCAAATTCATTTCCACGTTCCGAAGTGTGTTCGATGAACCAGGTCGTGTGACCTCCGCTGCTTCCAGCATTCTTCGTTTGCGACAAGGCTCCCATACAGTAGGACAGTATGTCATTCAATTTAGGATCTTAGCCTCTGAACTTCAGTGGAATACTGAAGCATTAGTTGCCGCCTTCTGGCAGGGGCTCTCCGATAAAATTAAAGATGCACTGACTACCCAAGAGCTTCCTTCGTCACTAGAAGATTTGATCTCTCTTTGCCATCGTGTAGACATGAGATTTCGTGAAAGAGAATCTGAGAAAACAACTTCTGCTAAAGCACCTCTTCGTTTAAACCCTCAATTTCGTCCAGTTTCACCTTCTGTGATTCCCATGGAGATAGGACGTTCCAAATTATCTTTAGAAGAGAGGAAACGAAGAGTAAAGAATAGACTCTGTATCTATTGTGCTGATTCCACACATATGCTCAGTTCTTGCCCTAAGAAATCGGGAAATGCCAGGCCCTAACTAGTTCTGGAGAGGTAAAGTTAGGGTCCCTGGAGTCCTCTCCATTGTCTATGAAATCTAAAGTCTGCGCTTTCGATGTTACGATTTCCTTTGCTACCAAATCCTTTGAGTCACAGGCATTGATTGATTCCGGAGCAGCAGGAAATTTCATTTCTAAATCACTAGTGAATCAATGGTCCCTACCAGTGATCACTTTAAAAACACCCATTACTGTGACGGCTATAGATGGATCACGTCTCATCAATGGTCTCATCACCCAGAGTACGTCTCCAGTAACCCTTCAGATTGGTGTACTACACCATGAAGAAATTTCGTTTTTAATTCTTCCAGTTACGACAAGTCCGATTGTCTTAGGCCTTCCATGGCTTCAATGTCACTCTCCCCAGATTGACTGGCGCACCCCTCAAGTTACGTCTTGGGGGTCTGAATGTCACCATCGTTGTCTCTCTCAAGTTATTCCTCTTAAAGTACAGCGATCTTCCATCTCATCTTCCTCCCCGGGACTCCCTCCTCAGTATGCTTCATTTGCCGATGTGTTTGATAAAGCTCAGTCTGAACGTCTTCCTCCTCATCGTTCTTGGGATTGTCCGATCGACCTTCTACCTGGCAAGACTCCTCCCAGGGGTCGGGTCTATCCTCTCTCGTTACCTGAAACTCAAGCCACATCTGAGTACATACAGGAGAATCTCCAGCGTGGGTTCATTCGACCTTCCACCTCTCCCGCTGGAGCTGGGTTCTTCTTCGTCAAAAAGAAGGATGGATCATTACGCCCTTGTATAGATTTTCGTGGACTCAACGCCATTACTATCAAGAATCGGTATCCCATTCCGCTGATCACTGAGCTATTTGATCGCATCAAGGGAGCTCGGATATTTACTAAGTTGGATCTTCGTGGTGCCTACAATTTAATAAGAATCCGTTCCGGTGACGAATGGAAGACCGCGTTTAACACCAGAGATGGGCATTACGAATATTTAGTAATGCCCTTCGGGCTGTGTAATGCCCCCGCGGTTTTCCAGGGTTTCATCAATGAGATCTTTCGGGACTTATTATATGTATGTGTCGTTGTCTACCTGGACGACATATTGATCTTCTCACAGGACCTGCCTTCTCATCACCAACATGTGGCAGAGGTCCTCTCCAGACTACGGAAAAACTCGTTGTTCTGTAAATTGGAAAAATGTTCATTCGAGTTACCCCAGATTCCATTCTTGGGGTATATAGTTTCCGGAGTTGGCCTGAAGATGGATCCAGACAAAGTAAATGCTGTACTACATTGGCCTCAGCCAACTACTCTTCGTGCCATCCAGCGTTTTTTAGGTTTTGCCAATTACTATAGACGCTTCATTCAAGACTTCTCATCCATTGCATCTCCCATTGTGGCCTTAACTCGGAAAGGGGCTAATACTAAGCAATGGTCATCTGAGGCTCTCCAAGCCTTTCAAATCCTCAAAGAGTCCTTCTCGTCTGCTCCCATTCTGCGACAACCTGATGTGACACTCCCCTTCTTCCTAGAAGTAGATGCCTCTAATGTGGGCTTAGGAGCTATTCTCTCCCAACGCTCGGAGCAACAAAAATTACATCCTTGTGCCTTCTACTCTCGGGGTCTTCTGCCCGCAGAGAAAAACTATACTATCGGGGACAAGGAGTTGCTGGCCATCAAAGCTGCATTAGAGGAATGGAGATACTTGTTGGAAGGAGCTCGCCATCCGGTGACGATCTTCACGGATCATAAGAACTTGTCATATTTGCAATCTGCTCAATGCTTGAACCCTCGTCAAGCAAGATGGTCTCTTTTCTTTTCCCGTTTTGAATTAATTATAACCTTCAAACCAGCTGCTAAGAACAAGGAAGCTGACGCTCTATCTCGAGCTTTTGTGACGTCCTCTGATGTAGAAGAGGTTCCCAACCATGCTATTCTAGACCCCAAATGTATTTCTCTGGCTGCTTCATCCACCAAAATGCTACCATTTGGGAAGACCCTCGTGCCTCCTACTCTGAGGCGGAAAATCCTTTCGTGGTTCCATGCCTCTCGTTTTTCTGGACACGCCGGTGAACATAAGACCTTTGAGATTCTCTCTCGTAGTTACTGGTGGCCTTCAATGAGGAGAGACGTCAAAGAGTTTATTGCTTCCTGTGATTTATGTTCTCAGTTCAAATCCTCCCGCAGAACTCCAGCAGGGTTGCTGCGACCACTACCCATTCCGTCCAAGCCTTGGACCCATATTAGTATGGATTTCGTTACTGATTTGCCACCAAGTAAGAATCACAATACTATTTGGGTAGTGGTAGACAGATTTTCGAAGATGGCTCATTTCGTCCCTCTGTCCGGTTTACCTTCCTCGTCTACTCTGGCTGAACATTTCATTAAAGAAATCTTCCGCATCCATGGATGTCCGTCTGAGATTGTGTCAGATAGAGGAGTACAATTCGTTTCCAGATTCTGGCGGGCCCTTTGTAAAACCTTGGGCATACGATTAGCACTCTCATCGTCTTACCATCCGCAATCTAACGGACAAACGGAACGAGTCAATCAAGATCTTGAGACTTTTATTAGGATGTTCTCTTCAGCCAACCAAGACAACTGGGTAGAATTGCTCCCTTGGGCTGAATTCGCCCATAACAACATGTATCATGAGTCATCATCCAAAACTCCATTCTTTGTGGTCTACGGTCACCATCCGTCTTTTCCGGAATTTCCTGCCCTCCCGCCCACCCAAGTTCCTGCTGTGGAGACTGCTTGTCAGACCTTCAAAAATATCTGGTCTCAGGTCAAAACCTGTTTAAAGAAGACATCTAACAAATATAAGTCTTTCGCAGATAAGAAGAGGCGGGCTATTCCACCACTAAAAATTGGAGATCGTGTCTGGTTATCTACCAAAAATATTCGTTTGAAGGTTCCATCTATGAAATTCGCCCCTCGTTTTATTGGTCCATATAGGATCATTCAAGTTATCAATCCAGTATGTGTTAAACTTCTTCTTCCTAAGAATCTTCGGATTTCCAATGCCTTCCATGTGTCCTTACTCAAACCTCTTATTATCAATCGTTTCTCGACTCCTCCCTCAGCACCGCAGCCAGTTCAAGTTCATCAGGAGGAGGATTTCGAGATTACTGAGGTATTGGATGCAAAAATTTCGCGAGGAGTCCTCCGTTTCCTCGTTCATTGGAAGGGCTTTGGTCCTGAAGAGCGTTCATGGATCAAAGCTGAAGATCTTAATGCTCCTGCCCTTCTGAAGAAGTTTTATTCCAAAAATCCGGACAAGCCCGGTTCCAGGCGTTCTGTGCCCACCTTTAAAAGGGGGGGTACTGTCACTCACCGGACTGTGAGTGCTTCTTCCCGGACTATTAGGAACCGTGGACGTCCTCTATCCTGAGGGACTGCGCATGCGCAGCCCTTTCCAAACCTTCAGTGTATGTTCCTTTAACTTAATTGGCAGATCAGGCAACCTCCCTATATTAAGCACCTGTGGTCAACACCACGTTGCCTGATCTTGGAGTCTCATTCCCCATGAGCCTCTGAAGGTGTTCCTGTGTTTCCTTGTTTATTCAGCCCTGCTGATTCCTGTGGTTTCCAAACCACTTCTACCTCTGTGGTTTCCAAACCACTTCTACTACTGTGGTTCCCATACCACTTCTACCATCTACTGTATCATCGTGACTGTGAGCTGATTCCTATCCGCTGCCTCCGTGCACTACAGTCTTCTAATCACTTCAACTCTACCATTTATCATTGGGACTGTTAGCTGATGCCTATCCGCTGCCTCCGTGCACTACAGGCTTCAACCACATCCACTCACCTGTTCATGATTGTGACTGCCAGCTGATTCCTATCCGCTGCCTCCGTGCACTACAGGCTTCAACCTGCAACTCGTCTGTGTTTCATCATCGTGACTGTTTGGCTGATTCCTATCCGCTGCCTCCGTGCACTACAGTCTTCAACCTGCAACTCGTCTGTGTTTCATCATCGTGACTGCTAGCTGATTCCTATCCGCTGCCTCTGTGCGCTTCAGTCTTCAGTCCTCGTCAACTCTACCGTGTTTCCTTGAGTCTGCTGCCACTATTGCTACCCGCTACTCTCCGTGATCATCTGTTCCAGTTCAACTCTGCTCCGGGGTCCCATCGTTACTGCACCTGCTGGTTGCTATTGGTTACCTCCGTGTTCCCGCAGAGACCCGCTGCTGTGACTTCTCAGCGCTACTCATCCATCTACTGCTGATCCGCTCTCCACGCCTTCCTGTGTTCCCTGCTGGTCTACCTACCTGTGCGCTGCACCTGCTAGACCCCCGCTTCACCCATCCAGGGACTTGTATCCTGCTGGCCTCCTGCCCTTCAGGTATCTCTGCACTCCTGTCTGACTGCCTTCTCCTGAACCACGGTATGCATACTTCCCATTGACTGTGCTGTGTATTGCATACCTTGCTGGACTGTGTTGGTTCTCCTCTGGAGTGTACTATCCGCTGAGTCTATTGCCATCATTGACTGTGTTGGTTCTCCTCTGGAGTGTACTATCTGCTGACTCTACTGCCATCATTGACTGTGTTATCTCATGCTGGATTACTTCAAGAGACTTTCTATATTGGCAGTGTTGTTCAGTCATTTATACATTTATATTGTGCATATTACTGTGGATCAAAGTCAAGGTGCCCGTGTATATATTGTGTTGCAGTCTCTCCCCGTGCACCTCCTCACATATATATTCAGTGGTACAACTTGCTAGTGGCAGACCACTGACTCCTGTTTACAGTTTCACCTGTTCCAGTATCCTCTCACATAGCAGTGGTACAACTTGCTAACGCAGACCACTGACTCCCCGGATACCTCCACTTGGATTCCATTCCTTCACTCAGACAGCGGTACAACTTGCTATCCGCAGACCGCTGACTCTCATCACCTCCTCGTTTCTGTTGGACATTCCTCCTCACTATAGCAGTGGTACAACTTGCTACCGCAGACCACTGACTACCTTCACGTGTCCTTTGTCCATACAGTTCCTCGTGTATTACTACCTCCATATTGCCAGTGCTGCTAGTCATAGACTTTCCTGAGCATCTCATCATCTGCTATTTCCTGTTCCGTGATCACCCTGCTACCAGAGTACCATATTACCACCTATACTGCTCTGGTAAGCCTATCACCTGGTGATCCCTGGGTAAAGACTCCTAGTGCCCGTGACAATTAGCAAATGGTTTCCCAGAGATTCTGCACTCAACATGAATAAATCTGCGGGTAGAGGCCGCAGAGGCGCACCAGGAGAGATAACTCAACATTTCTCCCGTAAGGACAAAGCACATACTTCATCTTTTCCTAACTCGCCCTCGGAGATCCAGAGCGAACAAGACCCTCCTACCACCGCTTCTCCCTCAACCAAGGCGGACTTTGCTGAATTACGGAATTTAATCGTGGAGCGCACTAACGCCTTTTCCGTTGATCTTCAGAAGGCTATAGGCGATCTTAAAGCAGAAATGGTTGCAATCTCCAAAAGAACATCTGTTCTGGAAAACAAGATGGAGTCGTCACTTACATTCCAAAATGAAGCCTCAAAAGATATAGATTTTCTGCTAAAGGACAACGATTTCATGAGGGACAAGCTGGAGGATGTGGAGAACAGGGAACGTCGCAATAATCTCAGATTACGCAACATCCCTGAATCAGTGAAACCTAAGGACCTGGAGGACTATGTGAGTAGGTTCTTCTTTTATCTGAACCCCGCCTTTTCCAATCAACCAATGCAGATCGAACGGGTTCATAGGGCATTGAGACCACGCCCGAAAGATACCGAACCCCCTCGCGATGTGATATTGAGACTACTATCCTTCAAGACCAAGGAACTTATTACCAAAGCGGTTCGGAATTCTTCTTACATTCTTTACGAAGGGTCCCGTATTCAAGTTTTTCAAGATCTTGCCCCTTCAATGTTAGCCAAGAGACGCAACCTCAGGGAGGTTACCAGCATCCTTAGAGAAAACGGATACAAATACCGCTGGTATTTTCGTTTGATAATCGAAGTTAAGGGCCGTCAAGAGTCGATCCGAACGAAGGAAAAGACTTACTCCGCAGGCTCCATCTCTTCCATCTTGACAGGATCATGGGTAGTGATGCCCAGAGCTCATCGCAACAACCTCTTTGATTTGTAAATCTACGTCTCTGTTAGAGGAGACTAGAAGTAATATTGTGTCTTTTTCTTGCTCTGTTTGCATTTTATTTTATTCTTCTAACAAATGTTAATATTCTCATGTTGGTCTCATAACTACCGTAGATATTGTTGTTACTGGTTACAAGTTTAGCTACGGTTCAACCTTACTATGTTATTTATGTACGGGCGGGAGACGTATCCTGTCCTCCTAGCCACGCACCCGCATACCTTGGGATTTTTTTAGCAGTCTATTTGGAAGTCTATATTTTTCACGCACTCCCGTACTCTGTGCCTTGGTACTGATAATTGAATAGGCAAACTTTGCCTTGTCTTTTAGGTTAATATAGCTTTTTAGGCACTGTCCTAGTAGGTCTCTCCTCTGCAATTGAGGCCTGAACCTACTCCCTTGTCTTTCTTCTCTCATAGCTCCTCTTTCCTTTGCTCTTCTTTCCCTTCCCTTCTCACTCCCTGTTCCCTACCTCCCATCCCCCCCCCCCCCTGGTACTTCAGTCTGAGGGATAACATTTTTATTCTTTGTGTTTCTCCTTAAAATATCAATCATGACCCTTACAACACTCTCCCTTAATGTTAAAGGGTTAAACACACCTCAAAAGCGCTCTATGTTATTCCATACGTTACGAAAACTTAATGGAGACTCATTTCAAGGCGGGTGGCCATCCCTCCCTGTCCTCAAGAAGATACCCTGATGCCTATTATTCCTTTTATTCTACAAAGAGGAATAGTGTTGCCATTCTTCTCCGCAGTTCAGTTCCGTTTGTCGTGTCAGCAGTCAAGGATGACCCCGAGGGCCGGTTTCTCTTCCTGACAGGAAAGATTGGTCATCTAGATATAACCTTTGCCAAATGTTTACGCGCCAAATACAGGTCAGACAGCTTTTTTCACACACTTTTTCTCGGAACTACATAATTTCCGTAAGGGTTTGCTTTTACTCGGAGGTGACTTTAACACCGTTATGTCCCCCCTCCTAGACAGATCCACTTCTAGGCACTCCTCCCCCCCATCTTCACATACAAAACATCTGCAAAAACAAGTGGCTGAGGCCGGCCTATTTGATATTTGGCGAGCATTATACCCCTCATCAAGGGATTACACATTTTACTCTTTTTCCCACCAAACCTACTCTCGAATTGATATGTTTATGGGTTGCTCAAACATCTTCCAACATACAACTAGGGCTGATATAGTTTCCAACATGTGGTCAGACCACTCTATATTATCGTTAACGGTTGACCTTTTTCATAACCCTCGGGGTAGAACCTCCTGGAAATTGAATGAGACTCTTCTTAAACTCCCCGGGTTTAAAGATCTCATATCTGATTCTATCACAAAATATTTTGAAACCAATTCAGATCCAGAGATTCAGATCTCCACTATATGGGAAGCCCACAAGGCAGTCATACGAGGGGATATCATTCAGTTTGCCTCCCGCAGAAAAAAAGAACGTAATGAGACGCTCGATAAACTTACTCTTCAACTTAAAAACTTGGAAACAACACATAAGGAGTCTAGTTCCCATTCAGTTTTGAAGGAAATCCAAAAGACTAGGGGCGAAATTCAGTCAATTCTCGCAGAGAGAACTGAACGCCAGCTTAGATGGCTTAATCAAACATTCTTTGTAAAAGGCAACAAGGCCGATTCTCTTTTGGCCAGGAGATTGAGAGCCAAACGGGGCTCCCAAATAATTAATTCAATTAGAAGCAAAAAAGGGGACCTATCTTATGACCCTAGGACCATAAACGAAACATTCCACAAATATTATGAAAATCTGTATAATCTTCATAAGGACCAAACTTCACTTAAAGCCTCCCCTCAAGCCATCAATACCTACCTAGATAATTGTTCTCTTCCTTCATTATCCTCCCGCCAGGCTTCTACTCTTAACGAGGCTATCTCCAGTGAAGAAGTAATTCTGGCACTAAAGTCGCAGAAGAACTCCAAAGCCCCCGCCCTGATGGCTTTATGATGCTTTATTATTAAACATTCTCCAAAGAACTGATTCCCCATTTGACACACCTGTTTAATTTCATTATGACGGGGGGTAAATTTCATGCGGAATCCACACGTTCCCCTATAGTGGTGATTCCCAAACCTAACAAGGACCCGACCTGTTGCCCCAGCTACCGCCCTATTTCACTAATTAACGCTGACATTAAACTTTTTGCCAAAATTCTGGCAAATCTTTTAAACGCCTATTTACCAACCAATGGGCTCCTATCCCAGGCTTTTTTATTAGGTAATGGCACTAGACAGGGGTGTCCCTTGTCCCCCCTCTTATACGCTTTATGCATAGAACCCTTAGCTGCCGCTATTAGAAGAAACCCGGACATATCAGGGATTCAAATTGGTCCTCGCCACTTTAAAATCTCCTTATTCGCTGATGACGTATTACTAACACTTGCAAACCCCCTTATTTTCGCAAATCTTCTTAAAGAACTTAAAGAATATGGGTCCTTATCAAACTATAAAATAAATAACTCCAAATCGGAAGCCCTTTCACTCCAAGTCCCTATTGTCACTAAAAATATCCTCGAATCTTCGTTTGATTTTCAATGGCGCCCAAAGACGCTATGATATTTAGGGGTTCAGATCACAAAAGAATACAAACAACTATTCCACGCCAATGACACCCCCTTATTTGATTCAATTAAAAGAGACCTGGCCAAATGGGATTTGCTTTTTGTCTCCTGGTTTGGTAGGATTAGTGTGATAAAAATGAACGTTCTGCCTAGAGCAGGGTTGTCCAACCCGTGGCCCGCGGGCCGCATGCGGCCCAGCACGCCTGTAAATGTGGCCCAGAAGGAGTTTTGGTTGTGGCAAAGGGGCAGCACTGTTAATGGAAAAAAAAAATCCTGCAAAAGAAAGAAAAGAAAATACTTACCTTGCGGTCACGTGGTCACGTTATCTGGTACTCCGGCTCCCTCCCCTGTCTCCTCCTCAGTGCGGTGCTCGCAGTGAATGTCAGGCATGATGTCATCACACCCAACATCCATTGCGGAGCGCAGCACAGAGGAGTCACCCGCGCGAGAAAAAAACAATTAGCAGCACAGAATTGGAGAAAAGAAGAGAAGAGGACAGGAGAACAAGCCGATTAAAAGGTAAGTTAAGGGGGATTTTTTTAATTATTTCAAGGGACGCTGACCAGTGAATAAAAGTCACCTGGTCCTGGAGCATCATGGACCTTATCTCCCTGCTACATACTTCTACTTGTAATACTAATGGAGCATTATATATTATTCTCTTTGGCCCATTATAAGTTGTTATCCCTTAACTAACATAGTGGTGTAATTAGCAAAACAGGTCACAATTTGGGGTCACAGTGATGTATATGTCAGGTACCGCAGGCCTGGTAAGGGCACCCTGATATACAATGCCTGGCTTAAATGCACTTTATTGATATTGCATTGAAACAATACAAAAAGTGATTATAGTATAATAACTAGAGAGGATTTTTTGAACAGGGCAATTGAAAGGTAAGTATAGGGGGATTTGAAAAAAAAAGTGATTTTATATATATATATATATATATATATATATATATATATATATCACTTTTTTTCTCATATATATATGTTAACTATGTTTTCTATGGTTTTTTGGATGCTCAGCTATCGTTATTGTTAGTGTATCTTATGTGCGGCCCAAACCAACTCATCGTCTTCCAATATGGCCCAGGGAAGCTAAAAGGTTGGACACCCCTGGCTTAGAGTCTTATACCTTTTCCAGACCTTACCAATCCCAATCCCAAGTACTTTCCTAACGAACCTGCAATCTTCATGTGGTACATTTATCTGGCAAGGGAAAAAAATCAAGACTCAAAAGGTCTTGCCTAGCTAAATCCACTCAGTCAAGGGGATATGGACTTCCGCTCTTTGAGCGCTACTATCATACAGTTAACCTTAGTCATATCATTTCCTGGCAGACTGCTCCGGGGATCAAGAGATCGGGCGACCTAGAGAATGCAAATACACCCGATCACAACCTGAATTCGCTCCCCTGGCTCCCCAGAGTTCAAAGGCCGGCCTAAGTGTATTTGCACCCCTCCATACAGTTCACACTCAACTTGTGGGACAAGCTCCATAGAAAGTGGGAGCTCACCTCATTTCCTTCTCCTCTTACACCATTGTGGCATCATCCGCATTTTCCGGCAGGAAATATGCGGTCATTTTCGCGCCCCTGGCAAGAGGCGGTTATCACTCAGTTTACTCACATTATGGGAGATTTTGCTCCCCAGACTTTCCCGGATCTAAGAGAAAAAATGGGCGTTCCTTCGTCCTTACATTTTGCTTACACTCAAGTCCGAGGCTTTATTTAATCACTTTGTAGATCTTCTAAGCTACTTAGCCTTACTCCTTTTGAGAGGAGCTGTGTGTATAGGCCAGGAGCTTCAGGACTAATATCTTTGGTGTATCATAATTTCCTGGAACCAAAAACTGACATTGCGGAATCGTTTGAGGCGGCATGGCTTCGGGATACTGGTAGAGCTCTGGATCAGGAGGGATGGTCCCGGCTAAGGGTGAGAATCTCCAAAATATCCATTAACACCTCAATACGAGAAAACACATTTAAAGTATATACAAGATGGTATCTAGTGCCTTCAAAGCTTCATATAATATATCCTGGCACTTCAGACTCATGTTGGAGAGGTTGTGGGGAGGTAGGCTCATTCTACCACATTTGGTGGACATGCCCTAGTGTTTCAAATTTGTGGTCCCAGGTGGCTGACCTAATGACAAGAATCTTAGACGTTGAGGTTTTACCTGACCCAATGGTTATGCTGCTATGCTCCCGGGTCAAAGGCCTAACTAAACAGGTAGATAGACTAGTTCAACACATTTGTGCCGCTACTCGCCTACAGATAGCGAAGGAATGGAAGTCCCTTCATTCACCCAGCCTCCAAAGTGTAGTCTCTCGTGTGTGGTACATGGCCTCTATGGAATACATCACCAGCCTTCTCCATGACAAAATTATAAATTTCAAGAAGGTGTGAAACTTTTGGTACTCCTTTCATCAAGCAAACATGCCCGCTACTTAAAAGGCTATTTCTTCAGAAGCTCATACCAGGTTCTACCCCCTTCCCCACCCCCTCCTCTTTTTCTTCTCTATTTCTCTCTTTAAAAAATTAAAACAGCATCGTCATAGAGTTCCAGGGCAGTTGAGTCTTCCAACATCCTTGGTTGGGTCAGCCTATCTCCTTTCCTTTGGTTAACTTACTGTTTTTTTTTATGTTTAGGAATTTGTGTAACAATATGTCAATTGCCTGACATTCTTTTCGTTTCTTAATTTACATGTTTTGGCCCTTCTCTTCAAGTGTTTTTCTTTTTTTTTTTTTATTACCTGTTATGTGGAACTTCTGTTTTTTGCATAAATAAAGAGTTTAAAATAAAAAATAAAAAATCTCGTAGATTCACTTTGAGAAGAAAAAGTTAACATAATCCAAACCAGTAAAAAAGGGGAGATGTTGGGTTAAAAAAGTTGAAACAGGTACCATTGGTGTTTAAAAAGTTGTCCTTTTAAAACTATTGGCCAACAACCAATTTCTGGTGCAACTTAGGGCATATAAAAATCAACTTATTTATGGTAAAATGGTTTTGTAGCCATCTGCTAACTAGGAACTCCACCCCCTCAAATTCATCACCTACAAAAACGTCACAGGTCATGCCAATATATATGCAAATTCAGCAATATTTGCAGAACAGAAAAGGCTATTACTCTGCATAGTACAATTACAATCCTACAATATTCTAAGATGAGCCCTATCTTTATGCTCTAACGCAATCAGCTGCTTTGAGTAACTCTCCGAGCTTCACATTGCTCTTACAAACCTCTAGTGCCATGGAACCTAAACTCTTTTGTAACAGTGAGCTACAGA
Source organism: Mixophyes fleayi (assembly GCF_038048845.1). Classification (NCBI taxonomy): domain Eukaryota; kingdom Metazoa; phylum Chordata; class Amphibia; order Anura; family Limnodynastidae; genus Mixophyes; species Mixophyes fleayi. The sequence continues at coordinate 253,053,646 of NC_134405.1, forward strand.
TTTTTCAATATAATTTGTTAAAAAATTAGTACAGTATTAAAAAAAGCTCTGTTCTGTACACATAGTTAATAGCCAATTGCCCCCGAGCATATTTTTATTTTCTTGCATTACATCAATATGAATCTGCATTTAAATGGGAAGGATAGTTATTGTCCTGACAACTATTGACTCTGGACTGATAAGCGAGATCAGATATAGGTCATATACTGCAAACTAGGTTATGATAACAGTACCACTATTTGTTATCAACAGCAATACTTTGATCAGGGTCCATGTGTAATGAAGGTGACTTTTTTCATTAAACAGCAGAATGGGTAAATGTCAAACCTATTCCAAACACATATAATTCAAATAAATAAAATTTACTTTAAATGAAACCTAAAAAGCCAATGTGTATGAATGTACATAGAACATTATCTATCATTCATTTTCTTTTTTTGCCCTATTCTTACCTGTGTATACTTCATTGCTACAGTGACCTCCTAATAATAGTATTGTTTCATTAACATTTAAAATATATTATGTTCTGCCAAATTAAACAGAATTTATGTTGGTATTTATTTTGTTAGAGCTCATTTTTAACCGTATATGTTTAACTATGAGCTGACGCTCTTTGTCCTCAGATCAATGTAGGCAGTGTTTTTTGCAGTATGCTTCCAAAACCAACCTTGTCTGATGTACAGTATATATAGAACACAAGTAAAATCTATGACCTACATTTCATATAAAACATTTGTTCATTAATAGGGATAGAAGTTGTATAAAAACAGTACAGTTATTCTTAGCTTCAGAAAGAAAAAAATGCTTAACTGGGACAAATAGGAACGTGTATTTAAAGGTGTTGGATTTAAACTGAATCCGCTCGCACTCATTTCTATTCACTACGCTGGGAATAGTTTGAAGAGAAGGGAAATGTTCAATGCCATAAAGGACAGTCTTTATTTTTTTGAACAGTGAAAACGAAATAAGGCGCTATATGATATCCAACAATACAGAATATTGGCAAAGATTACAGTATACCTAACTATAGCTGCTGTTCCCAATTTGACTTATCAATTTATTACATTTACACCAGTGCTTCCATCTATGTATAATTTTTTGATGCTATAAAGGGCAATTTCAGTAGATTAAAAAAAAGGTGGTGGTTTCTTCAGAGGTAAAAGTTTTACCTTTGAAGAAACCGCCACCTAGGGGTGGAAAAATGTGTAAGGTGACGTCACTATTTCTGGAGAGCAACACTGCCTGCATGCTGGCTGACTCACATGTGGAATAAGAAGGACAGAATTCCATATATCCCCCTTGTGTTCCAGCTCAGATAAGTGACTCCTCACAAACAATATGCACATAAAGTGAGACTGTTTACAACAAAGATCGGCTAAATATAAGGGCATTGATGTTCTTTGAACGGATGACTGGGGTGAGATAAAACTATCAATAAGCCTTGTGCTTTTTAACATCATCCACTATGGACAATATCTTGTGATTAATTACTTATTGTGGATTCCATCCCATTCCTATGGTAGTTGCATTAGTCATTTTTGCCTGCCTATTCAAGATTTAATAGGATTTATTTAAAGTTCCGACTGTACATCTAAGACTTTTTTGACACCATTGTTCATATTGTCTATTGAAGCCAAATGCTCTTTGAGGGGCACACTGAGGATTAAGTATTGTTTTGCCTGGTTCTTTCCACTGAAGGAATAAGTAGTTGGATAATTCTATGAGCTCATGTGACTAAAGCTTAACACCTGCAGGTTGTATATCTATACCGGTATAGTTATATCATACATCATGCATATCTTCAAGTATAATTATATGTATTTTTTAATCTGTTTGTTTGTTTGTTTTTAATTGACTTATCAATTTATTAAATTTGTTTCTACTATATCTGTGCTTGTTTCTATATATATATAATTGTTTTGTTTTATTGAACAGGTTTTAATAAACTTTGGTCCCAAACCTGATCAAGTTGTATCATTTACAATCCCTATTTTTAGGTTGGGAGCTTTTTTAATTAGTTCACATCACACAAGGGTGACCTGTTCATGGTCTTTTATTTATTGAAATTTTATTTCAAATATTTATTATTTATTTATTCTTACATTCCAACCCTCACCTCATCAGGAGACCAGGGTGTTGTCTAAGAATTCAATTTTCTCTTTGGTCCCGGGTGTAAAGCTACTCCACTATAAAATACAGTGTCAGAGATTATCATGCTAGCATTCATATTAGTAAGGTTTTTTTTTATGTGATACAGAGTTGATTAGCAGTATCACAGATTAGTAAGAGGACACCTAAAATATGCATGAGTTCATTAATCCTTATCCATAGACAAGGTAAAAAAGGATGATTTGGCAAAAGGTTTAAAGATTTGTGTCCAAAAGTGGAAAAAACGGAAATTATGATTGTGAAGATTAATTAAAAACCTTTTGAAAAAGCAAAGGGCATTTTCTAAGTAAATTTTAAGATAAGTTCAGCCCTTTACAGCATCACATTCGAAGATAATTATGAATTGACCCTAGAAGTAAAAATATTTATTTTATTTTTAAATTGAATTACATTTTTATTGAAGTTTGCACATGCTGTATTAAATCTGTCAGCTGTAAATCAACATCTAGTGTCTTGTTTTGTTTTCATGAAAATAACAAGGGCAAATTGTTAAATGTAGTGCATGTAATAGAAGGATGTGTTGATGTGAGTGTCTATGATTCCATGACAGGCTGGACCATGTCTGTCAGCAGGGCTGAAAGGAACAGTGGTATAAATTATCATGCTGGTTTGACCTCCACTGGTGCAAAAAAGCTCACAACATTTCTCCTTGATCTGCAGTACCGTGTGACATAAAGGTAACTATAAGTTCAATTTCCCCTTACATTTTCTTATAGTGAGACTTTCATGCACAGTAGAAACAACTTAGTGCTTGTGTTTTGTCTTCATCATAAAATTGAACGCCTTAGTGTTTTTTTTGGAGAAATTCAAATAAATAATACATTTTATTAATAAACACATAGATAGTAGTGCAGACGTTTAAAAACCGAAATCCCCAAGGCTCGCCAGCTATTACGTTTACAGGAAAACACTAACTGCCCTAACCCTGTTATGTTTTTTTATGTCTAGTTGTGAGGATAATGGGCTTAAGTATAACACTTTGACCCACTCAGTGCTAACTGGTCAGTCTGAGGGCAGCCTTATGTGCAGGATGAGGGTTCCAGTACCTCTAATGGATTTGAAATCATTTAGGCAAACAATTACAAAAGTACAAGTATATATTATTTTATATGTGTTAATCTGAAAGAGAAAGAAAGAAAGAAAAGCTTGGGGATCACTACACAAAGTGTCTAATACACAATCCTACCCTAAAGGGTTCACTGATTCCCTTGGAGTGCGGACCTGATCACTGAGCTATACTGTTTATCGTGCTGCCAGAGGAGCAGGGATCGCGTCTCATGTCCCCCTGCTTTTGTTAGGTACAAAAGGAACCAAGGTCTGCAGAGACTTCAAAACCCATTTCCTGGCATGATCCTGGACCAGCCCAACAGCAGCCTTAAACCCTCATTAGTGCTGTCCCAAAATATCACACCAAGCTGATTGCATGTCTCCCCCATTTAAATATGGTCTTTTTCCCATGGTGATGTAGCTTCAGTAAGGCAGATTTCAGATAAGGCTTCCTTACTGGATTGGGTACCTGTTTATCAGTGGGCAGAGTCTAGCCTCCAACAAGTCCTTGGGTTATAGCAAACACCCTGCAGTGAGTGGCTTCTGTAAGTCTAGCTTCTTTCGGTGAACCAACGGCAACCACTTGCTAGACAATGAAACAAAATATACTTCAGTCTCTTTTCTACCCAAAGTTAACCTGTTAGTCTCTTTTATGGGGAAATGGCAACAGAACTGACTGTCACTTCCTTCACAATTGCTAGTTAGGGTCCCGTAAAGTTTTTAGCCAGCAGCTGGCATAACTTCTCATGGTGCCTCTGGTTGGTTGGGTGCTCTGGTACCCCCAGGTGGGACCTTGGGCAAAGAACTGAACCAGTGTATAGCTTACTCCAACTGCCGTCCGTATGCCACATGATAATTAATACATCACTGGCAGAAACGGGATGTGGGATTAAACTTTATTTTCAACATATCTGGCACATTGCTTTCTAGCATTGGTACTGTGACGCCAGATGCTGAATCCCCATTATAAATATTTATGCTGTGCCTGGATCACGTAGAAATAACTTATTGTAGATATTTATTTCAATTAGAGATGCAGCGTGCTGATGTATATCATTACAAATGTACATATTTTTTTATATTGTGTTATATTTTTATATTGGAAATGTAGTGATATTCCATGTTCATAGTAAAGGGATTTTTTTGTAAGTTTTCTAAAGGAAGTCTCCCATGCAATTTATGCATTTTCATTGTGAGAGACCAATTTAGTCTGAATGCACAGCAGGAGGTAGTTACCTTTATCTTGTCTTGTTAGATAGATTATGTCAGGGATAAGCTCTTCTAGCTACTCCCTGATTAGATATCTTATCATATATTCCAACAGTCATACAATATATCACCTCTATACTGTCAGGAAACCGCTCCTGAACCCTTTTATCGGTCACAAACCGCACTCTGTGCTCTTGTGACTTGGAATCTTACTGTAAGGAAACACACAGGGTACCAGCCCAGCTGCCCAGCAAAGTGGTGCACTTGCAGCACAAGTTACCCAGAAGGAAACGGTTCTAGGAGCAATTAATGGAGCTTAATGGTGGCAGCAGAGACCCTCCTACTACATTTATATGGGTGCAATTGGTTATAAAGAAAGGCAATAGTGACAAGGCAAGCCCAAACAGTCCCCAGTAAACATATCAGGGTGGCATAAGTGGTCCAGCCTGTCACATAAGCTATTCATGGTCTTCGCTTACAGCATCCTTTTTTGCCTTAGGGCTATATGTGCCCACCAGTGCTTTTTTGACCCCAAGGGGTAAATGTTTTAAATAGTATCTATTGCAAATCGCCAATATCTGGTGACTTTGCATGGTAAATTTAAAGCGGCAATAGCTTTAAATGCAAATTTTGCCTTTAAAGCCATTGCCGCTTTAAATTTACCAAGCATAATCGACAGATATCGGTGATTTGCAAAAATCACTATTTGAAACATATATCCCAGTTCTTATTCACATAGTAGTGAAGGCATTTTACTGAGGTATACACTAGCACCAGAAATATTGAAGACACCAGTCAGAATATTGCAGAACATATAATAGAAAATATATAGGTAAGAACACAGACATGAAAAGATGGAGCAAGTTCTGAGCAGAGGTCAGGGCAGGCGGCAATGCAAGAATGGTTAATAACAAGAAAATGGTCAGAACAGCTGGCAATTGTATTCCCAGGTCCCTGATAAAAGTATGGAGATGTTTCAAGTATGCTGCCTGCACTGACTGGTTGTTTATACAGCTGATTAAGCCATAGCTGCCATTCAACCAGAATAAATACCAGCTGGTCAATGCAGACTGTGCACTTTCAAACTGCTCAATAATTTTATCCTGGAGAATCATTTTGCTTTGGAGCTTCCAGAGGTTACTAGCGCCAAAGACATCAGGGAACCGTGACATCAGATGGTAGCAGTTCTACTAGTTGTGTGGTATAGTGAGTTAAAATGCAAAAAGTTTTATTTGGTTGGAGTTCTTATTTAATACTAGTGCATGATAACACACTACCAGCAGAATAGAGCAAACAATAGGCATACAACCAACTTATTATATAAGTGTGTTTTGTATTGAAAGTTTTGGAAACTGCCTTATCCCAATTTTTATTTCAATCAGAGATTTCATAGCAGCAGTGCATGTCTAGCCAAAATGGTGACCTGAGCTTGTGTTGCAAGTGTAAGTGCTCGGCTCACTTCTTGCACTGGGATGCTTTTTTATTCAGTTATACATTGCTGCTGCCAAGTCTCCTGGCCAATCATGGTAAATATTGTGATACTGAGGTGGTGTTCTACCCCTGTAACTGATTTTGCTATATATTCCAGCAGTTTTCAAAGGTGAATTGTGGGGTTTAATACACAGATAAGACTAGAACAGCAGGACTTTGTTGTCGAAATATAACTTAAATAAAGCTACCTTTGCTCACTTTAGAACTCAACCTTTCTATATATAGTCCCTTTCACTTAAATGTAAATATGGTAGATATTTGACTAGTTTTATTTTAGCATGTACTAGGATTGTGTCAAATAATTACATTCTCAATTTCCATTTTTAGTTCAGATAATACAACAGTGTCATCTTCAAAGACAAGTGAGATTGTTAGCCATTTAAAGCTGTCAATTCCTTCCAACTCAAGATATATGTTTAATGATGAATAGTTTGCTTGCTATTTTAAGCCTTTACTTTTACAAGTGATTGTTGCAGTGAAGTCAATAAACTGTCACGAAGAACAAGTTGATTAAGAACTGCTTCTGATTCACTGCCAAGACATTTAGCACCATACACACAGATTGCTTGGGATACCATTTGTGCCAGTTTTCCAAGGACATTACTATGTTTTGCCTCTGGAAATCTCTAATTTTTAACTTTTAATCTTTATTTTTCTATTAATCAGTGATTTACTTGATTAATCACATGTAGTAGCTTTATTAAATTTGTCATATAAAAGAAAACTGGTAGAGAAAAATTTATATGGTGTTTATTTAAATAATGGTAAACTTATTTATGACAAACCATGCAATGGTTTAGAATAATGCCATCCACGTCCAAAAATGTAGCAAACAAAGCAAATTTCACTTACATATGCTTCCTAGTTCTCCCAATCTAGGAGGTTCAGCAATGCCTGAAATCTAACAGTCTGAGTAGGTTATATTCTTACCCGAGCAGGGCAGGTTGTTCTTATACTTCTAGTTGTCAGATATCAGTCCATGGGGATCTATCTTAAAGAAATTATCAAATCATTGCCTGCTTACATATGTTAATGTTTTCATTGGAAAACTACAATTAATTTGTTTTACGCATTGTTCAATCAACAATGTGTCAAGTCCCTTCCTCCCCTGCACTTTTTCCCTCTTGCCATAGATTAACAGAACATTAATAAACCACATTTCCTTTTCAACATGCACCACATCACCTACTAGTGCCAATAGAAGAATTAACAACTTTATAAACTGCAGATTGAAGAGTCCTAACCTCTGTTACCTTACCCTTTGTGACATATTTAAACCATATAACATACCTTCATAAATAAAGACTCGTCCAACTGTTAAATTTAACTAATTAACGCTGTGATTTATTAATTGGACTATAATTGGCTAAGCTTTTATACTCGGTGGTGGAGAAGGCAAAGATGGTGAGGCGACCCCGAGTGTGTCAAAACTTACCAAACAGTGTGGCCCTGAGGCACTAACCACTGGTCCCAGGACGACTCCTTTACGATTGGCCGGTGCTAAATCTGGCTGCAGTTTACCTGTCCCCCCTCTGGGCTCTCAGTGTCCTGCCCGTACAGAGCATTCCAAGGAGTTCTGTTTAATGAACCAAGAGCCAAGGTGCTTCGAAGAGGGAAGGGCCCTTTGGCCAATCAGCGGTAGCACCGTGTGACCGGTTGCCGACTCACCACATTTGCCTTCCTGCCAATGCTGGAGGTCCTTGGGACCTACGGCCCTCCACCGATCGCCCTACATGCCTCCTCTATCCCCTTAAATAGCTGCCCAATAAAAAGACCCAAACCTTCATTGGTAAGGTGCACCCCGTCTGTCCGATATAACTGAACCTGATCGATTGCTATTTGGATGTGTTTAATGCTAGCCCCACCCAGGGACCTTACCACTCTGCCTACATTTTGGTTCAATTTCTTGATAACGCGCTTCATAATCGCGGGATCGATGTGGGCTCTCCAAGCTAATCTGGGTATGACTTGGGACCAGCAGAGATGTAATGAAAGCCATTGGGCTTTAATTGCCTTCAAACTCTCCCTTATGGCTATAATCACATCAAGGGACTTACCTGACCCTAAATCATTGCCCCCTAGGTGTATGATCAATATATCCGGGGCGCTATCTTTTGCAATTTTTTCACGGACAGCAGGGGAATTACGCCTTCCATTGCATACCTCGCCTACCTATCCAACGTATACTAACTTGTTTGTGCCCCATACTGACCCTATTTTTGGCTTCACTATGTCAACTTGAGGGAAGGAGAAGACTAGATTAGTTGCGGACCACCTGCTACAATCACGTTTATACCCCTGCAACCGCTGTCTGCCCTCCTCTAATACGGCCCTAGGGGCGTATATATCTCTTATACTCATCCGACTTCCAGCGCCACAGCGCTTTGATGCTATCTACGGAGAACCCCGACTGAGCCGCCTCCTGAATGAATGCGTGCCATAAAGTGTTGGGTCCAAACCGGCAAGATGCAAAGCCTTCTTAAACAGGGCATTAAATTGGCATTTCGTCAAAAGGCGCCCCGTCTAAATGTATTAACCAAGGCACGCTCTTGTGGGGCCGCACTGTTGTGAAGCGATTGCACCATGTCACGGGACAGATCTCAGGGTCTTCCGTTACCTTCATTATCAACCAATGCCCTTTGCCCCCCTGGTCGGTTTTGGATCGTAGAATCTTACATGCCACTTGCGAGGCACCCACTTTGACAGCCTTGCTGAGTAATGCGTTGCCTATCTTGTGCCGGGATTGCGCTACTAGCTCGCTTACCCTGAATGCGCCCGCAAAGGCCATCGTGAATGCTGTGCTAAATAGGACTGTCTCGTATGCACTGTCTGTTCCTTGCTTTATTGACCTTATGATTTGTCTTAAAATGGGCACAGACACTGGCTGCCTGACATCATCCTTCCTAGGCTGGAATTTGCCCCATCCCCTGAGGGCTCTACTGATTAGGAAATGCTTAGTGACGTCCTCTTTCCCTAAGATATGGGCCGAAAAGGATATGCCTGCCAGCAGCAGGGAGACTGAGGACTTTGAGGCACCAGCTTGATATTTGTCCCATATGAAGGCCAGGATTTCATCTGTCCCTGTCTGTTCTGCCCTTCCTCTCGCTTTCACGAAACTGCGCCATTGAAGCCACGCTGAACGATACGCTCTCCTGGTGCGGGGGGCTAACAATGTTTCTGCTAGCTCCCTTATGCCGGCCCGATAATCTGCCAAACATAAGCCGGACAAGTCATACCTTCTACTTGAGCCAATGGAGCCAGCTCCCGGAACCGTTGCCATTGGCGGCATGACAGGGCGTCTGCTATTTTGTTATCAACCCCTGGTACGTGTAGTGCTCTAAGTGAAATGTCATGTGCCAGGCATCTGAGCACCATGTGTCTCAAAAGATTGATGGCTTGCGGTGAAGTTGCGGTCTGCCTATTTATACATTTCACTACTCTTAAGTTGTCGCACCAGCAAACTATATCTCTCCCTTTCAGTTCCGAGGCCCACAACTCTATGGCAACAATTATGGGGAAAAGCTCTAATACCAAGAGGTTTCTTACCAGGCCGCTCGCGGTCTAGGACTCGGGCCACGGAGCCGCGCACCAGGCTCCCTGGAAGTAGGCGCCGTATCCCCACGACCCGGAGGCGTTGGTGTGAAGGTCTAGTGTGGCAGAAGATACTGGCGCGGAAGGCCAGATGCACACACCGTTGAATGTAGAGAGGAATTCTTACCAGATTGCCAAGTCTCCTCTTATGTCTTTTGACAGCGTGAACCTTCTATGGGGGCTACTCAGACCCGCCGTGGCTAACTGTAGTTTCCTGCAAAAAACCTTGCCCATAGGTATAATCCTGCACGCGAAGTTGAATGAACCCAATAACGACTGAGCTTGCCTCAATGTAATATTACGCGCAGATAGAGCTAAAGCTATGCCTCCTTGCAATTTTTCAACCTTATCTTTGGGCAGACGGCAACACTTTTCTATTGTGTCGATCTCGATCCCCAGGAACGAAAGGCAATGGGAAGGTCCCTTTGTCTTGTCATGCGCAACTGGGACACCGAGTACTCTAAACAATGCTAGCACTGAGCTGAGTATATCTGTGCAGATAGCCTGATTAGCTGGGCCTATGAACAAGAAATCATCCAAATAGTGTGCGATGCCCCTGTGGTTCATACCCGCCTGAATGCACCAATGCAGGAACGAGCTAAATTTTTCAAAGAAGGCACAGGACACCGAGCAGCCCATGGGGAGACATCTATCAATGTAATACCCATCCTGTAGACTAAAACCCATGAACTTGAATGATTGAGGGTGCAGTGGCAGTAGCCGGAATTCTGCTTCAATGTCTAATTTTGCCATTAGCGCCCCCTGGCCGAATGATCTCACCATGTCCAGTGCTGATTCGAAGGACTGATATGTCACTGAACTGTCAGCCTCGTCTATGGCCTCATTCACTGACACTCCCGGGGGGTGGGGCAAGTGTTGGATCATTCTAAATTTCCCTTCGGCTTTCTTGGGGACTACCCCTACTGGAGATATCACAAGTCCTTCTATTGGGGGAGAGGGGAAAGTCTAAATCCAAATTCAAAACCGTTACGCAAAAACGCTACCAGTGCTGTGTCCGAAGATATCCGGAACCAGCGCTCTAGCTCTTTCAGATTGATGGGGGAACTGGCTTTACTAATTAGAGGATTTGGAAGGCCCTCGTCCTTTGCTGTCTTGTGCGGGGGGGGGGGGGGGGCGGGGGCAATCCTTTGCTGAGTGGTGACCTCTGCATTGGGTGCAAGTATGGCTGAACTTGCACGAGGCTCCTCGGGAACACGAGCCGCTGTTGAAGGCAAAGCACCTATTATGCGTTCCCCTGTGCGTGCCTTGCCTCCCTTGCTGTGACCTAGCGACAGTGTGCGTTCGTACTGGGGCGAACCATGTCTAACCAGACCTCTACGTCTTTGCATTCAAAAGGGATTATGTGTTGGCCTGATACTCTTTTCCTAAAGCTCTCGTCGTATATGCGCCAGTGAGACTTCCCGCCTGTCAGGAATATGTCCACAATCAGATAAACATAGCGCCACACGTCTATCACTGCCTCTGGTCCCGTCTCTATGTAAATCGCTGAGAACGAGCAGAAAGCTAAAACCCATCTGGGAAAGGTTTTGTAAGCGTCTTCTCCTATCCCACCTTTTTCCTTGGCTGCCTTTAACCCCTTTTTTGCTTTTTCTGTAAGCTCAAACATATCTACATAGTACCCTTTCTTTATCCTGTCTCTTATGCATGGCCGGAGCCCAATCAGTAGTGATGTGTAAGAGCATTTCACCATGTCCGGTCTGCGACCGATAGGCCTGCTGGGTGTGCAAATTTCCTTGTTCTGCGCGTTGCCCCCCGTGAAGTGTGCGTGCAGTATCATCATTAGCCTATGTGTACTTTGCTCCTCGTCTGACCCTTCATCACTGGAAGCTAATGGTGGACTATGTGCCTGTGTGCGATCTATCTCCATCGTTTCATGCTCACCTGATGGAGCGGCTGGGACCCCTGCCGCCGCTTGTCCTCCTGCTGCGTTGTCGTCGCCAGTCGTTTGCGCCATAGCGGCCTGCCTGGCGGCTGGTTGGATGTCCTCGCTGGTTCCTCTACCCTCGCAACCTCTCTTGCTGCGTCTGCTGTGGTCGCCTGAGTTACTGACAAAGTGACAGGGTTAGGTAGGCTTTCGCCATCTGAAATGTTGTGCCCTGGAGTCGCGCTTTGCTGCTATCCCACTGCTAGGGTTATCCGCTGCACTTGCGATGCTCCCCCTGCTGGCGCCGTGGGTGGTGATGTTGGGGGTTGGGCGGGCCCAAGGTGAGAATGGGCCCTGCGGGCTGGGCATGCTGCTGGCGGGGGCCTGGGAGGCGGGACTTGGGTTACATAAGTGTCTTGCATACCCAGCTCCCCGCTATGGTGGCCGTATTCAAAAATAGCTGGCGGGAAAGGCCATTCGCTTTCTTGGCCGGCCTGGCAGCATGGAGTGGGGGCCTTTGGGCGTGAGGGAATCTGGTACTGAGCAGGGGAGAAGGGGAACGGTCATTTGCTTGATCCGCTCTGCCATGTCCTCTGCTTAACCCTGGTGAGCTGAGCCCTGGGTGTGATGAGCTAAACAGAGGGCGGCTACCAAACAGCCGTGCTGAGCCTTCCTCATTATGCCCTAATGGCATGATAATATACCCTGGGCCGGGGGCATGACGGGGGGAAGGGGGGACTGAGGCCCTGGTGTCATTTTGTAGCCTGGGGACCTGAAGGTATGGGGGTCTGGTATGCTGCCCATGATCAAAGGGGGTGGTCCCCATCCTAAACCAGCTATTGTCGAACATTGGTGGTTCAGTGAACCAATTAGGGTTAACTAACATTGGTGGTTCAGTGGTCCAAACGGGTGCTTCCTTGGGAGCTGCGTGGGGGTTAGAGGGAAAACTTCTCCCTCTCCCCCTTCCGCTTGTAACCCTTGTAAAAGCTCCGGCAGCGGGCAGCGCAGCTGCTCGTTTCGGAGCTCTGTGGCATCGCGCATGCGCAGTAGCACATGCGCGGCGACCGGAAGTCGACGGAGATGGAGATCCGGCGGCTTCTCTACAGGTAAGAGAGGCGCTGAGGGGGTTCCTGCGTCGGCGGGCCTCCGCTGGAGGGTCTGCAAAGCGGGCCGGGGGGTCTGCTCTCCTGGGATGACTGGACTTCGATACTAAAAGGCACCGCTGGGATCACTGGGGCAAAACAGAGGAGGCTAACACGCGGTGGCAGGGGGGGAGGGGGTTAGATCTTGTGTTTTAACTTACTGCAGCGCGCAATACAACCTAATAAATGAAATACAATGGGAGATAACTACTCTAGCAACCAACGAGGCCTGTTAAAACCGTAAGGAGCCAAGCAGTGTAAGAGGGATTGGGTAGTGGGGTCAGTGGCGAATAGAGCAATACAATAAAATGGATACAATTAAATGCTATACACTGTCGGGTAAACAAACCGGGGGGGGGGATTGTGGAGGGTGTTCAGAGGAAATGCAATTACAGTCTTAAACAGAAGCAATAACGGCAAATGGGAACAATATAACACAATGCTCGGGCCACAGGAGAAAACAAGCACTCTGCAAATACCCCAACAAACAAACTGGAGGGAGAAATATAATCATAGGCCGAAAAAAGGAAGACGAGGGGGAACAGGGCAGGCAGGGGGGGAGGCAGACAAAAACAGGGAAAACACAAGTGAAAATAGAAAGAAACAAGGAGAGGGAAAGGATAAAATGAGAGGAAACTAGGTTACAGAGGAACAAACACAGAGAGAACAATGCAGGGGCAAAGGCCCAAAACAAGTATACAAAATTAAACTGTGATGCTACTCAGCCTGTCTGATGTTGTCCTGCTTTTTTCCAGCCGGGTAATGAGGCTTCCACATGCCTGTGGTCGGCGTATATCCTCTCCAGGGCGTCCACGCCCCCTCCCAACCCATTGGTTGCTTACAGGAGAGGAGTTACCTTAAAGCTGCAGGTACCATTTTTCGTCCCTATCACTGAGTTTAGGGTCGTTCCGCTTAGGGCTGCACTTGTCATTAGAATGGGACATTCGTTGGAGACAAAATAAAATCAACTAGCTGCCTCCAAATCGGAAAAATCCCTTTTCAGGACCAAATTAGGTAAAAACAGCTACCCTCCACAATGGCACACTTTACATACCTATCTGAAATTTTTTAAATAATTTTATGTAATCAAGCAGGGTTGAAGTAAACACTGCGCACATATTCAAGCTGAATAATGTAATGATGTCAAAAATCTCATTTTAATTCATAGATACAATAACTATATATATATATATATATATATATATATATATATATATTTTTTTTTTATAGAAAATATAAACGGTAGGTAGAGTAAACAAAGTTTTAGGTTGATTGAAAAACTTTAAGGACTTTAGGTTATCTTAGAACAAATGTCTTAATTTGAAAGGAGGCCCATAAATGAGCACCAGGAATGTAATGAAGGGGGGGAAGGGGGATATTGATGGCACCTATAAGAGTATGATATGAAAACTCTTACCTTTTAATTAGCATAATTTACCAAGCTCCAAGACTCACCATTGACACAGTGCAAATAGTCTTTTATATCTGCAGTATTGGTATAGAGTACTACCTTAGATTGGAATATATATATATATATATATATATATATATATATATATATATATATATATATATATAAAGTAAATGAGAGGAGGCGCACAATAGTGTAGTATGGCAAGTTAATGGAGCCAAGTGAAAAATCCAAAAAAGGAACCAAACCACCAGAAATGAGTGAGCCAGAGCTTCCCACCATGTGGGTATCAACAGTATCTAAAATAGATATGTATAGCTCATAGAATAGAAAATCACACACGGCCAGATGACATTCATAAAGGTATTAACAGGTCACACCAATGAAGATGTATGCGTACCAGAAGCCAATTGTTTAATGGCTTATCTGCAGGATATCCCGTAGACTGTGAGGATGTATTCAATCTTCAGCCACCTTTGGTTATCCCATAGGTTACCTCAATATACAGAAGTACACAGATGTAGTATCCAAAAAATTCAAGTTTAATAAAAACAGTAGTAACTTACACATCCAGAAGCAGATGACAGGCCTATCTGATCAGCGATGGTTACTGCTACTATTACCATCGCTGATCAGATAGGCCTGTCATCTGCTTCTGGATGTGTAAGTTACTACTGTTTTTATTAAACTTGAATTTTTTGGATACTACATCTGTGTACTTCTGTATATTGAGGTAACCTATGGGATAACCAAAGGTGGCTGAAGATTGAATACATCCTCACAGTCTACGGGATATCCTGCAGATAAGCCATTAAACAATTGGCTTCTGGTACGCATACATCTTCATTGGTGTGACCTGTTAATACCTTTATGAATGTCATCTGGCCGTGTGTGATTTTCTATTCTATGAGCTATACATATCTATTTTAGATACTGTTGATACCCACATGGTGGGAAGCTCTGGCTCACTCATTTCTGGTGGTTTGGTTCCTTTTTTGGATTTTTCACTTGGCTCCATTAACTTGCCATACTACACTATTGTGCGCCTCCTCTCATTTACTTTTAGATTTATTCCTGCTACACCGCTTGTTACGGAGGATTGGCAGCCGCCCGCACAGGGGAAGTGTTATATAAGAAGGAATCATTACAAGACTTTGGACTTTAATATTATCATACTGGTGCAGTGTCCTAGCGCCTTTTGTATCTATTTTGTGATATATATATATATATATATATATATATATATATATATATATATATATATACATATATATATATATATATATATATATATATATATATATTTATTAGAAAGAGGACACTCTCCAGTTCATCATTAAAATTCAAGTTTTTTTTTTTACTGTATTTACTCACAGACCACAGTCTTAGGAACTAAGTCTTTCTTGGTCAATATTTTGATCCAAGAGGACCTTTGTCAAGACCAAACAAAAGGGACACACTATACAAGGTCTAAAAATTTACAACCACCACCACTCCTAAATAAACTCTGCTTCTTACTGTGCCATCACACCGTGCACCATCCACCAGATAACCCCAAGTTAATATATCTTCTTCTGTCTTGCCGTCCACTGTGGAACTTTTTATTATTATGTTCACTAGGCATATTTTTTGTTTTAGTTTTTAAAATTGAGGTGGGGGCATCAGACAAAGAGTGTGTAAAGCAGAATTATTAAGAGGGGCTAAACTCAGTGGGGCATATTCAATTAGCTTTTGGATTCGCGGTAACGCGCGTTACCGCGAAAAGTGCGCGTTCTTGCGGGTATTACGGTACCGCATTAACGCGGATTTTCGTTCGCAACCCTATGGGCTGCGAACGAAAATCCACGTTATTGCGGTACCGTGTATTACGTTTCGCGGCTGTTCCGGCGCGTTGCCGCGAATCCAAAAGCTAATTGAATATGCCCCAGTATGTTGTTTAATGCAGACCCACGTTTCACTAAAAGACAAAAGACAAATCTGACTATAGTTTTTCAACATCGCAGCATTGAGCAATGCTGATCTGTTTACTTCTATAACCATTTTATTTTGTTTACAAATTTGCCAATGAAACACTCTTTAACTCTCAAACTAAATAGAGACCTGCGGCCTAATTGATTAAGGATCTTAACTTAAGAAACTTCTTATTTAAGTCTCCTGGACAAAACCATGTTACAATGCAAGGGGTGCAAATTAGTATTCTGTTTCGCACATAAGTTAAATACTGACGGTTTTATCATGTAGCACACAAATACTTGATAGCTTATTTGTACACTGAAATTTAAAGTTGATATTTGTGTGCTACATGAAAAAACAGTCAGTATTTAACTTATGTGCAAAACAGAATACTAATTTGCACCCCTTGCATTGTAACATGGTTTTGTCCAGGAGACTTAAATAAGAAGTTTCTTAAGTTAAGATCCTTAATGAATCAGGCCCCTAATCCTCATATAGTTAAAAATGTCTGTGTACTCAGAATGAAAAGGAAATTAATAAAAATATGTAACATCACAGTTACAGGGGAGTGACAGTATTTATCAGGATACACCACTCCATTAAACATGAATTAATAAGTTACTTTCAACAGTGATATAGAAAGTAAGAGGAGGGAATATAAAAATAGTCTTACTGGCCATAATGGGAAACTATTAATGACAATATCAGTTAATTATTAGATCAGTTTATTAAAAGGCAAATCTGACTATAGTTTTTCAACATCATACAATAAGAGACAAAAATTAAGATAGCTGGAATGGTATTCATTATAGGTAACTTTATTATGGAATAGAGTAAATTGGTGATACAATTATAAGTGGAATGTCATTAGGAGAGGATACATTTGAAGGAGGGAAAATAATCCCTTCATAATTAAATATCAAATAATTTATCAAACAGTTACCATTACTAAACTGCTATCTTTGCAGTTTTTACAAAACCTTTATCTGAATTCATAACTACATATTTTAAATATCTCACTAATTATGGTGATAAAAATGTCTTTCTTTCTTTCTTTCTTTCTAACATTTAAAAGAGCTACAAAAATATTTTAATTATGATTTAAAAAACCAACATTACGTTTGGTAATGTGCTTTTTGCTTATTGGTTGTTTGTCATCTTGAGGGGAACCACCCATCACAAATTTAAAATATAGGGAATCACCATTAATAAATGGTGGCTATGAATATGAAGTGTTTTAAATAAGTTTGGGAAAAATCATTACCATACTATTCTAGAGACTAAAAAAAATGTTATGTGGGATAAAAGGTTGATAAAACAGGTTTAGATTTTTTTTGTTTTGTAATATACAAAAAATGTTTTTCTTTTAAATGCATTTCTGAAATGACAAAACAAAGTGTTGAGTTTATTTTAAAAGGGATAAGATAGTTCCATGTGTCTTGATGATGAATGAACAGGTTTTCTCCACAGAATTAAATTTCACCTTTTGAGCTGATAACTAGTGAACCATAAAGTGTGAAAATAGTAGACATAACCTTAAGACTGTAACTATTTGGTAAAGATATTCAATCGGCTTTCCAGATATTTTAAGGTTTTGATAAATGTTTATGTTTTAATGGAAAAATTTAAAGATGTTGAAGACTATTGTCTTTAAATGTAAAAAAATATTTCTATTTTTTCTTTCAGTTTCTATATAAGTGTCTGGAAAATGTTTGTAAAATGTTATATCTGTTGTCAATATTAGTACTGTTAAGCTTAATTTATAGACCTGAGAAAATGTTTGTAAGAGTTTCAAATAGATTTTTTTTTTGCTTGTTAAAACAGCATTTTCTACAGGAAGTTACTATTTCACATAGATCCTTCATCCCGCAGGTCTATAGTGTGACCAATGTGAATTGTAGGTATTAAAGTCAATAATAGTTTTTAGCTTTTGCACAACATTTTAATAATGTACTAGAGGCCCAACGGCTTGAGATGAGAATCAGGATTATAAACTAGAAATACAGCAAGAACAATATACACAGTATTTATAGTCAGACGCAGGATAGCAATGTAACAACAGACTGTAGTAGCCTCTGGACATAGAGAGTAGTTAGCATTAATTTGTAGTGGCTGGTTAAACACTGATACAAAATCTTTATCATCATCATCATCACCAATTATTTATATAGCGCTGATTCCGCAGCACTGTACAGAGCACTCACTCACATTAGTCCCTGCCCCATTCGATCTTACAGTCTAAATTCCCTAACAGACACAGACAAAGAGAGAGAGAAAGAGAGAGAGGTTAGGGTCAATTTTGATAGCAGCCAATTAACCTATCAGTATGTTTTTGGAGTGTGGGAGGAAACTGGAGCACCCGGAGAAAACCCACGCAAACACGGGGAGAACATACAAACTCCACACAGATAAGGCCATGGTCGGGAATTGAACTCATGACCCCAGTGCTGTGAGGCAGAAGTGCTAGCCAATTAGCCACCGTTCTTCTGAGTTCAACATCTGACTTGATCACTGATACCTCTTATCAGTGAGAACAAATAAACATCTTGCCTCAAAGACCTGCTTGGAACCATCTTCAATATCATTGTATTCCTGTGATCTACAGATTAGACCCTAAACCTAATCCATTCTCCGGCTGTCTCTGAGGTTTTGGACCCAAGCGTTTCCAGTACCACTGCTCTGCCTGCTACCCAGCTGCCCTGGTCCATGTGATAGGCCAGGGGGGATCCATTCACATCAACCTGGATCCATAGTAAGAGGTTCCGAGTTACCAGCCCAGGTACACCAGCAACGAGACACGCTAGCGCGTCAGTTACACAGAAGAAACCCGGTACTGGATGCCGGTAAGGAGTCAAGTGGTGGCAGCATTATAAGCCCCTCCTACTGCGGAAAGAGGGCACTTTTGGGATAACGAAAGTGCACGGTGGCAAAGTAAGCCCAGCCGGTTCCCAGCAACAAAAGACAGGGTGGCATAGGCGGTCCATCCTGTCACAGATTTCTGGACAGGGTGGATACCTGGTGCCAGATTTATTGAAGCACAGGATTAAATTCATGGCATTATCTTTAGGATTGTATCATCTTTCACCCCTCCACCAACACAAACATTTGTCCACATTGCATCTTTATTACTCCACTCACCTCTAGTTAACACCCATGAACTGTTGTCCTATTTATTATCTCTAACAAGTACATCCTCTACCTGTCGCCTGAAAATAAAAGGTCACACATCTTACAATCCCCTTATCTATCTTTCTCTCACTCTGCTTATATTAGCCGCTGATATATCACCTAATCCAGGTCCCCACACTCCTCACACACACATACATCAGAGCACTACCGTTCTATAGCAAACCTCAAACACATCACCTGTTTCCCCTCTCTTCCAAAGTCCTTTAAATGTGCCCTTTGGAATGCACGCTCTGTTTGCAATAAACTTAACTGCATACATGATCTCTTCCTCTCAAAAAACCTCAACCTTCTGGCAATACCAGAAACATGGCTTATGCAATCAGACACTGCCTCACCTGCAGCACTTTTACATGGTGGCCTCCATCTCACCCACACCCCCAGATCTGAAGATAGACAAGGAGTGCACATTCACAGTTCTACTAAATGTCCCATCACTCACGTTCACATCTTTTGAAGTACATGCTATTCGCATTTTTAATCCATTCTCTCTACGTGTTGCGGTGATCTATCGTTCCCCTGGAGCACACCAACAATTTATTGAGGATTTCTCTGCATGGCTCCCTCACTTCTTATCTTCAGACATCCCCACCCTCATCCTGGGTGATTTCAACATCCCCATTGATTACCCACCTTCCAAATTTGCTTCCAAACTACTCTCTAACCTCCTCAGTTGACCTCTCCCAGTGGATTGAATCATCTACTCATCAGGGTGGCCATTGCCTTGATATTGTTTTCTCTAGACTATGCTCAGTTTCTAATTTTCTTAACACACCCTTCCCCTTTTCAGATCATCACCTTATCAGCTACACGCTCACACCCACTGCTCTAACCTCTCTACTGTCTAACTCTACCAAGCCTCCTCATACCCACAAAAATCTTAATTCTAATAATCTTCAACAATTTTCCACCTCTTTCCAACACCTTCTCTCCCCTATTATTACATTCTCCTCCCCTGAGACGGCAGTACCTAATTTTCACCATACCTTAGCAACGGCTCTTGATCAAGTGGCTCCAGCGACACTACATACTACACATCGACTTCGATGTCAACCGTGGAACACTACAGCAACGCAAAATCTTCAAAAACTTTCCCGAAAAGCAGAACGTCACTGGCGTAAATCTCGCACCTTTAATGACTTCTTCACATATACTTCTACCGCTCCTACCGAAATGCTCTAGACACCAAAAAACAAAACATACTTCCAATCTATTTTCTATGCGCAGGCTTCTAACCCCAAACCCCTCTTTAACACATTTAAATCTCTTCTCAATCCTCCCACCCGCACGTGATTACTCCTATTCTAAAAAAACAAGATTCAGACCCAAACTCTCTCTCAAATTACCGTCCCATCTCTCAGCTCCTGTGCCCCAACAAGCTTCTAGAGAGACTTGCCTATACTCGCCTCACACGCAAACAACCTGTTGGATCCTCTTCAGTCTTTTTTTCGTTCTCAACACTCCACGGAGACTGCGTTGAATAAGGTTGTCAATGACCTGATCACTGCTAAAACTAAACGCCATTACTCTCTCCTAATTCTCCTGGATCTGTCAGCTGCATTTGATACCATTGACCACTCTCTTCTCATACAAACGGTGCAATCCCTAGGTCTTCAAGACACTGTTCTATCCTGGTTCTCATCCTACCTTTGTTATCATTCTTTCACTGTTAATTTTTCTGGAGCCACCTCTGCTCTGCTTTCTTTATCAGTTGGAGTATCGCAAGGCTCAGTGCTAGGTCCTCTGCTGTTTTCAATCTATACCGCTTCTCTTGGAAATCTAATAAGTTTGTTTGGATTTCAGTATCATCTCTATGCGGATGATACCCAAATTTATCTATCCTCTCCTGGGGGTAAATGTATGAACCTCCGGATTCTTCAACTCTGGCTAGTTCAGCGTCTTCAGCGCTTAAATTTAAAGCGGCACTGCCTTGTAAAGGGCAGTATTTAAAGGCCAGACACAGTGTATATCATTGTCTGGTGAGGAATGTGCAGCATTGTGCATTAATGTAGTACTATTATAAAGCAGGAAAGTCAGATGTCACAATCCTGCAGCACATATGTTTTAAACATATTAAAGATGATTCCAAGTCCAGATATTGTTTATTTAGATATCTAGTTGATAAGTCAAATTTGAATATATTGAGTATATATATATATATATATATATATATATATATATATATATATATATATATATACTGATCAGCCACAACATTTAAGCCAAACTGCCTCCTAATATTGCTAATATTGTGTAGGCCCCCTCGTGCAACCAAAAAAGCTCTGAACTATCGAGGCACAGACTCCACAAGGGCCCCAAAGTTGTCCTGTGGTATCTGGCACCAAGACATTAACAGAAGAATCTTTAAGTCCTGTAAGTTGTAAGGTGGGGCCTTCATCACCCTGACTTGTTTTTCTCAATCTGAACGAGCATCACACAGATTCTCAATCAGATTGAGATCTGAGGAATTTGGAGTCAAGTCACAACAACTCTTTGTCATGCTCCTGAACAATTTTTTGCAGTGTGGCATGGAGCATTATCCTGCTGAAAGAGGCCACTGTCATCAGAGAATACAGTTGCCATGAAGGGGTGTTCTTGGTCTGCATCAATGTTTAGGGAGGTGGTATGTGTCAAAATAAGATTCACATGAATACCAGGACC
Organism: Mixophyes fleayi; assembly: GCF_038048845.1. Taxonomy (NCBI): domain Eukaryota; kingdom Metazoa; phylum Chordata; class Amphibia; order Anura; family Limnodynastidae; genus Mixophyes; species Mixophyes fleayi. The sequence goes on from NC_134405.1 coordinate 253,075,391, forward strand.
CAAAGTTTCCCAGCAGAATATTAACCAGAACATCACATTGCTTCCACCGGCTTGCATTCTTCCTTTGTTACATCCTGTGCCATCTCTTCCCCAGGTACATGACACACATGAACCTGCCCATCCATATGATGTAAAAGTGAACGTGATTCATAAGACCAGGCCTCCTTTCATTACCCCTTGTTCCGTTTCTGGAATTTATGTAGCCATTGTAGGAGCTTTCGGCGTGGACAGTTGTCAGCATGGGCACTCTGAACAGTCTGCAGCTACGCAGCCCAATACGCATTAAGCTGCAATGCATTGTGTTTTCTGACACCATTTTATCATAGTCAGCATTAACTTTTTTAACTATTTGTGCTACAGTAGCTGTTCTGTGGGATTAGACCAGACGGGCTAGCCTTTGCTCCCCAAACACATCGATGAGCCTTGTGCACCTATGACCCTGTCGCTGGTTCACTGATTGTCCTTCCTAGGACCACTTTGGTAGGTACTAACCACTGCATACCGGGAACACCACACAAAACCTGCCATTTTGGAGATGTTCTGACCTAGTTGTCTAGTCATCACAATTTGGCCCATGTCAAAGTCTCTCAGATCCTTATGCTTGTCCATTTTCCTGCTACTAACCCATCAACTTTAAGAACTGACTGTTAACTTGCTGCCTAATATATCCTACCTTGACAGGTGCCATGGTAACGAGATAGTTAATGTTATTCACTTCACGTGTCAGTGGTTTTAAAGTTGTGATCGATGTATATATGCAACAACCCAGTGATTATCCAAAACCCAATTTTTTTACCCAAATTAATTTATTTAGTAAATTATTTTAAAAACTTTTGATTTATTTATTAAACTCTTTATTTGCCAAACTTACTAATACTACGTACTAAAACATCCCTATTTAATCATGTAATTGCACCATTCCCTATAAGTAATTTAAAACCGTATTTCATTTCAGTATTTACCTTTTCTAATGCATAAGATTTTCTTTTTAGGACAAATCAATACAACTCTTATATTTATAACACTGTTTTTTACTATAACATTTATGTGAGTTATAATTAAATAGTTACCACATTTCTAATGCTTTAAAACCATTAATCCTTGGTAGTGAAACACTAATCAAATACTTCACTCAGAGATAAAGCAATGGCTCCCAGACCTCTCTCTTTTCCACACACCCAATATATACATTAATTAATTAATTATTGATTAAATAATTAAACTATTATCAATACAATGTTCTTTTTTCACAGTTTATTATAATTATGGATCTTGGAAGTGGGACACCTTTTTCAGTATTTACAGATAACACTTTCAGTCTTTTAATGTGTTTAGTATCTCCCATTTCTTCAATGATGTCTTTGTGTAAATAAGGTTTTTTATGTAATTATAGTACCTTACTGATAAATAAGCTCTCTTGAGTTATAATTTTCTTGAATTTATTCCATGTAACATAAAGTTACTCAACAATTTGTGAGTAGAACTATAGAGGTATAAAAGTGACATATATGTCTGAGGTTTGTTTGCTGCGTTTACTTATATGTCTGTCTTTTCTGTAAATCTCTCATGGAAACACACACAATTTCTCTATCGTTAGATACTCTGAATTTCACTTTAGCTTCAGTTCTGTCTCTGTCATGCTTGACACTGAACACTAGTATATGTAAAGATGAAGACTCAGTCCAGCAATAATTATTCGTTTCCACTCTGCTTTATTCTGTTTTGTAGTTGTTCTTTATCTCATATCTCATGCTGCTGCTCTGACAAGCTTTATAATCTTTATTAATACCTTGTCACTCTTATCTGCAACCTTCATTCACACTCTCCTCACTGACACCTCCTTCCAGTACTTCACTCTCCAACCAAGTTTTCCAAGTCCGTCCTATCAACTACCAACTGACTCCAATTAACTTTAAAAAAACCTGTCTTTTCTGTTCTATACTCAGGCTTTTACTGTGTGCCTTCTCTGCTTCAATCCACTACTAGACCATTCTCGAACTTTCTCATTACTATAAGGGATCTTTGGAATTGTAGCCCTGTATCTAGTTCCAGATGAGACCAGATGGTGCATGCGTATTATGTCACATAGTACCGTATGTTTATTAAGTAATAATACAGTTCCAGGGTAATATACACATATATATATATATCTATATATATATATATATATATATATATATATATATATATATATATATATTTATTTATTTTCTCTCCTGTATATTTCAAAAGGTACAGTATTTTTTCCACTCTCAGGTAGTATTTAATGTCTGCTTTCCAGGTCCAGAGTACTATGTTTAGCCATAAAATATATATGTAGGCTATAAATAGTTTATCTTTTACTACATCTGTCATATCAGCTGTATGTTAATATTTGTGATTGGCTTTATTCCAACACACAATTTAGAAAATAAATGTCTTCTGGCTTAGTTTTCTACACAGCTGCCATGTTGTATGGCCAAAATCACAATTTCACAACTGAAGTTCAATTAACATTATCATTTTAACTGAATTTTGAGTCAATTAAGTAGTTTCTGTAATAGAGAATTAACAGTATTGTCCCTAATGCATTTTAGGCTTTGCTTAATAAGATAATTATGTGACTAAAACTAGAAAAACTAATGTCCAGTTATGATAAATCGAAATTCTATACAAAAGAATGTTTAAGAACACCCCAGTAGATATGAAACCATTTCTTTGTGAATGCAATTGATGAATAAAATAAGTGTTACTCCCCAGACATTGGATCGAAAGATTTATGCTGGTAAAATGAAGTTTGACCTGTAAAAAATGTGTAGAAATAAAGGCACAATATCATTCTAAGTAGTCATCACTATATGTAAAGATAATGTGAAAAATATAACAGTGAAAAACATGAATATATTAACTATTATAAAATAGCCATTATATTAATGATATTGTATACACAGTACATGTCATTTCAAAGATCCAAATAAGTTCTTACTCAGCAGGGATCTGCATAGCAAGGTACAGGAAAAACGGATGCAGAGAGTAATCACAGATCCTAAACACTGCACATCCCCATTGCAATTTGTTCATGTCAACTGGCAATAAGCATAAGTGGTGATACAATGCACACAATTAGGCTTATTCATTATCAGGTCATAAAATAAATTGCTTTAAGCCCCTTGTACTTATTGCCATGATTCATCATAGTAATAGGTGCAGGATGATGTAGTTATTTTATTCATGAAGGAGACTGACATTTTTCGATGGTTCACAAATTAAAAGTCCTGTCAAAAAATATGCAAATGAATAACACATGACTAATTTTGTATTCATATGCAGATATTTGCATTGCATTGGTATTGTATTCATATACAGATATTTACATTGCATTGGTATTTTCTATATGTTATTTGAATATCTATAATCATAAATATACATATTTTAAGTTTGGTAGACAAATAATGAAGATTTGTTTTAACATAAACACATAAGCTTGTAGCATAAATCATATATCGAAAACAAACAATAAAGAAAAAAAAATATGTTCTTGTAGTTGGTTGACCAGACTTCCTGAACAAAAATGTGACCATCATTTAAACATTATCTCACTTATTTATTTCTCACTTAAAGTAGGACAGAAGCGAAATTTATTCATATGTTGTTTATATGTACACCCATATGCAATATGTAGATGCATGCATGTCAAATGTTACTTTAAAAAAGTGATATCATACTAAGTATGTCAAGGTTATTATTATTATTGTCTATGATGTGGCCCACACAGTTTTTATCTTATTTTTTATTTTTTTTATTTTACTATATTTGGGGGGGAACTTTCGGTTGCAATTCCACCAGCAGCACTAGAGCACATGTTCAGACACTACAATTGACCCTAAGCTGGACAGCATTTCAATCAAGTTTTATTGTTCTGTCCTGCGAGTGCTTGGGAAATCTTAGTGCCCAGGCAACTTCAGTCTCATTATGATTAACATGCATGATATGCCAGGTTATTTTTAAGACAGATTTCTCACAGTATAGGAACTGTTTTTTGTTATATGCTCTGAATCCATTATTTTTTTTGGAAAGTGTTTTTGGATTGACACCGCATCAGATTTTCAGCCTTTCTTGATTAAAACACCATTGTCATCAGGCAGAGAATTGTTGTGTGTAAAACTAGTATCTGTGTTTTTTTTTTTGTTTTGTTTTTTACCACTTCCCTGCACTTGTGTCTCATCAATGCTGTTGCTGGTGTCTAAACCACTCTCCCTTGAAGGGTCAGGGACATACTCATCTCCACTTCTATCCAAGCTATAATCAGAGTCGCCACCAATGCCACCAATTCATATTTAAACATCAGGGCTGCATCATACCCCACTGTTCCTACCTTCATTTCAGCTTCCTTACTTTTTTAGATCAACCTCTGACCTGCACCCTGCCTCATCCCTAGTAACCACTTCTCATTCTTACTATCTGCTGCTTTCCACTTATGGAATTCATGACCAGACTCTCCCACAGCCTTCAAATCTTTAGATGCCCTCTGAAAACCCATCTCTTTATTATCGCTAACCCTACTCCAACCTATACTCCACCCACTAATGCACACTCATAATTGTCCCAATCTCCACTCTGAGCCACACTTGCTCCTTTTGTTTCAGCTGCGCCCTCTGCCAATGAGCGTTTTATTTTTAACAGCAGGGCCCATTTTACCCTTTTTTTTCATGACTATTTTTTTTTACCTACCTTGTATTCCCAGTTTTATAAATGTCCTGTTTTCTGTGTGGCGCTACTGTGGCACCTTATAAATGTACAGGTAATAGTTATTAATAGATTAATAATAAAAACAACCTTCTGCATGCCTTCTGTGTGTCTGCTACAACAAGAAAATGGTTGCTGCTCTTCATAAACAGGGAAAGGTGTTGTACAGTTGTTATAAAATATTTTTCTCTAGTGGTTCCAATGTGATTAAGTAACATTTTAGGAAATAAATCTGTACAACAAGAAAATGGCCCCCTAACACATTGAGATGGCAAGTCATTTAGTTTTCTCACTTGTGTTTTCTTAGGATAACTGACAGTAAGTTTGTTCTGCATGTGTTTATCTCTGTGTCTGTGAGTCTGTGTGTGTTCACTCCTGTCTGTCTACAGTCATGGCCAAAAGTTTTGAAAATGACAGAAATATTGGTGTTCACAAAATTTGCTGCTTCAGTGTTTTTAGACCTTTTTGTCAGGTGTTGCTATGGTATACTGAAGTAAAATTACAAGCATTTCCTAAGCGTCAAGGGCTTTTATTGTCAATTACATTAAGTTTATGCAAAGAGTCAATATTTGTAGCATTGACCCTTCTTATTGAAGACCTCTGCAATTCGCTCTGGCATGCTGTTAATCAACTTCTGGGCCACATACTGACTGATGACTGCCCATTCTCACCTAATTAATGCTTGGAGTTCGTGGGTTTTTGTTTGTCCACATGGATTGACTACAAGTTCTCAATGGGATTAAGGTCTGGAGAGTTTCATGGCCATGGATCCAAAATTTCAATGTTTTGATCCCTGAGCCACTTAGTTATCACTTTTGCCTTATGGCAAGGTCCTCCATCATGCTGGAAAAGGCATTGCTCGCCACCAAATTGTTTTTGGATGGTTGAGAGACGTTGCTCTTGGAGGGTGTTTTGGTACCATTCTTTATTCATGTGACTGTGTTCTTAGGCAAAATTGTGAGTGAGCCCACTCCCTTGGCTGAGAAGCAACCCCACAAACGAATGATCTCAGGATGCTTTACTGTTAGTGGCACCTTTCCTTCTCTGAAAGGGGATTCATGAGAAAAAACTTTACTCCAGTCCTCAGCAGTCTAATCCCTGTAGCTTTTGCAGAATATCAGTCTGTCCCTGATATTTTTCCTGGAGAAATTCTTCCTGGAGGTATTAGTTCATATTTTGATCAAAACTTTTAAGCCTGCATTCCAGCGTCAAAGGCACCTCATTAAATGCAGGTCCTACACTGACCTATATGCTTTAAACACCATTAAAATGTATTTAAAATCAATGCATCTGATGCAGGCTTAAATGTTTTGATCAAAATATGAACTAATACCTCATGTTTTCAAATTGCTAGATACACACAGATATGCAGTATAATGGATTAGCACTGACAATTGTCTTTTTGTTTTGTATACATATATGGGCATTTATATTGCCATGCAGCTGGTACCATATACAAAATGGGATATATCGAGCGCAGGCTTGTTTTTTCTCTGAAATTTATAACCATTTTATTGGAAATCCACAAAACTCTACTCAACAACCAGAAATCACATAGGCAACTTAACTGTAAATTGTGGCACAAAAGAGTTACCAGCACACTGACACTTATGATAATCTTACACACAAGAAATATTGATACATAACTATTGTGAAGTGATTAGCCAAATGCTAAAAGGAAAATGGCACAAAACTGATTCCTTGCAAAATAAAAAAAAGGAAACATGAACAACTGGGGATATTGATGAAAAATCGTACAGGGGCAGCTGTAGTGTTACCAACAGCAACCAATCACACATTTGTTTACCGCAGTTTACTGAAGTTTAGAAATGAAACTTATCTCATATTACATTGACCTGTTGTGGAATGAAAGATTTTAAAACCTTTTGTAGCTATTTATTCCATTTTTTTGGAAACACCACCCACTAATATATACACCATTTTTATCGATTGGGCACATACATATTTTTTTATAGATTTGATAAACTCTTATAGTCTCAGATGTTGAATATGCCTTAGGCCTAACATTTTCTGGAGATGCCCTGACACAAATGGGCCATCATAATGTAAAAGGGAGCAAGAAATAAAGTCTTGCTTTATTTTTTAACACTGGCAACTCATTTTTCTTGCTTAAATCACAAAAAACAGGAAAAGGAATACTATATTTGATTAGCTGTTAAAAAGTGCATCATGCTCTCTTTTTAAACTAAAAGGCCTTAAGTAGCGCTTCTTTCCCTTGACACTTATTTACCCTGAAGTCCCTGCCAAGGAAATGAATATGTAAACAAGTCAAATTTCGTATTGTATTCCACTTCACTACATCAGCTCTTTTCATCAGACCTCAAATATATATAGCCACTGATTTCTTTTTACTGACAGAAGCTGATGAGTTACAACATATCTTAAACAAAAAAGGAAAACATGTCCCAGAATTAAAAAAAAAACAAAAAACAAAAAACAATGTTATGAACTGGTACATGTTATTTTATGCATTTATTTTTTTGTAAATTCAACAGTCATATTTTTGTTTAGCATGGTCCACAATATGAAACAATGTAATATTTTGTATTTGACCACTGTCTCTTATTTTCATGAAAAGTCCCAGGTTTTAGTTATTTGTTAAAGAAAAGGGATGGCCACGATAATTGCATTCTCAATATAACATATAATAAAGTATTGTATTGAAGCAGAAACCAGTGTATAAAAGCACAATATATTTATTATTATTTCCAAAAGGTAAAAACTATCAACCGGTCATCGCATTAGGCTCAAAACAATTGTCATCTTACATGTGCCTCAAGGAGAAAGCCAGATCGATAATGATAATCCATCTCCATCAGGAGATAGAGCATGTGTCTGGACGATTAGCATTGTTGTGAGGTAGAATTCTTGCACCTTGCAGATTACTCCACCCAAAAACAGATACAGGTTGTCTTTGCTTATCAGACAAGAACAAGCCTCATGAAACCCAGGGCTGCCAAGAGGAATTCAGGGTACAACAACTTCACGGGGACCCCCTTATAGTTGAGCATGGAAAAACATTTTGTGCCGCCAAAGTGGTAGTGTGTGTGTTCATACAATTGAAGGCATGGCTATGCACCATTGGCTAGCAGGTGAAAAGCGCTAGGCCACCTATCTACACAAAAAAACCTGCATTGTTGTGTACATCATTTGCACAAGAGTGCAATGTCCGCTCACTGGAGTGGGACATATGTCCCTGCATTCCTGACTTTCAGGACATCTGGTACCATAGTGTAGTATACAAAGAATGCAGTGTGTACATAAAGAGTTCACAGTCTTGGCCTGCCCTATACATTGGGCAGAAAAGTCAACAAAAATTGGGATTGTCCCACTAGAATCACAACATTTCACAGACTGTCCTGCTCTCTCCTACCTGTTGTCACTTTCACCACCTGTGGCTGCAGGTTTCTTTAGTTGCGGCTTGTCTGGATCCTGGAATGTTCGGGGCCCTATTTGGAAAAAAAATGGGTACATTTAGAAAATTCCAACCAGCCCCAGCATTAAATCAATAACATTCACGACTAATAATTAGGCCTTCCTAAATCCCGACATTAAAATAATAGTATTCCCATTTAATAAATAAACCTATTTCCCTCCCTCTCAACTGCCCCAACAATAAATTAATAGTATTTACATTTCATAAAAACACCTATTTTCCGCAACCATCACTGCCAGTAAATAATTCATAGACACATTTAATAAAGTGACCTCATTCTCCCCAAACTCACCCCCATATACAATAGCCTCCAAATCACCCCATCTTAAATTAAAAGTCTCCATTATTAAATTGCCCCACCATCACCCCACAAACAAAATTGCACCCATTAATTAGCCACCATCTACCTCACACTACATTACAACATGCCCCCTGTGCCATCACACACACATTACTGTGCCCCTTCATCATCACCATGCCTTGCCCCCCTATGATCACACTGTGCCCTCCATGCTGCTTTTCCCCCCTTCACCTGGCCCCCTTAATCACTCTGTGCCATGCTGCCCCCCCTTCATCACACTGTGCCATCCTGCCCCCCTCTCCTTCATCACTGTGCCATCCTGCCCCCCTCTCCTTCATCACTGTGCCATCCTGCTCCCCTCTCCTTCATCACTCTACCATCCTGCCCCCCTCTCCTTTATCACTGTGCCATCCTGCCCTCCCTCTCCTTCATCACTGGGCCATGTTGGCCCCCCTCTCCTTCATCACTGTGCCATACACCCCCCTCTCCTTCATCACTGTGCCATGCTGGTCCCCCCCCTCTCCATCATCACTTGGTGCCTTTCTGTTTTCCTACACTTGACTCCGTTTCTTTAATTACCTTTGTATTGGCTTCTTTCATCTCTTCTCTTCTCTCTTCTGTCTTCTGTCCTCTCTGCGCTGCTCCTCACTGAATGTCGGGTGTGAAGAGATGATTCCCGAAATTCAGTTTAAACGGAGCAGGCAGGAGGGAAGAGGGACGCTGGTGACGCGATCATGTGAGGGCCCAGGTAATTAGTACCCACCCACCCCTCTCGGCAGCCCTGATGAGACCAAAGCAGAGAAATAAAGCAAGTCTTTATTTAATTTAGAAACAATCATGTATATCTTTAACATTTCTCTGTCTATTCTGACGGTTTCATCAGAAGAAATTTTCCAACTAACACTCTGGAGGGAATTGAGTTCCCCCGATAATATTGCAGCGCTATGTCATTTACGGTTAACACGGTTATTTTAGCACGGATTTCTGCTCGAAGCTCATGGATCAAAAAGCCGGTGTTGAAATTACTGTATTAATCGTAACTATGTGCAGTTTTACCGTAATATCAGTAATAGTACGCATGCCACGTTACTTTTTACATTAACGCAGCCCATTGAATTCACACCTCTCTATTAGTTGGAAAATTTTGTGTTAGGGCTAAATATTTCAAGCTGCGATTTGACATTTTCAGGAATTTTCTAGGGCAAGTTTAAACTCGCCCATGTATTAAAGATTAAAGGGTGAGTTGACATAAAATCACCAGCAAAGTATTTTTTTTTCAAAATTGCCATCTCCAAAATCGATACAAACTGCAGTCCTGTCATTTGCCACTTTAGCAATATAAGTCATCATATGTATGAAGCGGCAATTTTGCAAACTTTGTGAGTGTCTCTAATCTATGCCACTTACTGCAAAATAGAGAACTGGTTGGCTGTCTTTTGACTATCACACTCAATGTGTGACACTATCCAATGAATTTAGGTTTCTAATGTGAATTTTATCAATTTATGGTTTTAGTATATGGTTTTATTAATAAATTGTTACGAGTGGTTGACATAACAGAGTCACCTCCTTATGTACATACTAGTTCAATAGAGTTTTGTGGGTATAATTAATCCACCATTGGTTAATGTATCACAACTGGATCAACACAGGACCCAATTGCAATCCATTGAATACTCATATGCAAGTCAATGAGCACAAAAGTCTTCACAAAAAATGTACTGTATGTAATCTTGTAATCGAAATGAGTGCTTTGCTGGATGACATGAGTTTGAACTTATGCAGATGTCATTAATCTGTTGAAATAGCCAGACCAGTATATAAGGACTCTCATTGTTTAGAGTATTGATCACCCTATTTGCAGAAACGCTGTGAAGTGGTGGGTGGTTTATCATGCATTTGCAAATGTGTGTAAGCATGCACATGAGCATAAGTGCATGCTGCCACTTGTAGTGTCACAAGTATGTACTTTAAATGATGTCCCCATCTGGAAATATTAGAAATATTAAGTGTTGCCACACCAGAAAAACATAATTAGTACCCCACTGGTAATAAAATAGTAAACCACTATAATATAATAGAATAAAAAAATCCCATACATATAACCATTAAAGAAATTTGGCCCACTAATTTAATCTCAAAATGGCCCCGTAAGAAAATTAATAATCATTTTTTTCCCTCTAAAACAGAAACCATGATTAAGTTAAACTTATATTGTGCCTCATTGTCACAAACGCCCAGTCTGTCCCAGATACAGCACTCTGAACAGCTGGCTGTGACTGGCATCACCTTAGTCACTTAGCAATGAATACACCTTTTCTGCCACAACGAAGGATTTATTATGGTATCCTTATGTTGACCAAAACCGCTTGTTAATGTTTTACACTTAAATCACATACACATGTAGCATGAGCCTCCCTGGGCTTCGTAAGTGCACAAAGAATCACGGAGAAACGCTAGATTAAATTTATTTAATGTGAAAATGTTTCCAAGGCTTAATTGCAAAAATTAATAACAACACATACAATATATTACACAAATGAGTTTCATAAAATAAAATAGGATCAGATTTAAAATAAAATCAGAGTTACTACTTACTAGTTAACACCTAATGTGTGAGGGAACACAATGTCACAAATCAGGGTCTTAGCTCTATTTTCACCACTCGGCAGTACCATATTACCGTACATGTTCCTACTGGTCATATGCAGCATGTCATCCTGGGACAAATGTGACATCTGTCTGCAGCACTGGAGGCTGTCATCATGGGTGAGACATTTGTTAAGCTTCCTGCTGAGTCTGAACACCTGATCCCCTTGCACTATTGGCTTCCTCTGCAGACTATAAGAGTCCCCTCCTACACTCAGCAAGTTGCTAGTGCAATATTTCCTAGTTCCTGATTCCAGATCTACAAGTTGCTGTTTTGGCTGCTCCAGACTATCAGCTGTATACAGAGCTCTACCCTTCATGTGTATTCAGCCTCAACCTGCTGTTATGTTATCGACATCTCTCAGTGAGTTCAACTACTTCTGCTGCCATTATATGAATTGCGAAAATTAACCATTTGTGTGAATTCAACTTCTTCTGCTGCCATTACGAGAACCGCAAACATTAACCATTTGTGTGAATTCAACTTCATCTGTGCTGCCGTTATATGAACTGCAAACATTAACCATTTGTGTGAATTCAACTTCATCTGTTGTTATCTGAATATCAACTATTAACCAATTGTGAGAATTCATCTTCATTCTACTGCTGAAATAAATACCTTGGTTTGTTATTACTCATGTGGATTCACCTTCTTTGTACCTGCAAGCAAGCTATGAGCAAGACATCCATCCAGCCCCCCAGTTTCCACTACACTTCTGCCACAGCTACTCCCTGGGGTCCCGAGACGGATCTCAGAAATTCGTTGCCGCGACACACAATTGAGGAAGATGGGACATTTCAGTCTTGATATACCCTTCATGAAACTGCACCATCAGATGTCTAAAGCAGAAGATTTTAGACTCTTTATCCCCATAGCTCTCACCCCCCACCTTTGGAGTTTAGCTGTCATAGGACAAATTGATCTCCCAAATGCACAGGGCTTTTCGAAGGGAGCTAGGGATGTACTGAGATTGGAATGTTCACCAGACTTGATTTCCCACCTTTGCTCATTCTGCTTGGCTAGCTAGATGGTTTACAACTTTGGGGCTTCAAACTCCTACAAGACTCTTATCTATCTTGGGCATGGCTAGTTTCAAAAGATTAATGACACCTGCATAATTTCAAACTCATGTCATCTAGCAAAGCGCATATTGAGATTACATTATAAGGTTGCATACAATATACATTGTCATACATCAATTCAACAGAAAATAACAATCAGTCATCAGATAAACTACATAATCATCACACTGATAGTTGTTTCCTGATTGAAGACTGCGGTCAGCTGGGCTAAAGCAGCACTCTGAGTTGCTGGGATGGGTCAGGTGACTAAGTCCAAGATGGCAGCTCCCATGAATTGGTTTTAGAAGGAAGCCTGAAATGGAGGCTGTTATCACCTGATTGGCTGAGAGGAATCATGTGACTGAATCTAAGATGGCCGCACTCATACTCTGATCCTGGGGGGATCTCTGTATTGGAGACAGACTGGATAGCATCTTACAGTGAGGTCTGAATCTAGCAGAGCCTGAGGACCGCAAGGACAACTTGGAAAGGCAGCAAAGAGGCAAGTGACAGGACCAGAGAACCTGGTGTGTGACAGGTTTTTTTTAATTTATTGGGTTATTTAAATCATTATTGCTTGAGTTCAACCGAAGAGATTCCCTGTCTAGTTTAAAGGTTTCAGAAAGAGCTTAAGCAAGAATTTTCTCAGAATAACTCTTTTTCCTAAAGGAAACGATTAAATCATTTGCTTGTTCCCTAAATTTTTCCATTTTTCCATTGCAGTGCAATTGCTTCTAATGCTTCTCAATTGTCCTTTTGGTAAATTTTGTAGCCAACAGTTATAATGGCTACTAATAAAGTCTAAATAATTATCAGTATCGACCTCCTTGCAAAAAGCATAGATGCATATACATAGGTGTATATTGAATTAGCTGTAATCTCCAGGGTTACATCCAGGTAATTAATACATGATTTGTAATATGTGTTCATGAATTGAGATTAAATAAATTGTGGTTTAAGTGCTCTAAAAAAGTGAGAATAGATTCCTCATCCCCATCTGAATAAAAAACGAATGATCTATATATCTCTTGTAGAGGAACAGGTTCGCCCCAAACGAAGTGCCGCAAATGAGTTGCTCTTTGAGAATACCCATATACAGGTTGGCAAAGCTCAGGGCAAATCTGATCCTCATCGCTAGATATTTGTCCCTGAAATTGGACAATAAAATTGCTATTTTCTGCCTCCTAGATGTGGTTTTTAACATCTATTGTTATTTTAAGTGTGTATACATGGAAGAGGAGTATTTAAAATGTAACAAGTACGTTACAAACTACCTGAAGAAACATGATATGATTGGAACTGCAGTGCTTATACAGATTAACAGCAAAGTTCCCCTGGAAAGTATTTTAAAATGTGGGCAAGTATGCTAATTTGTCACTGTGGATTTTTTTTTATTTTATCCCTGTTTGTCTACTTTACTTAACCAAATGGGAACTTAAGCTTCTGTAATGATTTCCGGGACTGAACATAGTTTCCATGTTTGATGCCTACCCTATGCCCAATGTTGAAGAGCTTATGAAAAGACTGGGAAAAGCAAAATATCTCACCTAGTTAGAATTAACAAAAAAGTACTGGCAAGTGCCATTAACTGAAAGGGCAAAATATAAAACAGCCTTCTCCACTTCAATTAATCTCAATTGTATGAACTAGCCATATCAATTGTTTCTTAGTTAACTGTTTGATACAAATAATTCAGTTATTAAATTTGCATATGTAAAAAGGTTGTTGTTTGAATTTAAGTTTTAGTTGTTGAAGTAAATCATTTTTGACTGTCTTTGTGTATAAAAATGTTAGGGATTCTCTTTGACAACTAAATCACTTGATATGACACTTTAAATCCGCGTCAGAGCCTGTAGTTTAAGGAGTATACTCAGGGCCATTTTATGTTCTACAAAGAAAGTATTGTGCTTCTTAGAAAGAAAAAGATAGTGAAAACACTAAAAAAAAAATAATTCATGTATGAAGCACTTGGGAAAATTGCAGGAAGACAGGGTTTTTTCTCAGTATCAAAATAAACATTAAAAATGTATGCAGAAAACTGTTAATGGCTGTACTATGAACAATTGAAATAAATTGCAAAACATGTATCTAATATCTAAGGCACAAAACATACAAACCAAATAAAAAGTATAAAAAAAACAAGTGGCACAACCAAAGCTAATCACTTTTTCTAATCGCAATTAAAAATCATGATCTATGCAAAAACACAAGCACAATTAAAATGTTAAAAAGATCTGCAATGCTAAACCAACATATAACACCAATGACTACATGTATAGTACCTGATAAGCAAAAGAACCTACATGGATTCAAATAACTGAATAGCTTTTAACACGGCGGGCTCTCAACCACCCTATTCTTTCAATAGACCTTCCACTGGAGCGTAAGAGGACCGTTTCATAAAAAAAATGGAATTGAATCACGGGTAAAGTTAACCCGCTAGAAATTTATAAAAATCAGCGTTAAAATGACTTAACACTGTGTTAAAAAATATCTGGCGGTCTATTGAATTCCCCCCAATATGTTGTTTCCCCCAGTGAATAGAACGCTAGAATACAAGAAACACATTGATGAAATCAAACGCTAAATAATAAATATTAAACCAACACAGACAAAAAAAGAAAAAAATATAAATTTACAAGTTTATTAAATTAAAATTTAAAATAACCATCTAGTCTTCCCTTTTTGGGCCTGAGTCATTAAGGAGACCACAGCAAAAACAAAAAAAAGGAGTAACTTTGCACCTTGGCAAAACCATGTTGCATTGAAGAAGAAGGTAAAAATGTAAAATATGGTGACAGATTTATAGCTGGGGAATGGAATGTTCTAAATCAGTTTTACATTTCAGTGTAAAAATAAAGTTATCAGGTATTTGTGTGCTACATGACAAAAAAGCCAGTATTTTCGTTATGAGCAACACAATACACTAATTTGCACCCCTTGCATTTAAACATAACTTATTTTTTTATTTATTGGCTTCAATATTTTTGTTGAAACATTTAACATGATGATACAGAAAACAAGATAATGGATGCAGAAAATCACAAAAGGAGAGGGGTACAAAGTGGATGTGAACACAATACCAAAATCACAACAACCAAACAATGTCCTTAAAAAAATAGGAAACCTATCAAAAAAAATGTGCTGCCCAACTGAATCTAGTAGGGGTTTAATCTGGAGAGGGTTGGAGTGGAGCTGTTATGAATCACGGTGGTGCCCGAGCTGACACGACTCAGTGTTTACTGCCCGGCCATGTCCTGGCCGTCACCATGAAGAATGGGACATCACTTCCCCTTCTGACCCGGCCGCCACCTAGGCAACGGCCTGGATGCTCTGTAGTTAGTGTCGCATCCCGGAACTAGGTGGCACCTGGGAGCATGAGCAAATAGGACCAATTTATTAGTCACACTCTGGTGGCCTAATGACAGCTACAATTCTTTGATTGACCAGATTTGGTATTTAAGGCAGGAAGGGCTTAACCTCCCTGCTGGTTATAGCTTCTGTGTCCACCTTTGCTGACCTGGTCTGTATTCTGCATTCTGTTTTAAGCCTGTATTCTGATTGATTTCTCGTTGTGACCCTTGCTTTGTATTGGACCTGCTTGTGTTTCAGTTTGCCCTGATCTTTTCCTGTACTTCAGAACACTCTTGCCAGCTGCCAGCTCTGACCTTTGGGCTGTATCAGGCCATCTTGTTTGCCTCAGATCCCTGACCTATTGGAACATTCTTAGATATTTTGCTGCTTCCCGGTTACTGCTCCTACATACCTGTGCTGCGGTCTGTAAACATAAGCGCCTGCTACTTAGAGTTAAGACCTGGAGGTAACTTAGCACCTGTGAGCAAATCAAGTTCTGCAGGACAGATGGCTCCTATAGGTGAAGACCTCTGCCGCTTGTTCTAGGAATTCATGACGCTAGTCATAACAGGAGCACTGAGAGAGGACTGTAAAAAGGGTGGTGAGATATTAGTCTGAGAACATGATCTCTTGCCATCTGTGACATATTCATGCCAAGTAAGCCATTTTATTAAGTATACAGAGGCAGCAGTGAAGTTAGGAACTACCAGTGTTTCCATCTCAAAACTGGACTGAACTTTAGAGCGAATTTTACTAAGAGGTGGAGGGAGTAGTTGTTTTCACTGTTGGACAAAGGCTGTCCTAGCAGCTATCAAAATATGTCCCAAAACATATCTCTCACTATGGGGGAGATGGGAAGGGAAATGGTGTAGAAGTGCCAGTTCCAGTGAGGGAGGAAGAAGCTGTTAAGTACTTTGCTGGCTAAAATCAAAATGTCATTCTACAAATTCTGCAAAACAGGACAAGACCAGAAAGCATGAAAAATGTAGCCTGCCAACAACACATAGATAGGGAAGGCCACATCTTATGTAACTATACCAGGTTGAGGTACAATCTATTGATAAGCTTAAAGAGCATCTCCGAATGGTTGAGACACAAAAGACATACAGAGTTCTCTAAAATATGCTCCCAATTAACAGAAGAGAATTCTTTGCAGAGGTCAGTTTCCCATTTTAATTGGACTGGATACATCTGTGGATCAGCCACCGAGGTGACATTTTTATATCAGAATGTTATACTTGCTCTACCACTACCCTACGTTAGCTTGAGGGAAAAAAACTGGGGGAAGGCATGTATGGAATAAAGAAGAGACTCAGTGTATCAGTTGAAGGTATTTCTAAAAATTATGATGAGAGACAAGGTATTGCTCACTGACTTGAGCAAAAGAGGCCAGACCCTCAGAGTGAAAATATTGGCAAAAGACATGATGCTTTATCAATCCAGGAGAAAAGATTAAAATCAGGTATAAGCATAGAAATAGCCTGTAGGGATAAATTTCTATTATTTGCCTCTTTATCACTAACTATGTCCCATACCACCAAGGAGTTTCTAGTCAGAGCAGGTACGTTGTCAGTGGATGGTCTCCAAGGACGAGGGACCCACAAAAGTTCAGCTACAGAAAATTAAGGTTAACAGCGCTTTATAGGTCTTTCCAAGGTTTCTGACAGGCCGAAAGAGACTAAATTCGCAATTGTGAGAGAATGCATGCCCCCTGGCATTTGGCAAGATTGGGGAGGGCAAAGAAACTGAGATCTTTACTAAGGGTCATGCTTATGGGCCATATGTAGGGGTCTGTTTTCACAGACATAAGAGGTCATAAAAGCAGAAAGTTTAGTTAGAATCCTATTACAAGGAAAGGAAGTATGCGGAAAAGATCCATTATTTTTGGTAAGAGCATCATCTTTAAAGCACCTATTCTGCCTAACCAGGAGACCTTGTAGCACATACAAGATTTTGTAATGAAAATAAGGACGAATTGACTTATAAGATGGTTTCCATGAGTATTAATCTTGCATAATGTTTCTTGCCTCTCTCATGGCCTCTGTATTTTCTGTGTTTTGCTTCTACAAGTGATGCCTTTTCAGGTGAGCCAGGCTCAATCGTTCATTTCATAACCTGTTATACTGTATATGCCTTTGTAAAATCCAATAACAATGTTTACTCAAAAAAAAGATGGTTTTGAAATAAGTAATGAGTTCAAAGCTTAGGCATGGAAGAGGTCTTCTAGGAGCAAGTAAACTTTTTTAAAACATGAAGGATATTAATTGGAAGAGCCTTAGGGGTGAATTTATCATGCTGAGTTTCTGGCAGGTTGGAAAAGTGGAGATGTGGCCTATAGCAATCAATCAGATTCTATTATCATTTATTTAGTACATTCTACAAAATGATAGCAAGAATCTGATTGGTTGCTATAGGGAACAGCTCTTTTCAAACCTGCCGGAAACTCACAGCTTAATAAGTTTAATAAGTTTACACCTTATACTTGTAAGTGTTTAACTTATAAAGGGAGGCCCTGCAACAAAAAAAATAGAATCGCATGTATGCCCACCAGTAAAGTTTCCAGTTCAGAAACAAAGAGTATCACATCAAGTGCAAAAAGGCAGTTTGTGAGAAGTATTTTTCAAGACATCACCCCTACATGAATGGGAGTTTCTAATTTGTTCGGCCAACAAATATATTGGCTATATCTATTTAATTATATTTAGGATTTGTTGTCCCCATAGTTCCTAGTTAACAACCTACCCGCTCTGTTCCCAGCCACATAAAAATTCTGTCAGACTCTATTAAGAGTTGTGAGGGTATGAGCCATAAGAAGAATGATGAAGTTGATATCACCTTAACCAACCTGTCTCTCATTTCTCACAAAATGTGAAGCATAGCAACAAGTAATTTTTTATAGCCCTATTAATATTTCCCAGCTTAAATGCAAATGCAGTGTCTAATTACATATGAATAAGGGGACATTGTAGCCAAGCCTGCATAGTAGACTCTTTCATTCCATGTTAGTCATTCTAAAAATGTGTTTGTTGTTGTTGCAGTAAAGCTGTTATGCATTGTTCTCAAATTGAGGCCAGGTAGGTTATTGGTAAGGATTGGGTTCAGTTCCAGGGTACAGGTGAGGGGGCGTTAGCTGCATTCATTTTCTCCCTCCGTTCTCTACAGGAAGTCGTTATCAGCTGGAAGCTAGTTCTGGCTGAAAAAGCTTGTAAGAGGTTAATACTGGGAGTGTCATTTAATCATCTTGGCCTTGCCTCTTAATTAACCTGAGTATGTTCATATTGTCTCAGGTTGTATTCCACCAGACTCCTTGGAGTCTTCCCAGCAGGAGACCAAGGGATGTAATAAAATTAATAGGGACAGCTCTGTAACAGCCCCTTTTGACAGACAGCAACTCAAAAGATTCTACTATCTAAGGCCACCCCTGACCCAGCCCCTGGAGCATGGGGAAACTACAGGTTACAGAGAATAGATTGAGTCACAGGGCATGTGGTGTTTTTTTGGGGGAAGAACTTCAGCATTGAGTTCTAAGGTTCTTTTGGACTGAGCATCCTGCAGGTATATCTGCAGCTCAGAAGAACTCCTTGGGTCTTGGATTCTGCAAGTCAGGACATACAGCTGAATGTAACTCCTTAAACTAGTGAGGTAAGGGACAGATAATGTGGTAAACCTGTCTGACATTAATTTACTGTTTCTACATAGTATGCTAGTGAATGTTTTTAATACAACAAATGTACTGTTGTTCTTTTCGAATTGTGCTTGCCTGAATGACTATAAGAAACCTAGAAAGTATTGGGTAGGCTTATCTGGCATTGTAAGGCACACCTGCGCGGCCAGACAGTGTGAAGTAGGTAGAATTGGTCCAGATAAACCCAGTATCTTCTCCAGAAGTTTTTGTAATTCACTCCATATAAGGGCCAGTTCAGTTTTAAGAGAGGGGGATGGATGAGCTTTATTCTGAGTTTCCAAGACAAAAAGATTGTTTTCTAGATCCCTCAAGATCCCTCAAGTCGCAAGTTTGTCTTTTTGTGGCTTTTCCATACCTGGATAGAAACTCCATGAAGAACTGCATTAAGGATGCACCTACAGTTAAAAATTACAGTATTTTCAGGGCTATTAGTTTGCTTGAATAGAAGCAGAGCATCCTTGAGGGCAGTACTGGCTTCCAAAGAGCCAGTACAGCTCTCAAGGCAAGGAGGCTATCAAATAGGCAGGCAGGCGTCAAGGTCTAGGGGGAAGTATGGGGTTGTGTAGATTTCCAGCTCCACGATAACATAGCATGGTCCAACCAGATTCTGTAGAATCCATCTTACTGACAGGATAAGATCTATATAGGAGTTATGAACAGAGTAAAAATAAGTATAATCTCTCTTCTCTGAAGCAGAATCCATCCAAACCTTGTACTCCACCATGAGTTTCCCAAAGTAGAGGATCTGTCAAACTTTGGGTCAGTTATAATTTTAAAATCTCCCAAAATTATCAAACTACCCTGTTTATGTTTATCAGTAACCACAAACAATGTTTTTAAGAATGGGATCTGTCTAGAATTTGGGGCATAATTGGAGACAGTAGTAACCAATTTCTCAGCTAGAGTTTCTATAACAATCAGGTGTCTACCATTTTTGTCCTCAATTGTAGAAGAGAGAGTGTAAGAACATTGAGAACTGACTAGAATGGCCAGTCTATTAAATTTAAAGGGACCATTAGCCATAAAGCAGGTGAGAAAGTGATTATCTCGAAGAATAGGAGCAGCTTCAGCAAAAACATTTAATTCTTGGGGGCCACAATGTTTGTAAAAGGAGGAGAGAGCCATCTTGAGCTTGTCTGGGGGTATAAACCCAGAACATAAAGAGAGATAAATGTTACTATTTAAAGTACATGAAGGAAATGCAAGATGAATATATCACAGTGGGTCAAAAGGATTAGTCATCGAACATTTAGAAAAATTTGCTCTACTGTGTTCTGGTAGGGAAGGGCAGGGGTGCATGGCTTGATCGAGAGAAAGCCGTCACCCATGTATCCACAATTGCAATCAAAACATGTATCAGCATCAACCAAACACAACCAGAATTTGACAATGTGACAGTGTATATCTACCAAAACAATGAAGTGTACACCATACTGCCTGACAGGTATAGATAAAAACAAATTCAATTTTTACTCACTGAAGATTGAACACCTACATCTGGGAGAGTGGTTAGAAGCAAAAGTGGTACACAGGAAGGTTTAAGGACAGAGCAAAATAGGTTAAGATACCATATTGTGTGGTAAATGTTACCTGCAATGTGGTAAGGATAGCAGAAAAATAAAACAGTATATATAGTAACACATGAGCATAGGAAATATGCAAGAGAGTACTGTAATTGGGGCTTAGCAGATAGCACCAGTGGATCCAAAATATCTAAAGTTGGTCTACGTGTAGAAGAACATTAACAGCAAAAGAAACTAAGGCGATCCAGTCCATATGAGAATAAGAAATGAGGATCACAGTGGAGACATAGCCTAGGATCAGTCTTTTTCTTGCTTAGACCAGTCACTCCAAACTTGGGCCTAATGTTCGGGAACAGATGACATGGTGAGGATATTTCAGTGGTTTAATAGCTTAATCCCGTCTTCCACCATAGAGATCACATGCCTGATATTATTTTTTTTTTAATAAATAGGTTAACAGGAAAGCACCAGTTGTGCAAAATGTCATTATCTTGAAGAGCTTTCATTATGGCCAGAGAGAAATCTGGAAAAAGTAGGAGGACCAGAAGAGTCTCTGAGTATTCGGTCACTCTTGCCGCCCATAGAATATGTTCCTTAAAATGAAAGAAGTAATGTTTCAAGAGTGTATCCCTGGGAATAGATTTGAGGGTGGCTCTTGATTTTGGAACCTGTGAATGCAGTGAGCAGCACCTGGTCTGTTGCAGCAGGTAGAGGTGTGTGGAACAAGTCAGATTCGAAGGAGAGAAGGGCTGCATTGGAAACTTGTTCCAGTATCCCCTGGATCTTGATATTATTCCATCTGGACCAATCCTTCAGATCAGCAAGTTTATACTTTAATGAGGTGACCTCAGTTTCCAATTGGTCATGCGCTTTTAATAGGTCTTTTTGTGGGGAAACTAGTTCCTTCATTTTGTCTTCCATATGGCTAGTTCTATACCCCAATTATGCAACTTCTGATTGGATTTCCTTCAGTGAGGAATGCATGTGAGAGAGCAGATCAGCCTTGAATGTGGTGATCAGATGCTGCTTTGTTTTAAGGGTAACAGGAGCATCTGGGACTGTGTGAGAAATAGTCCATTTTGGGAGAGGCAGATAACCGAGTAGAGGAGGAAACAAGGGTGCTTGGTGATTCCACACTCTTGGAAGAGGTACAATCGGTCACAGACAATTGCTGTTTGAAAAAACGTACTGGTGAAGTAAGTTTGCATGGTTTCAATTTTAATGGACGCACAACGGACCACTTGTAATAGAGAAACTTGACAAAGGTGACCTGTGTAGATGGACTGGGCTCAGTAGACTGTATAGCAGGACAGAATTTTTTTTGCATTAAGCTAGCAAGAGATCTGTCAGATCGGACTGGTTGCACCACAATGGCATACCAAAGGCTGTAACATGGCAATACATGGTATTAATATTGAGTCAAGTTGGGAAACATAGCAAACTGTCACTCGACTTGAAAAAGGACTGAGCAAATAGAGGTTTTTAGAGTATGGAGATTGACAGAGACCTCTAATGGTGTAGCAGAGGTACTTGTATAAACTTGAGCCAGGAGATGTTGGGACTAAGAATATGCCGGTACACAGCCTGACTAACATCAATAATATACTGAGTGTTTGTGAGAAATCCAGAAATCTGCAGTGGGAGTCCTATGGGTCATAAACTAACTCACCACGTGATTAAATGATTATGGGTGTAGGCTTGTGCCACTGGAATAAAGAGCATAAGCAGGAGAAGTCACTATCTGATCAGATAGAAGTCAGATGGGCTGCTCACCATCATCAATGCTGGAGATGGAGATCTCAAGATGGCGGTTCCGGCAACGACTGCAGATGGCGGCTATAGACCCTATATGAGCTTGGATATGACCGCTGTAATCCACAACACCAGTGGCAAATGGAAGGTATGACCCAATTAGGTAAGTATACTATCCACAGGTTAGGAAATCGACATGAGTGCCAACCGCTGAATGAATGGAAGACCCATGTATAGGTGAGAAGACAAAATACCGGGTCCACTTGGCAGATACAGAAACCCAGTCCACAGATTCAGGACTGAGTGCAGGAGAAGCACCCAAGTCCGCTATGACAGCCTGCTCTAGGTTCAAGGGAGGCGGCAAGTCATGGTATGGCAAGGTAACTGGTAGCCATAAGGCCAGGGCCATGAGTCATGACCATCAGATGAGGAGCGGTCTCAGGCAGAATCAAGTCACCATTCCCAAAAGCCCACAAGTTCATAAAATGGAAACTGAACATATAGAGGGCAGAAACAAGGTCCAAACTCAGACAGAGTGAGATACTTTATCTCAGCGAGTGAGACAGATCCCAGGAAAACAACATCGGACATCTTTGGCATTCAAGCGACACACCCTCTCTATCTCTTTTAAAGGTCTTGGAATTTCACTTTGCTTCCTTACTAGTACCTGTTTGAGAACTTATAAAGTAACAGAACTTAGTAAATGAAAACGCTTACTCATAATCATTATGTGCATGTTATTATTTCTTCTCTGTGTCAATATTTCAGAATTGTATACCCAAACCTCAGTTTAAAAGATGATAAAGCAATAGCTTTGTTTTAAAAATAATTTTGAATAGTCAGTTGAAAATTCAGGAAACAGAATAAGGAGACTATGGCATAAATACAGGGACAATGCCACAGTGCATCTAGGTAAACTACGTAAACAAACATTGCAGAGAAATAAGAAAAAAATATCCAAGAGACACAGATGAACAAATGACCAATTTTATTTCTTTTATAAGGCTAATAATCAACAATAGTAACAGAGACAGCAGGAACGAAGGTGAGTGTGGGGAAAGAGTACAGGATCTGGGGCCTGATTTATTAAGCATCTTAACTTAAGAAATTTCTTATTTCAGTCTCCTGGACAAAACCATGTTACAATGCAAGGGGTGCAAATTAGTATTCTGTTTTGCACATAAGTTAAATACTGACTGTTTTTTCATGTAGCACACAAATACTTGATAGCTTATTTGTACACTGAAATTTAAAGTTGATATTTAAGGAATATGGGGCAAGTTGAGAGAAACACTGTTCATCGCACAAGGGACATCAAAGGAAGTTGGTGCACAGTGACAGGCGAAGAAGGGGATCTATGGTCCACAAAAAGCCAAGGGGCCCAGACTTGATTGAAAGCATGTCCCCTGCCATGAAGGTAATTTGTTTTCTCCTTGATAGCTGCCACATGCCATTTAAGTGCAGAGAGAGATGGAGGGGAAGTGTTTTTCCAATTCAGAGCTACTAGAGTTTTAGCTGCCACCAGCAATTGATAGAGCGATGTTCTCGCTGTTCCTCTATGAAGCAGGGACGGCTGTCTGTTAGTCATCGGACGCATGCGCACTGACACGTCCCGCTGTCTAGCTTCCTTGTTTCGGCGGTCAGCGTGTCTGACCACCCCTCTCCTCCTCCTATCACAGCTTGGCTGCCTCTATTTAAACTCTGCTCTGGCATCATTAGTGTGTCAGAGTATCAGGTCTCCTATTCTCCAGCGTTATTGTATGTTCCTGCTCCTGTTTTAGTTTTGACCTGGCTTCCGCTGACTTCTCTTCTGGATTGTGCCTGTTTGCCTCTGTTGTGACCCTGGCTTGTCGACCATTCTTCTGGATTCCACTGTTAGTCCAATCCTTCTGATCTCGGCCTGTCTGACTTCTTTGTGGATCTCCCTTTGGTACCGCCTGCTCCTGTTTGGTTTTTGACCCAGACCGTTCGGACCACTCTCAATCACTACTCTGGTAACTGTCTAGAAGGACTGCAACCTAAGTACCATGTGCAGCTAAGCTCAAACCTCCTTGCGGGGGTCACTGGTGAACAAAAGGGGGACGTTAGACTCCGCACCTTCTGTTTCAGTGGTGCTAAGACCAGTTAGTGGTTACTGAGCATCTTTAGTCCACAGCACTCTACGAAGCCTGACACATTGTAGAGGTTAGTATAATAGTCTTGAAATGCAGCTCTGATATCTGCAGAACACTTATGCAAATCACAGATAAAAATAATATTTTTGTGAGTTCTAGCCGATCAGAGTCAAAACAATAGAATTTTATCTGCCTTGTCCCCGTTCTCATAAAAAGTTTGCCAAATCTGTTTGAGGTGTTTGGCTACCTGTCTAGAGAGAAGGAGCTCAAGTTCAGTTTTGGTCTTGCGGAGATCAGCCAAAATAGTGGGGTCAGGGGTTACTTTGTGCTTTCTTAGTTTTAGAGTTTGATGGATAGCTTGTTAGTCTCAGTGAGGGATTGTTTATTCTTGGAAGCCATGCCAAGCAGGTGTCCCCTCAGAGCCGATCAATGGACATAGGGGCTTGGACTAGACTAGTGATTGGCTCTGGGCCAATTGGAGGTTTAGAGCGAAATTGTGGCTGAGCAAGATCATATCAGTACAAGAATATGATTTGTGGGGAAAGGAATAGATTTTGCATTTGTGGGTGGACAGCACTTTTGTTCTCATAGTATCATAGAGAAGCTGGTGATTGAGGAGGGACCTATAATGTTGTGGGTCCCACAGGGTAGGAGTCATGGCCACAGGGGCAGAGTGGTCCATGACTTTGTTTAAAACAGTTTTGAGGTTTCCAGCAACAATAAGCTCCTCTTGTCTAATTCGGGTAAGAAGAGTAGTTTATAAAAAAAAATGTTTTGATGTTGGTTAGGGGTATATATATTAACCAATGTGCATATCTTATTATTGGGCTTAACCACAAGAATAAGCTAGCATTCGTCTTTGTCTGCAAGATAGTCTATGGGTTCAAAAGACAAAACTTGCCTTTAAAGACATTGCCGTTTTAAATTTGACCTGCAAAGTGGCCGAATATTGGCTTCTTGAAAAACAGGCTCCATAATACATTTACTCCCAGGTTTTCCATGTGGCGCTTGAGAGTGATGAACAATTTTCTGTGTTTCTGTTAGGAACTCCCAAGCCAGTACAGTGAAACTCGGGGACTACTCAGAAGACCCGGTGTTTGCTGGAGCCCCTAGTGGTGGGGACAGACTTGGCTGCGGGCCGACCGAGGGTCGAGTAACGTATACTGACTTAAAGGAGTACCCAGGAGTGGAGTGATTGGCGGGCTGTAGTGAAGAGGTATCCAAGGTCAAAGGTCACAAGCACAGATGCAAAATCCAGGGACAAGCGAAGGGTCAGACACACAGGCAAAGAAGCAATATCCGGAATCCAGGCAAAAAGGTCAAGGTCAGAAGAGAAGGTTCACAGGTCCAGGAACAAGCAGAGGTCAAAACACGGGTAATCAATCCAAGGTAGCAATAACCAAACAGAGAGCACAAGCAGGCAGCAGGACTGGGGCAGAACGCTATAACCGGCAGTGAGGCTGCAGACCTCACTGCCCTAAATACCACAAGCCACCAATCAGAGCCTAGCTCTGAGCCTCACACAGCCCCAATAATTAATTACATTAATCAGCCCACAGGCTGTGTTAAATTGCGCGCATGCGCCCGGCCACTAGTACCGCCGGGACGCAGCGCCAGATCAGGAGCGTCGGACCGTTGCCTTGGCAACGGCCGATCAGGAACTGGAAATGACGCTAGAGGATCCAGGAAGCGAGCCGCGGCGGCTCGTAACAGTTTCTGAGGGCTATTAAGTCCTTTCACAATAAAGGATAAGACACGGAAACCCATGTGTGGTGAACTAAGAGGAGTTTGTGAGAGAGACTTTGTAAAAGGGAAAGGAGGATAGTTGGAGTGGGCCAGAAGCAATGTGCTAAGGATACCAGAGGCTTGTGGGGTGGCAAATGGAGAGGTTGGAAGCAAAATGTGTTGTGCTTGATTGGGAGGAGGAAGGAAGTTGGGTGTCACGGTACCAAGGAGGAACGACTGGATCCTGGTGGTTCAGTCGGGATAGTTGTTACTTCTGCTAAGGGCGCGGAATCTAACAAGTGAAAGGTGTTCACCAGTGATTACCGCAAGGGAATATGGGCTTCGCGGCTTTCACTTGCAGGTCGCGACCCCCTAGGGAAGTTCCCAATGAACCCGAAGAAACTGAGTGTAGATTAAATAGTAAGTAGAATTGCCACTTGGAAATGGTGTTTAAGCAGGAAATGTTCTGCAGTGTTGTCACCTGGGAAGTGGTTTGCAGGGTAGAAGGTAGGACCGTCCCTTGGGACGCGGTTTGATGGTTTGAGGTAACGTTGCCACTTGGAAGTGGAATAGCAGGAACAGTTCTACAGCGTTCATCATCATCATCATCATCATCAACATTTATTTATATAGCGCCAGCAAATTCCGTAGCGCTTTACAATTGGGAACAAACACTGATAAGACAATACTGGGTAATACATACAGACAGAGAGGTAAGAGAACCTTGCTCGCAAGCTTACAATCTATAGGACAATGGGAGTTAGAAACACAAGGGCATGTGCTACATCATATTGCACAATGGACCAGCTAGAACGCAAAGGTAAAAGTATTGAGTGGGCTGTGTGTTTTGCAATGTTGGTCAGAGGGTTGTTGTCTTGCGTTAGCAGTGTAGAGAATGGTAATAGGGTAATCTAGGGAAATTAAGATGGTGGTTGAGGAATATCATAACCTTGTCTGAAGAGGTGAATTTTCAGTGAACGCTTGAAGGTTTGAAGACTAGAGGAAAGTCTTATTGTGCGTGGGAGGGAATTCCACAAATTGGGTGCAGCCCGGAAAAAATCCTGTAACCGAGAATGGGAGGATGTGATGAGAGTGGTGGAGAGACGTAGATCTTGTGCAGAACGGAGGTTTCGAGTAGAGAGATATTTTGAGATAAGTGAGGAGATGTATGTCGGTGCAATTTTGTTGATGGCCTTATATGTTAGTAGAAGAATTTTATATTGGATTCGTTGATATACAGGCAGCCAATGTAGCGACTGACAGAGTGGCTCAGCAGAGGAATAACGGTTAGTAAGGAAAAATCAATCTAGCCGCTGCGTGCAAAATATATTGTAGGGGTTCAAGTCTGACTTTGGGAAGACCAGTAGGGAGGGAATTGCAATAGTCGATGCGAGAGATGATGAGTGCTTGAATTAATGTTTTTGCGGTGTCTTGTGTCAGATATGTGCATATTCTGGAAATGTTCTTTAGGTGTATGTAACATGATTTAGATATAGAGTTGATGTGGGGAATAAATGACAGTTGTGAATCAAGGATTACACCTAGGCAACGAGCTTGCAGGATGGGATAATGGTCATGTTATCAACAGAAATAGAAATGTCAGGCAGGAAGCTTCTGTTTTTGGGTGGGAATATTATTAATTCAGTTTTTGAAAGATTGCGTTTGAGTTGGCGAGAAGACATCCAAGATGAAATGGCAGAAAGACAGTCAGTAACGTGAGACAACACAGATGGTGAAAGATCTGGAGAGGATAGATAAATTTGTGTATCATCCGCATAGAGATGATACTGAAATCCAAAGGAGCTTATTAGTTTTCCAAGAGAAGTGGTGTAGATTGAGAATAGCAGAGGACCTAGGACTGAGCCTTGTGGTACTCCAACTGATAAAGAAAGCGGAGCAGAGTTGGATCCAGAGAAATTAACACTGAAAGAGAGATTAGATAGGTAGGATGAGAACCAGGATAGGACAGTGCCTTCAAGACCTAGGGATTGTAGCTGTGACAAAACGAGTGTGATATGTGAATTATAGCAAATACTTTTTATAGCCTTCTTTTGTTTCCCCAGCTCACCAGACTATAACTGCATTGTCCAATAACATGTGGCTAAGGGGACATTGTAGTTCAGTGTACATATGTATATTGTTTATTGTATATTGATAACTTGAAGTAAGGTTGCTATTCATTGTCTTTAAAGTAAAGCCAGGGGGATTATGGGTAGGGATCAGGTTGCCATGTGCCTGAGTAGGAAAACTAATTAGTGTCCATTGTTCTCACCAGGCTAGTCCAGACAGGCCATCTAACAGGGGAGGTTCTCTGAAAGGACAGCTCATCTTCACTCCCCTGTCAAACCCCCCCCCCCTTAGTCCAGCACTGACCAATGGTTAAGTAGAATAGACGCAGGGGTTTGCCCAGGGAGGGGAAAGACTGTGGAAATTAGACCTGTGATATATAAAGAAACAACTCTAGGGGGGAGGGGTGTTCATGCTTGGATTTCATTCAGGAAGGTGCAAGATGGAGTTTTGAATTGTCGTTTTCTAACTCGAATCTATATATGCAGCTGAGAGGAATCCATGGGTCATGAAGTCTGGACAGCAGGTGACTATATCTCCTTAAGTTATTGGGGTAAGGGACAGATGATGTGGTAAATCTGCCTGGCATTTATTTACTGTGTGTATATAATATTCTAGTGTTGTTTGTATAACAATAAATATACTGTTGTATTTTTATAACTGCATTTTGCCTGAGTGACCATACGAATCCTAGGAGGTACTGGGTAGCACTGGGCCAGATAAACCCGGTATCTTCACAGTAGCGTTTGTATGAGGAGAGAGTGGTCAACAGTGTCAAATGCAGCAGAGAGATCCAGGAGAATTAGAAGAGAGTAATGGTTGTTATTTTTTGCTGTGATCAAATCATTGACAACCTTGGTCAGCGCAGTCTCTGTGGAGTGTTGAGAGCGAAAGCCTGACTGAAAAGGATCCAATAGGTTGTTTGCTGTAAGAAAGTGTGTGAGGCGAGTGTAGGCAATTCTCTTGAGAAGCTTGGAGGGGCATGGGAGTTGGGAGAGGGGGCGGTAATTTACGAGAGAGATAGGGTCAAAATTCTGTTTTTTTTAAAATGGGAGTAATCACTGCATGCTTGAATAGTGATGGAAAAATACCAGTAGAAAGAGATAGATTACAGATTTTAGTTAGAGGGGGAATGAGCACAGGAGACAGGGATATACCAATTTATGAGGGAATGGGATCAAGAGGACAGGAGGTAGAGTAGGAAGATGAGAAGAGAGTAGAAACTTCCTCTTCATTTGTGGGATCAAATGAAGAGAGAGTGTTAGAGGGTGCTACAAAGGAATTGAGCCGATTGCTTGTCAAGGGAGATGATACCATTTCAAGCCTGATCTTATCAATTTTGTCCTTGAAATAGGAAGCAAGATCCTGTGCACTGATGTTAGTTGGAGGATTTGGGGCAGGAGGATTCAGAAGAGAGATAAATGAGTTAAAGAGGCATTTGGGGTTAGAAGCCTGAGCATAGATGAGAGATTGGAAGTATGTTTGTTTTGCAGTGTCCAGAGCATTTCTATAGGAGTGGTAGATATCAGTATATGTGATGAAATCATTAGAGGCACAAGATTTATGCCAGTGACGTTCTGCTTTACGAGAAAGTTTTTGTAGAGTTTGTGTTACTGTTGTGTGCCACAGTTGGCAATGAATTCTATGCGAAGTATGTAGTGTCGCTGGAGCCACTTGATCCAGGGCAGTTGCTAGGGTTTGATGAAAATGGGGTACTGCCCGATCAGGGGAGGAGAATGTAGAAATTGGGGAGAGAAGGTGTTGGAGAGAGGTGGAAAACTGTTGAAAATCAATAAAGTTGAAATTCCTGCGGTTGTGAGGAGGCTTGGAAGAGTTTGACACTAGGGAGAGTAAAGAACTGGGGGTGAGCGAGTAGCTAATAAGGTGATGATCCAAGAGGGGGAAAGGAGTGTTAAGGAAATGAGAAACTGAGCATAGTCTAGAGAAAACAAGATCAAGACAGTGTCCATCCTGATGAGTAGCGGATTCAATCCACTGGGATAGGTCAAGTAAGGAGGTTAGAGAGAATAGTTTGGAAGCAACATTTGAACGTGGATTAGAAATAGGGATGTTGAAATCACCCATGATGATGGTGGGGATATCAGTAGATAAGAAGTGAGGGAGCCATGCAGAGAAGTGTTCAAGAAATTGTTGGTGTGGACCAGGGGGGCGATAGATGACAGCAACACGCATAGAGAATGGGTTAAAAATCCTAACAGCATGTACTTCAAAAGATGTGAACGTGAGTGATGGGACACTTGGTAGAACTGTGAATGTGCACTGTGGGGAGAGAAGTAGTTCAACCCCCCCTCCTTGTCTGCCTCCAGGGCTGGAGGTGTGGGTGAAATGGAGACCACCGTGTGTAAGGGCTGCAGGTGAGGCAGTGTCTGATAGTTGCCCCTTGAATTGGGATTTACAGATGAGATGCTGCGTAGGAGCCTGGAGAATACGGAGAACAGGAACGCAGGGTAGAACTACTCCGGAGCAAGGAATAGAAGCAGGAGCTGTTTCCAGTGCAGGGTCAGGAACTGACTGAAAGAACCAGCACAGAGTTTAGGTGTACAGGGTAGATATAGTTCAGTTCCAATTAGATGACCAATATAGGGCAGCAGAAGGACTGAAAAGGCATAGACAGCTCTGCGCATGCGCAGAACCACTGAGCGCCGATGAGGAGAGGAAGCGACAGCGCTGGACAGCTGCACCAGCGTGGAGAGAGGTAAGTAGAGTAGTCAGCGGGGTTTATCTAGGCGGGGAGCCCGCAGGAGAACAGAGGATGCACACGCCGGCTTCCGGGGAGACACAGCGGGAGTCCGGCGTGTGACATTGGGGGGGGGACCGGGAGGGAGGGTAGGAGGAGTTGGTCACTTGGAAAAGTTGGCAAGGACCTATGGTGCTGACAGTATGACGGTTTACTAAGTGCCTGAGAAGCACATAAGTCAGCTGTAGGGCTGAAAGCCCCAGGGGGCTGTGACGAGGCATTCAGAAGAATACATCATAGTAGAGATTGGGGAAGGGTTAGGATGGGTCCCTCTTGGGGACCCGAGGCAGTAAACTGGCAGTGGAAACCAAGACAAGTAGTGGGTGGAACATGCAAATAATATGGTAGGAAGATAGGGCATGGGAGAAGGTAATGAGTAGGAGAGAGACATAAAGGCCAGGAGAGAGTGTGCACGCGAAAAGTCAAAGAGAGGGTAAGGCGACAGTTAGGTATATACAATATAACAGTACAGCATTTTAGCTTAATGAATATGCATAGAACAAACACAATATCAGTAAGACTAAACAGTGCAATACGGCTCTCTCGTGTGTCACATTCAGAATGGTACCAAAAATATGGTGAGGGCTTATAGGGTTACCAGGCGTGTGCCAAGTAGAAAATCCAGGCGGAAATCATAGCGGAGTAGTGTGAAACAGAGAGCACACTGATATGAAAGCTGTAAAAATGGAGTAAGAAACTTGTGGGGTGATTCCTCAATGGAGGAGGACATCTTCTTTAGTTAACAGAAAAAGTTACAAGACACAAAGAAAACCTTGTACAGAATGTCAGGTCCTGGAAGGTGAGGCAGTCAAGCGTATGAAGCAGGAATATTGGTCCACTCAGATCTAGGGGGTTGACGTGCAGACGACTTTAACAGTCTTTGAGGGAGGGGTTTGCGTCAGTAGGATCAGCTTCTCCAATGGTGATACCTATGAACCTACCCCATAATGACTTCTTTTGCATTCTCAAAATAACTAACATCTCTGGGTTGAGATTATCTTCAGGGATCCTGGGAGACAGTTGTGTAAAGAGTTCTTGAGTTACAGTTCAAGATGCAATGACGGCTTTCAGGGAGTGGAGGGCTTGAACCGATACATTAATGTCCTTTATGTCTTTAAGGAGGGACAGAAAGTCTCTCTGAGAAATAGACAAGAGGTCCTCATCCTCAGAATCTGAGTGTTCATGGGAAGAGTCAGGTTTGTCATTTCTGGGTTTCACTGGAGTTTTCTTTCCGAGGATTTTTACCCCTTGACATCTTGATGGAGAGATAAGGAAGAAATGGAGGAAAGTCACAGGGACAGGTAAAAATTTTCTCCGCTGGGGTACCTCAGGGTCAAAAGGGTAGAGGAGTCATGTGCGCCTGAGAGTCACAGCAGGATAAAGAGAAAGTGGAAATTCCAAAGGTGTATGTGTTGCAATGTCAGGAATCCCCACCATGAAGTCCAGAGCAAGTGAGGGGTCTGCTCAGCCAGTCCAGAAACAGTCCAGGTGAAACGTAGTATATGCAGACGCCACTTGTGGTGATTTATATGAGCTGAAACCAAAGTTTTAAAGGGGTAGTTACTATTGCTGGTGGCCTAGTGGAACTGCAAGGCTTCTGTGCATTAATCAGCCAATAGCAGCTTTTGAGATGAAAGGTTGGTATATGAAAGAATTGGAAAGGGATTGTGCCCTGTAGAGACTGAAAGGTGGGTAGGTATGTAGGCTGAGGAAATAAACAGAGGGTTTAGTAGCAGACTGAGCTGTGCAGGCTCAGTGGAGGGAGCAGTTGTACCAGAGCAGGAAGTCTGAAATCAGTGGACAGGTAAACAGTCAAATATAGCTGCTCTTCAAAGAAGAGCCAAATCACCCAGCATCCTAGGAGGCACCAGAAGTCCAGAAAGGGGGGTTGCTCAAGCTAGGATGAATCACTGGGATCTGGCCAACATGTGAGTGCAGTTTATATCTGGTTCATAGATATACATAGGTTAAATCTGGTGGAAAAAAGGGACCCATGTATTGGAACAGGGCCATGCTTTATGCAGGAGCGAAGGGTGAGGGATCCAGCAGACAGAGTCTGAAGAATACAAATGTATTCACAGCCAGGTGAGAAGCCATCAGTTTCTGAGATATGGCGGCAGCACAATGGTGAGGTTTCACCATCCCTCAGGGTGCAGGGGGACCGGCAAGTTAAGCGTAGCTCACCTCGAGAAGGATACACCCATTAGGAGTTGGCATAGGGGCCCTACTTTGATGTGGTAATGGGTGCAGTCTCCACTATAACGGTCCGGTGCCCAGCTGCAGAGGAGACAGGAGACAGACCGATCTGTTCTTCTAATAGTGTGGTTCATTTTGAGACCAGGTACCTGGGTCCACCTGGAGCAACAATGAGGTTGACCGGCAGAGCACAACCCGAGCGGGTCACAATCCGGTAAGTAGGCCTCAAGCCGATGGGCGGGCTTAGGAGGGCCACAAGTGGAAATACAGGCACCCTTGGCCGGAGGAGGTAAGTGGGGTGTCATTGAGGGTTTAAAGTCTGGTTGCTGGACACAGTAACTGGCGATGGCAGGAGATGGTGACAAATCTAGAATGGAGCTATAGAGGATTGCTGCAATCCACCATGGGGCTGCCAGACCACTTCCCAACTTAAAACATTCACTTTTAATAATTATGTATGCACAGGTATTAGATTTTTTCCAATGTACATAAATCTATATTTCTTGCCATCTGTAAATAATATATTTGGAATTGCTAATGAACTGATTTGCTGTGCTATAAACATGACATGATACCAATTATATAGATGCATATACTTTTTAAAAAAAAGATTCTGAAACATTGGTTTTAGTGCCAATTTTTTTATTCAAATAGGTTATGTAAGAACAATTAGCACAAAAAGCTACCAGCTTATGTAATTCAGTCCGCAAAAGGAGCTAAACCATTAATGTAAGTCTTTGTTTTTATTTAAGACCATATTTTCTGATTTTCAACTACAACAAAAGAAGCCAATAGTGTACATTGTCAGCTCCATTATCCATATAACATTGCTACTCAGAATAACATTTTTTAAAAAACCCCTCTACAAAGGTAGGTTATATTCTCTATTAATGTATGTCCTTGTTCATCGCAACCAGTTACATAGAACAATTGTGCTTTGAACTGCAGTGGGTGATATAATCATTGTATACAATATCATTATTTAGCTTTCTTTTCTACTAAGCCTGTTTAGCAATGTCTATGGACAGTTAAATAGAATCAAGCATCAGATGCCAACATTGGCCTCAATGTGAGTCCAACAGACCAGGATTGGCAATCTGGCAATTCTGGCATTAGCCAGAAAATATTGAATTCAAGGTACTTGTTCATTTGTAGAAAAACCTTCATTTATTACGTCTGAAGGCAAATAGCAAGAAATATTCACAGTGGATCCGGCACTTTCACAAGCAAGAAGCAAGAAAATGAAACCAGTGTCACATTGCTGACATGTTTAAGTTACTAAATCCCTTAAATTAAAGCACAGGTAGAAATCATCCTGCATGCAATATAAATAGACATTAAAATACAGCTGAGCAAATGACAAATTGCAATGTTAATAAACTCACCTGTAGCTCTCAAATGTCTATTATTTTTTAAATCTGGATTTTAAACAGCAATCTGACAGCTCACACAATCTTAATTCAGAGAGCCATTATCAATGTTTTTTGTTTGTTTGTCACAAGCCTGGTAAAAGTTTCAGTGTGCTGTTATTTTGCTTTTAAAGAGCTAAACAGCCTCAGTCTGTTGCTGTGACCTGCTTCTAATGTAACAGTCACTGGCTGGAGCCACTTAAAGTTCTCAACTCAGCCCTTTTTGGTTTACTGGGTCAAAGTTGGCACAGATAGTGACACCTACTGAAAGATGATGGTCTTTGTGACATCTGTTGATGTATAGGAGCGCTAAAGCTCTGTCTCCAATTTCGGGTTGCTATTGCAACCGCTGTAATCCCTGATGGTCTAGGAGGAGAACAGAAAGTGGGGCAGGATATTGGCTTCCGGATTTCGCTACTGCGCATGTGCCGGCACCCGATAACCGGAAGTTCGGCTTTGCCCCGTTGCTTACACTCAGTCAGTATATGGGTACAGTCGCAGCAGAGTTAGCTGCGTGGCCACCAGTGTATAAGTGTATATAAAGACCCCAAAAGAGTGTCTCATATAGTGATCGGAGACTCCCCACTATATTTGCCCACATATTAGGAGAGTCTGTATTTCCACAACAAGTCCCTGCACGGCTGTGCAGTATATATTACAACCTGCCTGCTTATCTACATAAGAGTGCATCAGCACCAGTATATATCTATAATAGCATACAGGGCCGTAACTAGGGGTGTGCGACAGGGGCGACCGCCCAGGGCGCAGCGCTGAAGGGGGCGCAATTTAGGAATATTTTAGGCTAATTTGGTTAAAATTGAGGGCTAGGGGGCCGGCATTTGTCTTTCTCGCCCCGGCCGCTAGAATTCTAAGTTATGGCTCTGATAGCATATAAGCAAGACTGCATATATAATCTGTATTGCCCGATTGCTGCAACTGTTGTTACTGCTGAATACTGCTGTAGTACAAGCAATTGTGAGTAACTACATTCATCTGTTGTTATCATCTTTAAATAAACAGCAACCTGTTTAAGTTAAAAAAGCGTTCTTTCTTAGCATCCATATTAACACCACTGAACACCTTTAGTATCATCAGAAAGTATAACCAACAACATAATTGAGAGAAACTTTTTTAAAAAAATATTTATTTATTCAAGGTCATAATCAGAATAACAAAACAATATTACAACAACAGGTAAACAGCTGTGAAAGCAGAGGAAACCACATCTACTGCACTTTTTTTGACTAGTACATGCATTTAAATGTGGGCTAGTGAGGATTCTATTACTTCATTTATTATTTTATATATAAAGCCAACATATTATGCAGCACTTTACAGAGAATATTTATTCATCAACTTCAGTCTCTGAGCCAAAAGAGCTTACAGTTTAAAATTTCTACCACGCAAATGCTCACTAGGGTAATTTACTCAGAAGCCAATTAGCCTACCAATATACCGTATTTCCCCATGTATAAAACGCACATTTTTCCTAAAAATTTTGGGTCTAAAAACTGGGTGTGTCCTATACAGTGGTATCGGGGATCCAGCGGGGGAGGGGGGCAGCATTACAGTGGCAGCAGGGGGGAAGGGGGGCGATTGCAGGGGCTTGCTCCCGGCAGCTGCTCGCAATGTGCGGGTCCATTCCGCAGACACAGGCAGGGAGAGTGTGCTAGTCGGCTGCTCTGATTGTGATTAAAACACAATCAGAGCAGCAGGGCAGCACACTTTCCCTGCCTGTCACTGCGGAATGGACCTGCCGGCAGCAAGCTGCTACAGTCTCAGCAGGGGGAGGGTGGCAGCGATACAGGGGCAGCGGGGGTATCTAGGGGGAGGGGGGCAGCGGTACAGTGGCAGCTGGGGGGGGATGCAGCAAGCCAGTGTAATTTCTGCATACTTTGACAGCTACCATAATATATTTTTTTCAAATTTCGGAGCCAAAATTAAGGTGCGTCTTATACATGGGAGCGCCTTATGCATGGGGAAATACGGTGTATATATATATATATATATATATATATTGGACTGTAGGAGGAAACCAGACCACTTGGAGAAAACCCATGCAAACATGAGGAGACCATAAGCACTTCACACAAATAGTGCCCTGATGAAAATAAAGCCCATGGCCCCAGTACTGCATGGTAGCAGTATAAACCACTGTATCACAGCAATACTTTTTGTCCCAATGCAGACTAGGAAGCAAAATCAGTACTTATATAAAGCTAAACTTGAAGGCTTTGTGGTAGAAACACTTTATAAACGTTGAATTGAAGATCCTGACTTCTCAAGACTATGATTGCTATCGTGCCAATCAACCTCCTTTCAGATTAGCTCTTCCAATAGTCTTTCATCTCACATCCTAACCCTGAATCCCTTAATGCCCTCTTTCAGTCAAGAAACATTACTGACTGCTAATATAAGAAAATTAAAACGTGTGTATCACGCATAGCAAAATATCAAGACTTTTGCAAGATAAAATAACTGCATTTACTTTGGAAAACAAAATGTCAGATTTAGATGTATCATTTCCTATGCAATAAATAACAACCTGTCAAATAATATGCACTGAATACTTAGCACAATAACACTATGTTGGGCTTAAAAGCAGTCAACATATTTTTTGAGTTGCATTGTGCTGGTGTACAATGTAATGTTGGTGTTTCTTTACATTGTGCTTGGGGGTACATCTCTCAGAAAGAAAATGGAAGATCAAATGGCAAACCATAATACATTTTGAATGCAAGTGCTTAAGCTATTTGATCCTTATTTGAACTTTAAACAGTTTACACTAGTTATGCAAAGTTACATTTAATGTAAAGTTAAATGAAAAACTAGCAGTAGATGTGAAGATAGCCGCAAAAACTCCATCGCCTTGGATGGAATATATTGCAATTTAGCCCCTCCATAATGTGGCCATTGTGTACACACTCTATAAAGGGCCATTTTAGCAGAAAATTTGAACAAATATCTATGTATTAGGGGTATTATCTTGAAAATGACTGTCAAAATTAAGAAATTAACTTTTTCATGATTCCCACCAAAGTACTTTAACACAGTTAGTGAAACCACAGAAATATGACCCAAATTATGTTTAGCTTCTTTCCACTGTTAACACAATTATAAGGTTAGAAATTTGATATCTGAAGCTAATAACTAACACAATGATAAGGGTGTTATTGCATAGTTATTAAATTAGGTACAAGGTATTGTTAAAGATAAATAATTGGATGAAGGGGGAAAATTAATAATGTCTGTACATTGCGACCAGTTGCGATGTAAATCATATGCAACGTAGCTTTTTACTATAAAATCTTTTCATATAAAATATATTGTGGTGAACAAATTGCCAAATAATGTTTCTAACATCTGAATTATATTATGTTTAGTATCACTCTGCTTACAATTTAATGAGAATCTTTCCGGTGCTATTTATGTAGAGTTCGCACTTAGCAAAAGCTTGTTATGAATAATATCATTTTGCTAGACACTAATAGCAAGCACTCAAGGATCATTAAGAACCAGTTTGAACAAGTCTAGAGGTGGGAATCTGAAGTAAGGACACCTGGCATTCCTAAGAACAATGACCATAGGAATCCAGCAATGCCACGTTGAGTATCTGAAAGTGCAAGGCCCTTTAACCAATGAATGAAGACTTTACAATTATAACTGTATGGCACTGTGATGTCATTACATTTACAACTGTACTGTGCATAATTATGAGCTCTGTTTTTTGGAGACCAGAGTGTTCTGATTGAAGCTTGAGTTGGTGTCAACTATCACACGTGTATGTATACCAAACTTTGCCTTTTTATGCTTGTCTACTAAAACCTTTTGTGCGTTGGAACCACAGTGATCACATTGGACAATCTTTATTGGTAACGATAGTACGGACACAACAGTATTATAATGCATTTGTATTAAAAATCAATATAAATGTATATGTATCAACCTGTATTAGAATTAAGGATGACTCTACCAATCCTATAAACTGTCATTCTCAGCTTCAACAGCAACTTGTTATCAAGAGTATATGTTCGCCTAAGTATCTAATCTGTATAGACATTTCGATATGGGTAAGGGCTGACACAATGAAAAGGGCTCAAATGAAGTAAAACGTTTTATTCTTTGAATTTGATATAGAATCACCCAATGAAATTCAAGCAGCAGGGTGTATCTGATGTGTTTGGACTATGAGAAAAGAAGCATTCTCGTTTAAGTGCTGATTTCTTGTGTTTTCTTAGAAATAGAAATGTACATGAATTAGAAACAGTTATGTACGTGTTAGAATATCATAAATATGTAATTAGTTGTGTAACTTGTAACTTATGTATATCAAGTGTGAAGAATGAAGCGTTATAATGAAGTAGTGCATGAGTACATTTTTAAAGTTGCTCTTGAGTGCAAACACATGTTTTTGGATGCATAGGTGGCTCTCTTCCCTATCAATCGACACTTAAACCTGACCTGTAGCTGGTGCAAGAGATACCACTGAAAATCACGTACCTTAGAGATGCCCAAAGCTTGAATTAGATGCTGCTGAGTGCACTCCAGCTTAGCATGTCCTTACTGTACATGATACATGAATTTATAGGCTGTAGTAAGTGTCCTTTGCGTTCAGAGATGAACTGAATGTTCTTGTGTTCACAGTCTTATATTCCGTTTCTGGGCATGCACAATGCGATTTTATGCAAACTATGGCACATACTGGCATTTATGTTCCTTAATAAATTAGGCACATACTGATTCTCCAGATCTAACACAATAATTGGGTGCAAGCACAGATGTTAACATTAATGTTAGCATATGGTATATTAAATAAGAGTTAGTAGTTTGACATTATTTTCAAAGTTTGATGCCATCTTATTAATCTACGCCTACACATTTTCACATTTTGTGTGATTGTCACTCTTTATGCACCTGACATACTTATTACTAGAAATGTTCACTGACCCCCGAGTTCTGGCTTTGGTTTTGGTTTTGGTTTTGAAACTGGATTACCTTTGTGTTTTGGTTTTGGTTTTGGCAAAACAGCCCTTGTGTGTTTTGGTTGTGGTTTTGGATCTGTATTTTTACAAAATATTGCTAAATAATGCTAAAATCACTTAATTTTGCTCTTTTTCTGTTCCTACATTATTATTCACGTCAATAACACTAATTTTAAGTTATTTGCTATCAATTTTGACCACCTCACAGTTCACAATATTATTTTCATACACTTTTGGACAAACACTGCGGCGACCTGTCTGGATGCTAAGTGACAGAGCAATGATTCAAACACAAGACAGTTCCTAGCACATCTAGGAAACATTGGCACACAGCAGTGGCAGAAAAGTAAAGTGGTGCAATATGGAATTGTTCTTGCATCATGAAACCAATTATGGTTCATTTGATTGCTCCACCCATTTCTTGGATAACTGGGGTAGTTCTACAGCTAATACATGGCAACATGTGCTGACCCCCCGGGATGCGTGCTTTTATCAGACCCAGACCAATGCAGGGTGCCAGACAATGCACT
Organism: Mixophyes fleayi; assembly: GCF_038048845.1. Lineage (NCBI taxonomy): Eukaryota > Metazoa > Chordata > Amphibia > Anura > Limnodynastidae > Mixophyes > Mixophyes fleayi. Next base: position 253,115,680 of record NC_134405.1, read on the forward strand.
AAAAAGAGCCATTGCTATTTCCAGCAAAAGCAAGTTCATCACTGAGCTTCGGATCAGCTCCAATTCCCACAAAATTATAATATAGTTAGGTACATTTGATGTAAAGTGCAGATTACAAACACTTGATGAAACAGCAGCAAAGTGGAAGGTAATACATATACATGACTATTTAGACATCCATGCTTACATTACTTCTGCAAGCAACGTTGTTCTTTGTTAATAAAACTGTTGTCTTTATAAGGTTCAAAAAAATTTAAAATAATCCTCCATCATTCTTTGGTTGTTGATAGTAGGATCATGTGGAGTTACAGCAGAGGTGTCACTAATTCTGGTCAATTCTTTTACAGTAGACAAGACAAGGGGGTAAATGTGTCATACTCCGGTTTCTTAAAGTCGCCAGAAATTGGCGAGATGACAGCTAAAATTTAAAGCGGCGCTGCCTTGTAAAGATAAACTTGCCTTTACAAGGCAGCGCCGCTTTAAATTTTAGCTGTCATCTCGCCGATTTCCGGCGACTTGAAGAAACCGGAGTATGATACATTTACCCCCAGATGTCAAAATGTTGTGCTGAGTCATCTGCATCATCAATCGGTGTCTAAGACAACAGTATATAGCATATGTAGGAAACATTGGCACACAGTGGTAGCTAAGAGGAAAAGTGGTGCAAGATGGAATTGTCCTTGGGCCCCCGACCCTTATGTTGGATCTCGAAAAGGACATGCACACTTTAACAAAAGTGCCATGCACACTTCAGCCACAAAAGTGCCACTCCTTGTGGCTGAAGTGCTTGGTTTTTTTGGGCCCCCACAAAACAAGGCAACAATGGGCTTAAGGCACCTAAGGTAACAGTGCTGTTAGTGGACTCTAATGTGGCAAGATGTTGTTGTCATCATCCTCCGCTTCATCCTCACTCTTATCAGTTTGTACATCATCCTCACACATTATTAATTCATCACCACTGTAATCCACCATTACAGAAGTCTCAGTATTTTAGATGTAATTGGCGGGAAAGGCATTCCTCGTGGAAACTGAAGTTCAATTTTATGAGCATCATATTTTCCACATTTTGAGGAAGTAGCTTACGCAGATCACTGACAAGGTTCCCGGCTGTGCTGAAAACTCTTTCCGAATACTCGATCGCCATGAAGGACGGTACTTATAGAATCCAAAAATCGCGTGATCCGACGACGTGCAACTATTAGAGAAGAAAAAGTCATGCATTCAATCAGAAGCTAGAGATAGTCTTTTGCAACATAAAAAGCCAGACAAAATAATCACATTCCTTTAATCATCACCCTTTGAGATATTGCTGAGAATTTAATTCATATAATTAATAATAATTAGCCCATATTGGGCAAGGTAGGAGATTACAGCAGCATATACCCAAGTACGTCACATTTTTCCAAAGTAGGCTACTCTGTATATCAGCAGCTTCACTAAGAGGCATACAGCTGACAATCTGTTACAAAAATTAAGGGATGTCATTGAAACATACCTAATCCTGCTTGGACTCTCCTGAGGATATGTGATTTCTGATAATGACACCAATATTGTTAGAGCATTGCATCGGAGGGGAATTCCATCACATTTCTTGTTTTGCTCACACAATAAAATTGGTGTTACAGAACTTTTAAAAAATGACAATGATATGCAGGAGATGCTGTTTGTGTTCTGAAAAATTTAGGGTCATTTTTAGGTTTCTGCAACAGCATGTAGGAGAATGCAGCAGCTGCAAGAAGACTAGCATTTGAGGGGAATGTACTTTAGTCCAGTGAAGTAGTCACCTGTGAAGAGAGTGCAGACATGGTTAGCTTGAGTCAAGTGATTGCCTTAACTATACTTTTTGAGAAGCAGCTAGAGAAATTTTATGGATAAAATAAAACAAAGTAAATCTGCTAACTATATTGTAATTGTAGATCTGGGACTTCGCTTCGCCAGGATCCAAGAGCTATCAACATCTTGTAATGACGTCTCCTCCTTCAGTTTCTCTGGCAACTGCTTATCGGAAAAAACTTAGCTTTCCCAAGACACTCAGTGGTGATGCAGATGAGTCAGCACAACATTTTGACATTTGCTCTGCTGTAAAAGAATTGCCGAAAAATCGTGACAGCTCTGCCATAAAATGAACTACAACTTCCATGAGGAAGGCCATTATCGGCAATTACATCAAAATACACAGACTTCTATGATGGTGGATTCCAGCGGGGATGAATTTGTATTGTTTGAGGAAGATGTACACAATGATGAGGGTAAATATGATGACATCGTAGAGGCGGGTATTTATTGATTCCAAAACTCGCGAGATCCGAGATCTGACGATGTCACAATGAAGTTTTGCCTCGTTTTGGAATCCGAATAGGCGCAAAAGTACTACTCGGAACCCCAAAGATCGGGTGGGTTCGGTTTTAAGGAAACCGAGCTACCCATCTCTAGTATCAATTGACGGAAGTCATGTCATTTGATTATATCAATTTTAGTGTGGTAGTTGTCACTGGGACATCTGAGCAAATCTTCATGACAGCAGGCATACCTCCTCATAATTTTTTACTACACACAAAACAAGTTCCTATAATGCCCAATTGTAGCAACAACACCAACATTGATTAGAATGCAAAGCAGTTTAATCACTATTTTTTTTATTATCCTATGGCATGAGCAGAACCTGCCATTCTTTGTAATATACAACAAACACAATATCTCCCAGTTTCTTACAGTATACAGCTAAATCAACAACACCCACTATTTTTTTAACCTAGTTTTAACTAAAATATAGATTACCCCCTTAATCTATTATAATAATTATCACTATATCAGCTCCTTACAACATTAAAAAGTACTGATATATCTAGAACTGAGCAAAATTGCAGTGAAATCTCCATCAAATGGATGTTTAATAGCAAGCTCCCTTTTTGTTACGCCATTATTCAAAATTACCATTTTATACTGTATTTATACATTTCAATTCCGCTAAATTTATAGTCTATAAATAAAGTCAGGACAATGAAGTTTAATTTAGCCTGCATGTTGTATGGTTGTCTTAGACCAGTGGTGGCCAACCTGTGGCTCTAGAGCCACATGTGGCTTTTTGAGTTTTGATATGTGGCTCCAGGCTGGGCAGGGGCAGATTGGACAAGATTCTGCTGCACGACTGACTGTGACCTCCTCTGAACAAAGCAGGGAGGTCACAGTGTCACAGATAATCCAACCAGGGAAGGAGGAGATGAGAGTGTAGTGGAATGTGCATTGGTCTGTAGGCATGTGAGGAGGTTTGATTGGCATGTATGGAGTATATGGGGAAATCTGATGGCATGTTTTGGAGATTTTGGTATATCTGATGGCATGTTTGGTGGTTGATGAACATGTAACTGGTATGTGTGAGGTCCGATGGCATGTAAGAGGAATGTGAGTAGATCTAATGGCATGTGGGGAGTCTGATAGGCATGTAAGAGACTTGTGGTGAACTCTGGAAGCAGGTGGTGAGGCCTGATTTGCGTGTGGAGAGGTATAATGGCATATGAGGACTTCTGATGGGCATGCAAGGGACATGTGAAGAGGTCTGATTGGCATGTGGGAAAATCTGATGGGTATTTCTGGGGCATGTGGCGAGGTATAATAACATGTGTGAAGGCTGATGTGTATGTAACGGGTATGTGGGAAGATCTGAGCGCATATGGGACAGCACAGTGGCTTGGTGATTAGCACTTCTGCCTCAGAGCAGTTCGATTCCAGATCATGATCTTATCTGTGGAGAGTTTGTATGTTCTTCCGGTGTTGGCATGGTTTTCCGATGGCCATTCCAACAACATACTAGTAAGTTAATTGGCTGATATCAAATTGACGCTAATCTGTGTGTTTTAGGGCATTTAGACTGTAAGCTCTAGTGGGGCAGGGACTGATGTGAGTGCGTTCTCTGTACAGTGCTGCAGAATTAGTGGTGCTATGTAAATAAATAAGTGATGATGATGATTATATGGGGAGATATATGTAGTGGTCGAGTACTGATGGGATTTCCTTCCCTTACCTTGTCCTCCAGACACGAGTCAGGTTCTTTTTTATTCAGACATCCGGTGGTCAGGAGATAAATACTTCAATGAGAGGGACAAGGATTGGTCAAATAACTTGGGTTTAATAATAATGCGGTAAAGATCATTTTGGCCACCGCGCCACTGACCGCTTCAACTCAATGGCAATGACAAAACACTCATTTGATTAACATAGAGCACAATAGCATTTAACATATAATAATAAATCAATTTTCAGGTAAATCACTTAACATTAATATTCAACTAAAACATTTGGTGCACCAATATTATCTTGGTAACGTTACCATATTTTACACTCAGTCCTGGGTTGAACTGTGCACAGGAATTTAGTAGAAGTGCTGCACGTGGTTGTGGCCCATAAATTACTTTTTTCACGCCAAATAAACTGATGATCTTTTGTATTGCACAGTCTCTTTTGTGTGTATTCACAGACCTCTCTATTTTCTCTCCTCTCACACTATTCTCAGTACATAGCTCAGTCTGTTTAGTGTGATGTCACAGATCTCTATACTGCTTATTTGTTTTCAGTACTTTCCTTTTTACTCACACCTCTCTTTGGCTCACTTCTTATCTTCTTCTCTCTCAGTCTATGCAGACACAGGGATCTCTCTCCCTCAGAAGTCTAGAACTTTCCTCTTCCCACTGCCTTCTGGGAGTTCACAGTTATTACCAATGTTAGTGGACTTGTTGCTATGCCACACACTCCTCCTTCCTGTCACTCCCGGCAACCACCAACCACTCCCAACTGTCACTTCTCCCTCAAGAAACTTTTTTTTTTTAAATCTTTATAAACACTTTTAACAATTAACAAATTAAATTAACAAATTATAGAAACATATAGATACACCCCAGGTTACTCAGATTTTGGGCCACCACATATAATGGGCATGTAAAGAGGTCTGAGTGACAGTGGCAGGTGAGGAGTTGACTCAGGCATTACACCTGTCAAATGTAAAGAGGTCTGAGGGATTGTGGATACAGAAGCAGTGAGAGCTAATATGGAGAGACTATAACTAGCCCTTTCAACCCTCCTCTGCTGGACACAGCAGTAAAGAGAGAGCTGTGCAATGCAGAGCTGATTTGTGATTACTCAGATCAGTTTGGCGATGTTGGATACTTTTTTTTTTGTTTAGCAAGATATTGTAAATTATGTTATATTTTCAATGTATGTATGTATGATGTGTATGCACATGTTTAGACTTGGGGGTATATTTACTAAACTGCGGGTTTAAAAAAGTGGAGATGTTGCCTATAGCAACCAATCAGATTCTAGCTTTCATTTATTTAGTACATTCTACAAAATGACAGCTACAATCTGATTGGTTGCTATTGGCAACATCTACACTTTTTCAAACCCGCAGTTTAGTAAATCTAGTCCTTGGTATATATAGACATAAGCATCATCAACACAGTAAACCATTGCAAAATAATTCAGTAAACCATTGCAAAATAATTAAATTGAGCAGCTGAAATGCATTATTAAATCTTCCTGATTGGTCTATCAGAAGAATTACTACTAGTTATTCATTTTTTCATATTGACCTACTGATCACTGTCAGAATGGTTCTGTCCTGTTGCATTTAAACTAGAGATGAGCGGGCTTGGTTCCCCGAGTTCCGAACCTGCCCAAACTTCACCTATCCGAGTACCGAGCCGAGTAGGCTCGTTACTCTCCCACCCATTCGGATTCGAAATCGAGGCAAAACGTCATTGTGACGTCGTCGGATCTCAGAGCTCGGTTGTCGCGATATTTGAAATGCATAAATACCCGCCTCCACAGCAATCCATCACCATTTGACAGAGAGAGAGAGCAGGGCTAGATCACAGGCTGTAGTAGAGCAGGGACAGAGCAATTATTGTATGCCTTATTCTTTCAATTATTATTGAAATTTTGCTAGCAATTCTTCTAGCAATTGTTAGAGCAGGAAGTGAGGAGGATAGAGGATGCATTTTTTTTGAATATTTTGCACTACAAGTGTGTTAGGGTGTCCCATATTCCCCAATGTGAATCACTAATTTTTCTGGCTGCAAAAAGTCATATCTAGCAGCACAATCTATTGAATATTTTGCACTACAAGTGTTTTGGGGTGTCTTATATTCCCCAGTGTGAGACAATAATTTTTCTGGCTGCAAAAAGTCATATCTAGCAGCACAATCTATTGAATATTTTGCACTACAAGTGTTTTGGGATGTCCCATATTCCCCAGTGTGAAACAATAATTTTTCTGGCTGTAAAAAGTCATATATATCAGCACTATCTATTGAATATTTTGCACTACAAGTGTTTTGAGGTGTCTCATATTCCCCAGTGTGAAACAATAATTTTTCTGGCTGCAAAAAGTCATATCTAGCAGCACAATCTATTGAATATTCTGCACTACAAGTGCTTTGGGGTGTCTCATATTCCCCAGCGTGAAACAATAATTTATCTGGCTGCAAAAAGTCATATCTAGAAGCACTATCTATTGAATATTCTGCACTACAAGTGCTTTGGGGTGTCCCATATTCCCCAGTGTGAAACAATAATTTTTCTGGCTGCAAAAAGTCATGTCTAGCAGCACTATCTATTGAATATTTTGCACTACAAGTGTTTTGGGATGTCTCATATTCCCCAGTGTGAAACAATAATTTTTCTGGCTGCAAAAAGTCATATCTAGCAGCACTATCTATTGAATATTTTGCACGACAAGTTTTTTGAGGTGTCTCATATTCCCCAGCGTGAAACAATAATTTATCTGGCTGCAAAAAGTCATATCTAGAAGCACTATCTATTGAATATTCTGCACTACAAGTGCTTTGGGGTGTCCCATATTCCCCAGTGTGAAACAATTGTTTTTTTTTGGCTGCAAAAAGTCATATCTAGCAGCACTATCTATTGAATATTTTGCACTACAAGTGTTTTGAGGTGTCTCATATTCCCCAGCGTGAAACAATAATTTTTCTGGCTGCAGAAAGTCATATGTAGCAGCACAATCTATTGAATATTCTGCACTACAAGTGCTTTGGGATGTCCCATATTCCCCAGTGTGAAACAATAATTTTTCTAGCTGTAAAAAGTCATATATATCAGCACTATCTGTTGAATATTTTGCATTACAAGTGTTTTGAGGTGTCTCATATTCCCCAGTGTGAAACAATAATTTTTCTGGCTGCAAAAAGTCATATCTAGCAGCACAATCTATTGAATATTCTGCACTACAAGTGCTTTGAGGTGTCTCATATTCCCCAGCGTGAAACAATAATTTATCTGGCTGCAAAAAGTCATATCTAGAAGCACTATCTTTTGAATATTCTGCACTACAAGTGCTTTGGGGTGTCCCATATTCCCCAGTGTGAAACAATAATTTTTCTGGCTGCAAAATGTCATATCTAGCAGCACTATCTATTGAATATTTTGCACTACAAGTGTTTTGAGGTGTCTTATATTCCCCAGTGTGAGACAATAATTTTTCTGGCTGCAAAAAGTGATATCTAGCAGCACAATCTATTGAATATTTTGCACTACAAGTGTTTTGGGATGTCCCATATTCCCCAGTGTGAAACAATAATTTTTCTGGCTGTAAAAAGTCATATATATCAGCACTATCTATTGAATATTTTGCACTACAAGTGTTTTGAGGTGTCTCATATTCCCCAGTGTGAAACAATAATTTTTCTGGCTGCAAAAAGTCATATCTAGCAGCACAATCTATTGAATATTCTGCACTACAAGTGCTTTGGGGTGTCTCATATTCCCCAGCGTGAAACAATAATTTATCTGGCTGCAAAAAGTCATATCTAGAAGCACTATCTATTGAATATTCTGCACTACAAGTGCTTTGGGGTGTCCCATATTCCCCAGTGTGAAACAATAATTTTTCTGGCTGCAAAAAGTCATGTCTAGCAGCACTATCTATTGAATATTTTGCACTACAAGTGTTTTGGGATGTCTCATATTCCCCAGTGTGAAACAATAATTTTTCTGGCTGCAAAAAGTCATATCTAGCAGCACTATCTATTGAATATTTTGCACTACAAGTTTTTTGAGGTGTCTCATATTCCCCAGCGTGAAACAATAATTTATCTGGCTGCAAAAAGTCATATCTAGAAGCACTATCTATTGAATATTCTGCACTACAAGTGCTTAGGGGTGTCCCATATTCCCCAGTGTGAAACAATTGTTTTTTTTGGCTGCAAAAAGTCATATCTAGCAGCACTATCTATTGAATATTTTGCACTACAAGTGTTTTGAGGTGTCTCATATTCCCCAGCGTGAAACAATAATTTTTCTGGCTGCAGAAAGTCATATGTAGCAGCACAATCTATTGAATATTCTGCACTACAAGTGCTTTGGGATGTCCCATATTCCCCAGTGTGAAACAATAATTTTTCTAGCTGTAAAAAGTCATATATATCAGCACTATCTGTTGAATATTTTGCATTACAAGTGTTTTGAGGTGTCTCATATTCCCCAGTGTGAAACAATAATTTTTCTGGCTGCAAAAAGTCATATCTAGCAGCACAATCTATTGAATATTCTGCACTACAAGTGCTTTGAGGTGTCTCATATTCCCCAGCGTGAAACAATAATTTATCTGGCTGCAAAAAGTCATATCTAGAAGCACTATCTATTGAATATTCTGCACTACAAGTGCTTTTGGGTGTCCCATATTCCCCAGTGTGAAACAATAATTTTTCTGGCTGCAAAATGTCATATCTAGCAGCACTATCTATTGAATATTTTGCACTACAAGTGTTTTGAGGTGTCTTATATTCCCCAGTGTGAGACAATAATTTTTCTGGCTGCAAAAAGTGATATCTAGCAGCACAATCTATTGAATATTTTGCACTACAAGTGTTTTAGGGTGTCTCATATTCCCCAGTGTTAAACAATAATTTTTCTGGCTGCAAAAAGTCACATCTAGCAGCACAATCTATTGAATATTTTGCACTCCAAGTGCTTTAAGTGCTTTGGGGTGTCTCATATTCCCCAGTGTGAAACAATAATTTTTTTGGCTGCAAAAAGTCATATCTAGCACCACTATCTATTGAATATTTTGTACTACAA